>NC_061510.1:409976883-410027630 GCF_022539505.1 Lolium rigidum
CGAGAGGGAGGAGGATTGCGTCGACAAGGTGGTGGGGTTCATGTGTTCTCTCGCCGACAGAGCGGGCCCGTCCCCGCTTTTCTCTCGTCCGGAGTCCCCGAGCGCACCCCGAGGGGCCGGGGATGGCCTGGGCTCTCCGGATGGATTAAAGGTCAAATCAGGGGGAAAACGAGGAGCGGGGGGGCGCGGCTGAGCCGAATAACGCTGTCTGGATGTAAAAAGGTTGTCGGGGGCCTCGCCGGGGAGACTGCTGGAGATGCTCTTATAGTTGGCTTTTTTATGTGTTGGATCCGCCGAAATCCATATCCAGTCCATGTATATTGATATGGTATGTGTATGTCGCGTAAGAAAAAAAAGAGATCACGTAAGCAAGATCATTATAGGACCTTTCTATTTTGATCCACGCACGTGGCCGTAGATACGTACTAAAACAATGTATAACACAACACGGACCATACGGTCATATACAGGGCTGTATATACTAACGGTGGACCTACACTAAAATTACGATAGTGATTCCGCTTACAAACAAGCATGGAAAAATCTCCACCGTTCTGTTTTACGCGCCCAAAAAAATTCTAGGGGAAGAGCACCGGAACCGATCACACACTCCATCACACGACACGACAGTGAGTAACCACCACTTCGCCCTTCCTTTTCTTCCTTGCTTTGTCTTGTGCGCGCGCGCGTCCACGGGATCGGGAGGACACAGGCCAGCCTTGTTTTTCAAACGGAGCAAAATATTTACCTTAATCCATTAGTTAAGAAGAAGCTTTTGATAAGAAATTTATTGCAAAACTAATGATAAAAAAACTACATTCTTTTGATAATTTCACCCAACCCATTTGCACCTGCGGAGACCGAAAGATGAGATTCTTTCTTAATTTTATCTAGAGTGAATCCCACTTCTTACCCCGTAGTTCTGCAGTTGTGACACTAATTACACTGTAGAGTTGTGCATCGCTCTGAAATCAAACGATCAGATAAAAACATGGTTGCGCGTGACCAAATATCATATGATCTGGAAATCTTTAGGCATATCGTCCATTGGAGTTCGCCGGCGAAGCCTTCCGGGACTCGACACTCTGTCTAGATCAATCAAAGCAGGCATCAAGCATATCTGCATCATGACGTGAGAGGGATCCTAGGATTGCCTCCATTATTCAAGCCGTGCCAGCTGCCCCCATGCCACCCGCCGGCAACCTGCAAGATTCGTCGCACCAAACCCTGCCAGCGACCCAGAGGGCTAGGCCAGCAACGAGGGAGGTGACAACAAAGCAGGGTCGATCCCCATCGGATCCGACCCAAAACCATGCAGCAAAGAGGATCGGGGAGGAGGCACGAGAGACCTCCTGATCGTTATCTAGGGTTTCCACCACCACCCGTCCGTCCTTGTATCTCCACCGGTGGTCATGGCGCCGCCGGGAGAGGATCTCCGCCACCACCCAACCAGGGGCACTACCCTAGTCGCTGCTCTACGACGTGCCGGCTATCACCGCCCTAGCATCCATGGCGGCCATCCCCAGACCATGTTTGGCGGCTAGGCCCTCCACCGTGGTGAGGGCCACCGGCAACGCCGCCGGGGAGATTATGGCGGCGCTCGGTGACGCCACTGATGTCTCCCTAGGGTGCAACACGCGGGGCTAACCCTTCCCTTTTTCCTCTCCTATTTTCCTCCTAGACTATTTCTCTTGCCGCCATGGCTGTGAGGACAAGAGGGAAGCATGTAATTGACAGCGAGGAGCGGAGAGGATTTGTGCCCACCCTTATTCCCTAGTCATTTCTATCGTGTGTGCTCGAGGCCAGGGGCGTAGACACAGGTTGTTGAGGCACACGTCGTTACGTGTAAAGCAAGATGTCTTCCTTGGTGTACAGCGTGAGCCTCCTCCTCACTTAGACGGTGCCTAAACGGCGGCATCAAGGAAAAATTCTACTCTCTTCGTCTAAAAATATGTATCTCAACATTATCTAGATATAGATTTATCTATGACTGAAATACATATGTATCCTGATAAAATTAAGTCACCTATTTTTAAACAGATGGAGTATTTGACAAGATAAGTTTATATGAATTGTACCTCCGTAAGATGGCCATTAACACTTGCTTTCCTTGGGTCAAAGGGAGCGAACAATGGCGATTGCTAGCTCTTGGCTAACCCAGAACTATGTTAGCTCTGGATCGATCGATCGCCAGCAATTTTCACTCTTGGGACGAGGTTGCAGTCGTTTTTATGGTGGGCTGCCGTTTGTATGTCCATTTGTTGTTAAGTTATAGAACTTGAATCTGGTAGGCTTTTGGTGGGCTTTGTATTGGACTGTTTTTATAGTTTTCTTTATGCAAGCTGAAGACACGTAGAGTGTGCACAGCTAACTTCGGGCAGGTCGTTGCTCAAAAAAGAAAAAGCGAACTTCGGGCAAAGCGAATTGTTTAACGTCTTCTTTTGTGTTTAGCTTTTGTGTAGGTGCATCAAAATGTATATCTACATGCAATCACATACTTTACGTGTAATGTTTTTTGTTTTTCTACCATTTTTGGACTTTTTTTTCTTGTGCGCAATTGTGTATAGTTGCCAATTGCATATATGTGTGTAATTGGAAATATGTTCCCTTTTTACATGCAATTACATGTAGATGTGCAATTGTGCATATGTGTGCAATTGAAATCCTTATCACGCATGGATGAGCAATTGCAGATAGATGTGTAATTATGGGTAATTGCGCATAGAGTAATTATGCTCAATTAAACATTGATATGTGATTGCATATATGTACGCAATTTTAAACTTTATATCCAACTTATTTTTTAATTTACCACGGAGGACTTGATCAATCGAGAATAAAAGTAATTCCAGTAGGTCAAACACTAGGGGCCTCCATGAACAATATGCATGTTTTAAGATTATGATCAGTGCATAATGTCCCATTTTCCTCAAATTTACCAAATGAAGTGCCATTTTTAAGGAAGATCCGTAAAAAATAAATAAACAGGGTCTAAAGAATCTGCTAGAGTAGGTAAACTTTGAAGGTGATTTAAGGAATCTGCAGAGCTGTTTACCATACATATGTCGGGGCGCTGAGATTATTATTCAAGAATCTCGCAATACATGTGCTACCAACGGTTCAAGCACAAGAAAATCTTGATCAAAGGTGAGTCATGGTCCAGGCAGCCACTGAATCATAAACACATCGTGCCCATGCAGAAGAGCACGGAACAAGCCCACCATTTTACTTCGCCAATGATACCTCTCATACCGCGCAGTGACACAAATGCCGTTACAAACCTCAGGCAGCGAACACCACCACCACATCATCATCTATGTAAAACTACGAGAGAGTTACTACCATATACACAAAGACAGGTCAAGGTAACGGGCCAACTTTCAGAACAAGAATAAATCAGGCAAGGAGCAGATCATGTGAGCGTCTCACCAACCAATCCAACTATATAAATGAATCTCTCAAACTCTCTTCCTCCCTCTCCCCCTCTGTCTCTCTAATGTACATGTTGGTTATAAAAATGCTTTTACACCGTACAGATCAAAATTGTGCAGCGGCAGCAGCAAAGGATAGCTGGTGACCCCACTGTTCGCAGGATCGACGAGGACGGACAACCAATGAACTCTCTTCTTCTCCAGGCAGCCACTAGTCGGGATAAACAACTCTTCAGCTGCCAGCCATGCCAGACCAGACCAGCTCTCATACAAGTCCTGCAATTGTCATGCACCAGTCTACAGGGGTGCACACAAGCTATGGGGAACAGCTACCCGTGGATGGGTGAGTCGCCCATTCCTGCCGAGCTACACAAATTGCAGCAAAGCAGTGGCAGAAAGTAGTTGCAAACTTGATGTTCTGAGTACTGAGTTACTTCAGAGATATCTTTGCTCACTGGGTATTCAGGAAGCACCATATCAGAAAGGAATGACATAAGGCAGAGCAATGACATCGGCCTGGTCGATTCTCACAGCCTCAGCCCACACTTGGGGCACTCCATCGGCCGCAGCCTCTGTCTTGTGCTTCTCTGAATGGTTGCTAGATTGGTCGAACAGCCAGTCCTGGTCCTCAAGCTCACATTCCATCATTACTTGAGGGGCTTCAGGAATGCTGTATATCTGTCCCAGATACTTGAAGTCTGGGTGGGGCGACAACTTCCTAGAAGGTGCACCATTCCTAGATGCTGCCAGAGGATCCCGAAGCCCAGCATCGACTGGAGGTCGCTGAGCTTCTTTGTTGCCATTGACCTTCTCTTCCTTCTTAGGGAGCCTTTCAGCCTTCTCAATTTTTATGGCTTCTGGCATGGAAGAGAGTGGCGCGGCTACATGAGATGCTGTACCATTCTCCACATGATTGCTGGAGGGGGCTGGTCTCGGCAACTTTGTAGGGCGCATTTCATGATGGTCTGTACATCATCAGAAGTCTTATAATATAAAGCACCATAAAAAGGTATAATGGTGTTCTACAAGACTATGTGTAATGCTGGTAAGTGCAAAAGAAATAAGAAAAGCTAGGAACTCACTTTGTTGGTAACCATTCATCTCGTGGTTCTTTCGCTTCTTCAGGTTTTCATCCGCTAGGATAGCTTCTGTGTCATCAGCTGGAGGGGCTAAAGGAGAAGTTAAGAGATCGGTGAGAATACTATCTATCTGATCATTTACACTCTTTTCTCTTAGCTTATCATGCTCTTTGTGATTATGCTCCCCTTTCTCCTTCTTTGCCTCCTTTTCTTTTTTCTTCTCTTTGTGTCTATCTTTATCTTTCTCTTTCCTCTTCTTTTTCTCATGCCGTTCACGTTTTTTGTCCTCTTTCTTCTTATCATCAAGTGTCGCGTCTTTGACCTTCTCCACCCTTTCAGCTCTTCCAACTGCAACTTTCTCCACTGCTGGGGGTTTAGAATCAACAAGTTTCTGATCAGTTGACACATCGGTCTGTAGCATTCTTCCGCCCAGTTCCTTTTCCCTGCCCACAGCTGGGAGTTTATAACCAACCAGTTTCTGATCAGTTGAAACATCATTCTGTAGCATTCTTCCGCCCGGTTCCTTCTCCCTGACCACAGATGGGGGTCTAGAACCAACCAGTTTCTGATCAGTTGAAACATCATTCTGTAACATTTTTCCGACAGGTTCCTTTTCCCTGACCAAAGATGGAGGTCTAGAACCAGCCAGTTTCTGACCAGTTGAAACATCATTGTGTAGCATTCTACCACCCAGCTCCTTTTCCCTGCCCACAGCTGGGGGTTTAGAACCAACCGGTTTCTGATCATTTGAAACACTATTCTGTAGAATTCTTCCACCTGGCCCCTTTTCCTTGCCCATAGCAGGTGAAACACCTCCAGCATTGGGCTTATTAGTGGAAATGGAATTGCTTTCAGATGGCCGAACCATACCATTTGGCCTACGGATTGTAATGCTTGGGCTTGGGATAGTTGGCCTCGGCAGACTTCTATCCATCCCTGTTGCTGCACTAGATGTTGATGGACTCCCAAACCTCTGCGTGGATGTTGGTGCGCTATCCATTGGCCGACCAACCTTACCATTTCCCTTGTGCATAGCATTAGCAGGGCTTCGAAGCAACGGAGAACTGGTACCAATTTCTTTCTTCGCAATCTCCTTATTTGGGCTCTCAGTTCTCTTCTGCACCAGTATGCTAATGTTACTGATACGCTGCCCCGTCCCCTCTTTCCTTGGCGCAGAATCAGTAGAGTTGGAGAGAGGTCTTGTGACTTTGACTCTTCCCTTCTCCACCATAGGTGCTGTACCAAAGCCATCAGCAGCTCCTTGAGATGAACTGTTGAAGCTCTCGACACGTCGAATTGATGTCCCATTCCTCTGCTGATTGATAGTGATGGTCTGTTGACCCAAACCCTCATTTTTCCCTGAAGTATCAATAGAGTGAATACGCATTCTATTAACTGCAGTCCTTTCCTTCTCCAATGGAGGTGCAGCACCAAAGCCTTCACGACTTCGTTCATTTGGAACAGGAAACTTGTCAACAGTTCGGTTCTCCACCCCTTTCTCATCTTGTGACTTTCTGACCTGTTCTTCCCTGAATATATGATCCTGAATTTCTTCGGACTTCCTGCTGCTCTCTCCAAGATTCTGACCAGGGATAGCATCGCCATGTCTTTCAGTCCCTTCTGATTCCCTACTTTTATCTTTGCTCTTGTCCTTTTTCTTGTCTTTGTGCTTTTCTTTTCGATCTTTTTTATCTCTGTGCTTATCTTTACTCCTGTCTTTATCCTTCTTTTCTTTACCTTCTTTTTTATCTTTGTCTTTCTTGTCCTTCTTATGCTTCTTCTCCTTGTGTTTCTCCTGAAAAAAGAAGGTTCACCGCTTCCAGTCAAAAAGAATTGATAGAAGAGGTAGAGCATAAAGAAGTACCTAGCAAATGCCAAGCATAAAACATTATGATTGAATAATAAACTGCAAACAACAGCAAAAAAGAACTACCAACCAAAATATGAGCTGTTAAACAGTGAATTACCAGAATGGTCAATGCAATAAAACATCTACTCCACATGACTATTCAGGGTGAATTCCTAGAGGCATACTGCAAACAATTGCTAACATAGGTGTCAAAAAAAAATTGCTAACACTAACACGTGCAATAAAACATCTACTCCACATGACTATTCAGGGTGAATTCTTAGAGGAATACTGCAAACAATTGCTAAAATAGGTGTAAAAAACAATTGCTAACATAGGTGTCAAAAAAAATTTGCTAACACTAACACGATGATCTTTGAATTACCCTACCTAATTGTCCTACAGTGCTCTATATTTGTTGAATATGTATCTGGAATGTTATTATATGTACTCCCTCCATCCCACGAAAGATGTCTCGACTTTGTCTAAACTTGTATGTATCTACACACTAAATAGTGCCTAGATACATCCAAATTTATATAAATCTGGGACATCTTTTGTGGGACGGAGGGAGTACTTATGAACCCATACTACATAAACACACAATAACGCCCTACATGCTTGTGAACACTAACTAATTCGCCTACAGCATTCTGCAGTAGTTAAATATGTATCGTAAAGGTTATTTTAAAACTTTTGAAACTCATACTACATAAACAGTCAGTAAGACCCAAGCAAACAAGCTGGCTCTCTGACTGTAGCGTCTGCTTATTTTGCTAACAGCCTGAAGACTTAAAACAATTCTGTTCAGCTACAAATCCAGTATGCTAATACCATGTGCTGTTGAAGCTTTTGCCTTTGACACTAACCACATTGACGAAGTTACCAATATATTCTATGCAGAGCATTGGATGGAGTACTAAATTTTGGAAGGACGTGCAACTATATTTAATAAGGAAACAAATGCCTGAGTTAAAATCACCAGCTTTCTCGCATCTAAACTTGCGCCAGAAAACGTGATGTTATGGGCAAGAAAATTTCATATCATCATATCCATTCAAGGAATTACATTTGACGATGTAATTTACATGCTATCAAAATTAATTCTCCATTTCCCCCTCAAGCTTGATAGTATTGGAAATTAAAATCGACTGTTATAGAGCTATGTGGAGAACACATTATAATTAAGAAACGTAAAATGAGTTCTACTAACAAACATAATCATTCCCCAGATTTTAAAGGCCACCTAATTAATGTCCAGATATGGTTTTCCATATAACAATGATAGGAAAAATCTGCTGAAATGCTCAGGTCAAACTAATCAATATATGAGATAAGCTTTCAGAAAGTGTAAACAATATCTAGAGAATACAGCATTTGTCATATTTGATAATCTTTGGCTATACTAAGGGTTTTATATCAATAATAGGGAAGAAAATGATAGAACTTAATCGATGTGTCATATATACACATAAAAATTATAGGCATGCTTTACAGCAAACACAACCCAACAGGCACACAAACATGCCACGCATATGCTTCTTTTAAACACCGAACTATATATATTTTCTACATATTTATACTATTAACAAACATGAATGCATGTTTACCCATAATTAGCATCGTCCTATAACAGAAGAAAATAGGAAACCAGCAAATATACAAACAGATGAATCATGAAATGTCCTTCGAGTTTGATTTGACAATCAATCCAATCATAGGACGCCAACATATATAGATTATATCAGGTATTAAAAAGATATAGTGGTAGAATGAAACCAGCTGTTAAACCAGCCATTTGACACAGAAAATGCAACTGAACAGGACAGTGAAGACATTTAATAGCAGAACTCAGAGCTTGTACAGTAGATAATCAGGTAAGAAAGACCAAGCAAGCTGTTCCTAAAAGGACTGAGGTAGGGGATGAGCATGTATTAACAGCCCTACTAGTAGCATGGACATATAATGATGGTCATTGAGCAAGTTGCACACACATTAAGTGAACACATAATTACCAGTCCACCCCAAAATATCCCATCTTTCTCATAAGATTAATTCTGCAACAAAAGAGGCTCTCTTTTGCACTAATGCTGTATTCCCAAGTTCCCAGCCACAATAGATACTATGATTATTATGTATAATCTGATAATAATTATAGGGGTACACTTGGAACGGACTAAATGAAAACCATAATATATCATCCAACATTTAACAAGAAATCTATGTGACAGCGTAACCGGTTTTAGTAACAAGCAAATCATGGACTTTTGACAACAGCAATATTGAACTGTACTTTCGCATAAATTACACCTAACTGCAGAGAGATGATTCAAAAAAGTAAGCTAATTATATGTATACAACAAAATTCCTACATCGATCCAGCCCACTCCCTCCTGTATGGACTAGACAGCACAAGCACAACAGATTTCACTGATGAGGAACAAATGGTATAAGACCAGCAATTAACAAAACTGGTTTCATCATAGTGATTATCAACTTACACCGTACTGACTAATCCATATTTACACGGGCAACTTCACGCAAACCTACACCGTGCCCTCGTGGCAATTTTGACCAGGACCAGGACACATACCGACCGCATAGAAACAGAACGTTCTTGCTAAATACTAAATCATGAACCGTCACACAATAGGAAACCGGTAATACAGCCATCCAGTCAGCCCCCTCCTGTATGGACTAGACACCACAAACACAGCTCATTTCACTGATTAGGAACAACTGGTATGAGACCAGAAATTGACAAAACCTGTTTCATTAGAGTGATTATCAACTTACGATGTACTGACTAATTAATATTTAACAGACAACTTTACGCTAACCTACACCGTGCCCTCGTGGCAATTTCCACTAGGACCAGGACCCATACCAATCGCATAGAAACAGAAAGTTCTTGCTAAATACAAAATCCTTAGGTCATCCTGTCACACAATAGGAAACCGGTAATACTAACGCGTAACATTAACTTCAACCATAGTAGCATGATATTTACGGAAAGTAGTCCTATGACAGCCAAATAAATTTCCCGGTGATAGCTTCCAACAAACAGCGAAGTCCCCAAACCTTTATTCGCGCCCTTTTTAGCAGCACGCAAACGGACAAACCAGAAACTCTACGTTTTCCCCCTAGCAATCAGCAAGTAAGCCCCAAGCACCAACCCGACATATACACTAAATCTGCCAGTGCCTTTTAATGCAGCGGAAGCTTGCGGGAACGTACTAAGCGACAAGAACGCCGCAAACCAGCTAGCATTCTCCCAACATAAAGCGCCCGCCGGCCTCTTCCCGCGCTACTAAGCGGAGGACCAAATCGGGCCGATTTTTGAGTTTTAAGTTGTGGAAAGCACCCTTTAGGGAAAGCATTGGTTCAGCCCAAAATTTTGTTCTCTGGCTCTCTACCAATCAGCTAAGGAAACCCCATTAAGTAGCGAGTATAAGAACGCCGCAAACAAGCAAGCATTCTCCCAACATAAACCGCCCGCCGGCCTTTTCCCGCGCTACTAAGCGTAAGATCAAATAGGGCCAATTTTTGAGTTTTAAGTTGTGGAAAGCACCCTTTAGGAAAGCATTGGCTCAGCCCTAGATTTTGTTCTCTGGCTCTCTACCAATCAGGGAAGGAAAACCCTGTAAGCAGCGAGTATAACCGCATCACTTCCCGCGCCTGCGGTTGGCTGAACCTGAGGAAGCAAGATTCTTCCTGACCTGAGGAAGCAAGATTCTTCCTGAGCCCCAAGCAGCCACACCTAAATCCCCTGTATGTGAGCTATGAAAAATTTTGCCCGAAAATTCTGCAACCAACGAAATAGCAGAGCACACATAATGCCACGGCGCCTGCTCCCGCGAGGCGGGGAAGGCATCCGGAGCAGCCATAGAGCACCGAACGGAACGAGGCAAGATGAGCGATCAATATGAGGAGGGAGGTGGTGGGATTTGGATTGGGGAGTGTCTGGACCTTGTCGCCGGCTCCGAGCAGGTGCGAGGCTAGGTGGCCGTCGGGGCGCAGAGTCTTGTGATATCCCGGGGGCGGAAACGGGAAGCAGCGAGACATGGCACGGCCGCCGCCGGATCAGCACCCTGGAGCCCTCCTCCTCCCTCCGTCCACCCCCAAGAAAACCACCTCTTTTCCCCCCTTGCCGCAGCGCTGGGGTCAGTGGTGGTGGGTGGGCGCCCGCGGGGTCCATGTGGCCGGGGCTCTCATCCCCGCCGCCGCCGGCGCCGGAATCGCGGGGATCTGGGGGCGGGGCGGCGCGGCGCGGCGAGGGGGGATCCGAGGATCCACCCGATCGGGGAGTGAGAGTAGATGATTCTTGCGGTGCGAGCGAAGAGCGATCTCTCCCGCTGTTTCGTTTTAGTTTCTTTCACCGCTGTTTCGCCGCTTTCGTCTGCCGGGTTGGATTTGGATGGAGAGGCAGAGTAGGGTTGGGGTTGCGGACGGAGGAGGAAGAAAGGGAGGAGGAAACCGAAGAGAGGTGACCCGGGATGGGTATATATAGCACAACAAGCCTCTGCCGTGTTGCTCTTGGGTTCGGCCCCGGTTTCACTGGGCCCCACCTGCAAGAGCAAACCTGCGGTGGACATTGCACATGGGGGTGTGGTGTGGTGTGCTTATTTTTCCCTAATTTATATTTATTTTTGGTTGTTTATTATTAGGGTTATTAGTAGTGTTCCATTTGTTAGGATCATAGTTTAAGGGAGATACCTTTTGGTCTACCTTATTCATTGCACCCACCTTATCTTTCCAAATTTTGTCGGTAGCGGAGCTTTTACGGCGGAGCCGTATAAGTTTGAATTGGTTCGGATAGATTTCGGTAACGTTACGATTCAGTAAAGTCGCCGCTTCCGTACAAATATGACATGCATGTCGGAGTTCACGTCGGAAAGGACGATTCCCAAATCATCGGCGGTCTGGTATCGTAACTGTTGCGGATGGCCTTATCTACCGGGGTATGAAAGCACGATACCACATTTACGCACGCTCGATCGCGAATGGATAACGACTTACGAACGTGTGTACTCGTAGCAGATGACATGTGACATCATGATCCGGAGCACGTTTTCACGCAAAACTCGGTCCTCGGTCACCAAATGGGAAGAGTACAACAAAGAAAGAAAATACCCAATGCGCCACCTAATGCCGCGTAATTCATTCAAAAATAAAATATAGTGGCATATACGGTACTGTGGAAAAATAATACCGTATAGATATAGACACTCTTCCAAAACACACGCCTAATGCAACTTGGCAGACGTGGTCGGTTATACATGTGTGAACGGTACTAATTGATTTTCCTTTCATTAGGATGGAGTACTTGCTAATGTATGCTTATTGGTTACTATACTACTCGGAACGATTATGCCTGGCTCCGACATGTTGGTTTAGGCCCCGGTCCCACCTGCAAGAGGAAACCTATAGTGGATAATGCACATGGTGATGTGTTGTTGTTGTTGTTTTTTCCTAACTTGCATTTATATTTTTCTTTGTTTAGGGTTTCTTATTATTCCATTTCTTAGGATCATAGTTTATGGGAGTTTTCTTTCCTTCTGATCTACCTTATTTGTTTCATCTCATCTTGTCTTTGTGTATAGGTTTTGCAAATTTTGTTCTAACCGGCGTGTTACGGCTCCGACATGTGTGCTCTGAGTTGCTTCAGAACAATGTTACAATTCAACAAAGTTATCTCTTCCATACAGATATATCATCCACGTCAGAGTTGGTGCCGAAAAGGGCGATTCCCGAATGGCTGACGATGTAGTGATGTACATGTATCTTATTGTCTTATATACCGGATCTCAAAAGTACGATAACGCATTTACACACGTATGATCGCGTGCAGGTAAAAGCTTTACGCCCGTGTGTACGCGTGGTAGATGTCGTGACATCATGATCCGAAGCACCTTTTCACCGTTGTTTCGCCGCTTTCGTTTGTCGGTTTGGATTTGGATGAAGAGAGAGTAGGGTTGTGGGAGGAGGAAGAAGAGGGGCAGGAAACCGAAGAGAGGAGACCCAGGATGGGTATATATAGCTAGCTGCCCTCTTTCGTGTTGCTCCTGGGTTCAGCCCCTGTTTTGGCACTACTAGTAGGCCCCACCTACAAGAGCAAACCTGTGGTGGACATGGCACATGGGGGTGTGGTGTGGTTATTTTTTCCTACTAATTTATTTATCTTTGTTTGTTTATTTGGATTATTATTAGTATTCCATTTGGTAGGCTCATAGTTTAAGGGAGTTCTCTTCTCCTTTTGGTCTACCTTATTCGTTGCACCTCACCTTGTCTTCGCAAATTTTGTCTGTAGCCGAGCTTTTACGGCGGAGCCGTATAAGTTTGAGTAGCTTCGGAAAGATCTCACTAATGTTACGAGTTAATAAAGTTGTTGCTTCCGTACAAATGTGTCATGCATGTCCGAGTTGGCGTCGGAAAGGACGATTCCCGAATCTTCGGCGATGCGGTGTCGTAACTGTAGTGTGTAGTCTTATCTACCGGGGTTCGAAAGCACGATACCACATTTATGCACGCGTGGTCACGAATGGATAACGACTTACACCCGTGTGTACTCGTAGCAGATGCCATGCGATATCATGATTTGGACCACATTTTCACGCAAAAGTCGGGTCCAAAGTCGCCAAATCGGAAAAGTACAACAGAGAGAAAAATACCCAATGCTCCACGTAATGTCGCGTAATTGATGCAAACAAAAATAGTGGAAGATACAGTACTACGGAAAAAATTATGATATAAATATTCTTCCAAAACACGCGCCTAACACAACTTGGCACACGTGGTCGGTTATAAACATGTGAACGGTACTAACTAGGAGTACAATTTTCCTTTAATTTAGGATGGAGTAATTGCAAATGTATGCTTATTGGTTACTATACTACTCGGAACGATTATACCTGGCTCCGCCATGTTGGTTTCAGCCCCGGTCCCACCTGCAAGAGAAAACCTGTGGTGGACATAGCACATGGTGGTGTGTTGTTGTTGTTTTTTCCTAACTTACATCTGTATTTTTGTTTGTTTAGGATTTCTTATCATTCCATTTCGTAGGCTCATAGTTTATGGGAGTTTTCTTCTCCTTCTGGTCTACCTTATTTGTTCTTTATGTATGCGTTTTCCAAATTTTGTTGTAACCAGCGCGTTACGGCTCCGATAAATGTGTGTTGAGTTGCTTCGGAACAAAGTTACAATTCAACAAAGTTATCTCTTCATACGGATATATCATCCACGTCAGAGTTGGTGCCGAATTACGTTTCCCAAATCTTTGCGATGCGGTGATGTACATGCATCTTATGGTCTTATCTACCTTATCTCGATAGTACGATAACACATTTACACACGCATGATCGCGTACGGGTAAAAGACCGGGTGTACGCGTGGACCGCGTGGTAGATGTCGTGACATCATGATCTGAAGCATATATTCACACGAAACTCAGATCCTCAATTGGGAAGAGTGATGAAAAAAATCCAATGATCTACATAAATACACAATGCCATATAACCCATGCAAAATAAAAACAGTGGCACATAATACTATGGAAAATACTTTATTATTTTTCTTTGTTTACTTGGATTATTATTAGTATTCCATTTGTTGGGCTCATAGTTTAAGGGAGTTTCCTCCTCCTTTCGGTCTACCTTATTCGTTGCACCTCATCTTATCTTCGCAAATTTTGTCCGTAGCCGAGCTTTTACGGCAGAGCCATATAAGTTTGAGTTACTTCGGAAAGATTTCAGTAACGTTACGGTTCAGTAAAGGCGTCGCTTCCGTACAAATATGTCATGCATGTCGGAGTTGGTGCCGAAAAGGACGATTCCCGAATTGTCGGTGATGCGGTGTTGTAACTGTTGTGTAGGATCTTATCTACCGGGGTTCGAAAGCACGATACCACATTTATGCACGCGCAATCATGAATGGATAACAACTTATTACGACCGTGTGTACTTGTAGCAGATGCCACGTGGCATCATGATCCAGAGCACATTTTCACGCAAAACTCGGTCCTCGGTCGCCAAATGGGAGAAGTACAACAGAGATAAAAAAATACCCAATGCTCCACGTAATGCCACATAATTCATTACAAAATTAAAAAATATTGGCATATACACTACTATGGAAAAATTATACTTTCTAGATAGATACTCATCCAAAACACATGCCTAACACACCTTGGCACACGTGGTCGGTTATAAACGTGTGAACGATACTAATTAAAAGTATGATTTTCCTTTCATTTAGGATGGAGTGCCTCCCAATGTATGCTTGTGGGTTACCATACTACTCGGGACGATTATGCCTGGTTCCACCTTGTTGGTTTTGGCCCTGGTCCTACCTGCAAGAGGAAACCTATGGTAGATATGGCACATGGTGGTGTGTTGTCGTTGTTGTTTTTGTCCTCATTTGTATTTTTGTTTGTTTAGGATTTCTTATTATTCCATTTCGTAGGCTCATAGTTTAGGGGAGTTTGCTCCTCCTTCCGGTCTACCTTATTCGTTTCATCTCATCTTATCCTTATGTATGGGTTTTGCAAATTTTGTTCTAACCAGCGCATTCTCCGACATGTGTGTTAGAGTTGCTTCGGAACAATGTTACAATTCAACAAAGTTACCTCTTCCGTACAGATATATCATCCACATCAGAGTTGGTGCCGAAAAGAATGATTCCCGAATCATTGGTGATACGTGTTAGATGTATATATCTGTATATTGTATTTTCCCCATATGTTAGGGGGCTTTCTGCATATGTGCACATGTACATGTACTATATATTGTGGCCTTTGGCCCCCTGGTAATACAACAAGTATATTGCCCTAACATGGTATCAGAGCCAAAATTGGTTCTCTAACTTTCCCGGCCGACGTTGCTTGTCCGTCGCCGTTCGTCTCTCCGTCGCCCGTCTGCTTCTCCTCTTCAATCGATCGATCGGCCCTGCTCTCTGCTCCCCGCTCTCCACTTCCCGTGCCGCCCCAGCCCTCCACTTCCCGCGCCACCCTGCTGCTTCCCTGTGCCGGCCCTGCTCGCCCCTGCTCGCCCGGCCGATCTTCAGCGCCAGGGCCCGATGTAATATCCCAGGTAATGGGGTTACAAAAATAGAGGAAACAGATGTGTGCATTGCATTCATGCATAGAAAATCTGGGGAATTTTCGCGCTTTAAAGTAAAACGATCCACGATGAATCGAAGTTTCACTTGACCTTGGTGGAATTGAAGTAGCTCATCAAGTCAAGCGCTATAAACCTCAATGTGACTTTACAAAAACCTTGTTTTGGGTAGAGATGATTTGATCTAAGGGGTTAGATCAAATGGAATTAAAACCAACACAAGAACATATGAATCAAGGAACCATTACTGGATCTTATTAAAGATCATAACATGGTATTCCTTGCCATAACATATGAACATCCATTTAATTGGAAATCAAGTAACAATAAAATGGAGAAACTATTCTTAACTTGTCTTTTCCATGTCTTAAACAAATAAATAGACCTACCATTAACCTCATGGTATTTCTAGAACTAAACTCTTGAACTTAACACCAACAAAAGCTTATCATTAAACCCTAGAGATGGGAGAGGTATATAACCATTAAAGAGATAAGAAGCACACTCTAAATTATTAACACTTAAAAGTTAAGCAACCACCTTGAGGTACAATTGAATTCACTTTAAAACTAAATACCAAATATAGCAAAACACAAGGACCTAAGTGCATAAAAGTCACACCTTCTGATTTCAATCATAACTTATTAAATATGTGGAATATCACAAAACTAAATTCGTTTACATTACGAATTATAGTTCAAACTATTTGAATAAAATAAACTATGAGTATTTTGAAACTCATATGATCATGCCTTGGTGAAATCAAACATCACCATTCAAAATTGGGGTATAATCCTTATCTTTGATATTTTGATCCCAATAATAATATAAATACAATCACATATGATATAGTGACTCAACCACAAGCATAAAATCATTCACAAGATATTTAGTAACAAAGCCACTTGGCTATCCAAAAATAAATCACATGAGAGGATAATCTCAATGCCACATAGGATGAAAATATCTACATAGCTTGAATCCTAAGCTATGCCACCTCATGCTTTAAGGATTGATATGGATGAGAGCATGACAACCAAGCACCTTACTCATCCAATTAAAGCAAGAGTCATCCACCCATGTGTCATGTTATTAGAGCATGCCCAAGCCTATAAAAAGAGCCTCCCACTTCATCCATTTCATCATCTTGCACCTTGATGCAAGAAGACCAACACATTGAGCCACTCCATAAAATAGTTAGGATCAAGATGAAGCAGCTAGGAGGTGGAGGCATGCCACAAGATGCAGAGTTTATCGGATTCCTGAAGAACAAGCTACAGAAGCTAGTAAGGTAGAATTCTTAGGCAAACCACATATTTAGTTAACCACATCATCATTCCTTGAGTAGAACCATAGGTTTATATCCTAACCTTATCTTGTGAACCACTTGGTGATCACAAGTAGAATTCTACCACATATACATTCCACTCATTCTTCATCTAAGAAACATAAGCAAAACCTTAGAGTAAAACTCCATACTTAAATGGAGAGAAATCATCCATTCATATGACCAAAGTTAACTATAAAAAGAACTAGAATCAATATAGTTACTTCAATGATAAATTGAGGTTAATAATAGAAGTTAACTGGTGGAAGATAAAACCAATTCTAAAATCCTTAGTAATTAGAGAAGCACATGAAATATTAAGCAAGTAACCATCTTATCATGGTTAGGGAGATTAACCCTAGCTCATGCAATATGGTGTCATCTCATCTCACAACCTAGAATTAAACTTCAACCCTAGTTTATGTATCACTATGGTGATCATAATATAAACCTAGGCCATAATTGAGATTCCAAACCATATGCCATTAGGTAAATAACATTAGAACCCTAGTATTGCACATTAATCAAGTCTTATGCTTCAATTCTTGAACATAAGAAAAACCTTGTGAACCATATGTGTAGTAATCAATCATTTATCCTTGTAACCAAAGATCAACCATGATTGAAACAATACTTACATAAATACTTTCAAAGATAATGATAAGTATTAACCTTAACAAGGAGTTTATCATAGATACTCTAAAACCTTAATATATTGGTGCTCACATATAATCATGTGCAAGTGACCAATTCCCTAAATTGAAACCAAGTCTTAATACCACCTTTAAAATACTTTGAGTTCAAAGTATCAACTCTATTAATCCAAATAAATTTATTCACAAAAGTGGTATGAAATCCAGATGAGGACCTAAATTCATGATTAATTGATATTTTGGATAAGCCTAAAAATATGGAATATACTAAAAAAATAAAACCCTAGTTCTAAATAGAAGGAATGGTGTAATAATCATTGTTCTACAACTTAATCAAATTCAACCCACTCAGAAACCTGCAAATGAATTAGGAATTCAAATCAGATTCAAATTGGAAAGAAATACAAAATAGAAAATTGAAAACAGAAAAGAAAAAGAGAGAAAAGGACTTACCTAGCTTACCTGGCCGCAGGAGCCCACCAGCAGCCCAACAAGCACGGGCCCAGCACAGCCCAACCTGGACCGTGGTACCCCTTCGTCCAAAAATAGCTGGAGGAGCTCGTCCTCATCCTCTCCTCCCGCATGCTGGCCAGCACGACGCCGTGCCTCTCCTCCTCTCTCTCGCTGTCGACCTCCCCTTGCTCGATTGCGTGACGAGGCGAGTTTTGGAGCCCTATAAATAACCTAGACGAAGACCTAGCTCCGTTTCTTCCTCTTTCTGCTCCATTTCGCCCCATGCCGAAACCCTGGCCGCCCCAGTCCCCATCACCGCCGGCGACTGAAGCCTTCCCGAGCCGAGCTGAGCACACCAGCGTGACCGCCGTCCTCGACAAGCTCAGCCCACGAGGGGAATCGAGCTGAGGTGCCCAAGATCGACGCCAACACCATCATCTTCTCCGGCACCGGCAGCTACGAATTCCGGCGAACGAGGCCACCTCCGACCTCGCCGTCATGCGCATCATGCTCCTGGTGAGCCACTGACCCTCCTAGCATACATAGCCCGCTTGATTGCGTCCCCTAGCTTCGCCGCAGGGTGCATACCGTGAGCTCTGCCGCTCGGTTCCGCCGCCGGCCAAGCTCCGTTGACCATAGCGGAGCGGCGCCACCACCAATCGGTTCACCTCGTCGTCCTCGTTCGTATGAGCACACACACGCACTCGCGGAAGCCCTCCAACGCCGGCGCCGTCCTTGACTGGCCGCCGGTGGTGCACTTGGTTGCCACGTTGGCACCACGTGGTAACCAACGTGGCCATAGGCCCACCAGTCAGCCTCTCTGTGTAGGTTCAACCGTGTACCTTTAGCCGTTTTTCATTTAAATCTAATTCCAGAAAATTGCTGCAACTTCAAATAAATTTAGAAAATCCAATTTAAGTCAGAAAAATATAAATGAGATATTAAAATTCTTAGAAAAGTAAACTCTATCCAATAAAAATATAATATGTAATTTTTATTATTAATAAAAATTTAATTATTTAAAACTCATTAAATAAGCCTTTTCATTTATCCTAAATTCAATTAAAATTCAATAATTAGGAAAACTTTACAAATTAAATAGAAACCAGTAAATAAATAAAGAAAACCTTAAAATTAAATTTTCTTTATTTGTTAATTTGTTAAATCCTTATTATTGGAATTTAAACACTGTTTAATAATTACCTCAATTATTAATTATTGAAAATTAATAAAATACCAAATCCAATATTATTATTTCAAAGTTATTAATAACTTCAAATTTATTAATGAAGTTATTAAACTAAATAGTAATTATGCAACCCTAGTTCCATAAGGAAGAAAACTAGGAACTCATCATTTCATGTGTAAACCCAAAACCTTAATTCCCTAGAAACCCTAGCTCCACTATTTTATGTGTGAAACCTAAATTATTCCCAAACCTAAACCCTAAGTAACATGTGATCATGTTACTTCATTAATAATCATAGATTCATATCTAGCAACTAAATACTAGTTCAAATCCACATAAAATATGGGGACCCTATCACTACTAATTAGTATCCCATATGTGTCATCCTCATCAAACCTAACTAATCAAGTGGGGTCAACCAAGTGAAAACCCTAGATCCTATTACCAAAGCCATCATCCTTATTGATCCCTAATTAGCATCACACCATTGTGATGAACCCTAATAGCAACCATACCTACTATTTTACATTACAGAACCCTGTTCCACTAAAACCTACTAGTGTTGGATACTTAACCACCATCCTACTTAGGAGCCAATTACTCCTTACTTAAATAGAACTAACAGTAAAACCTAGACAACCTCAACCCCAATTGCAATACTTCTTATTACCTGAGAAGTATGTTCTTCAAAAGTTATTCTTTTGAAGAAAATGAGGAATCATCATCAATCCTACCTAATAGGACCTATAGCCAATAACCAGCTATCACCAACAAGGTATACCACCTTGATAGCAACTATTGGTAATTAAGATGTTTAGGCTTAATTCAACAATACAAGCCTAGTAGCTGATGAATCCAACTAGGTTGTGATCCATCTAATACTAACTTCAGAAACTAGATGAAACCATAGTCAACCATAGAACCCCACCAATCTAATTATCATACTTATTCTTTATTAAGGAACATGTTCTTCAAAAGTTATTCTTTTGAATTATATAATAAGTAATCATCAATCATGCATTATAGGACTTAAAATTGACAAGTGCTCCTTACTTATTATACAACTACTATACCTGGTTGTGTATGATTGTTACTATCCATTTTGCCACCTGCTTATAATTCTAAAACAACACAAACCTGAATAAGAACCTTGTTTGTGAATCACTCTAAAAGGACAACACACCCTGAACTAATCATTACCACTCACTAATCCTAAATCATCGGGGTTAGGTCACGCTTAGAGCGATTGCATCTCATACTTATGCATTATTGCATCCTTGCCAATCTTTTAAACATCGTCCTTACCGGACGATGATGCTATTTCAGAATTTGGAGTTATTACGCATCGAAGACCTTGTCCGCATAATCTTGCGAGCCAAGAAAGGCAAGTTCATCACTTGCTCATGTCATTTGAGTACTTTTATCAAATTACTTGCAAAGTACTATGGTTATCACGATTGCATAAAAACCAAAACCACTACTTTCATAACTATGAATATGACTATGTGGTGGGCAATGGAACCATGGATTGTGTTGATATGGTGGAGGTTCCATTGCAAGGGTTAATATCCATCTAGGATTAAACAACAAATGTCGCCAAGTGATTCTTGTGCCGTAATACCCGTGTTAACCATAAGATCCGGAGTGGGACGGAGTAGTCAAAAGTGTTTCCACCTCTTGAACATCAACGGATTCGCTTACCGTAGACGGTTGTATCTTGCGGAGCAATTGGTGGGTGGGGAGCCCCTTCTAATTCCCCACGGTATAGTTGTTGCTTACCGTAGACGGTTCGTCGCTTGCGGAACAATTGGTGGGTGGGGATCCCCTTCTAATTCCCCACGGTAATGTGGTCTATGATGGGTTGCAGCTACCGGCGAAGGAGTTTGGTTAACGAGTCCCAAACCGTTGTCGTGGTCGGGGTCCACCCCGAAATTACGGGAATAATGGGACCGACGAGGACCCGGGGTCGGGGTATGCAACAAAGGGTGGGTGTTCGAGGTAGCGGAGGAACATGATTGGCTAGACCTTATACCGGGCCTCACACCATAGGAAGTGTGGACAAGCTCGCAGCCTTGGTTGGCACCAAGGTTAAGATCTCTTATGGGTAAAGCAACACACCTCTCGCAGAGTGTAAAGAACCGTGACCCGTCACTCCCCGTTCCGGGATATGGAACCGCGAACGCTGCCGGAAAGGAGCTCCATGAAGTTCTAGTAAACCGGTGAAGGCCGACGGACATAGTTCTTCCGAATAAAAGCAACCTTTTGAAGAAATGGTTATGAAAACCTGCATTGGTATTAGACTTTCCGGTCTAATGTCGTAGCTAGTGCATTAAACACCTCTTTCCTATAATGAACTTGTTGAGTACGCTCGTACTCATCCCACTCTTAAATCCCCGCTTAGATATGGAGGCATCGAAGGAGGATCTACAAGTGCAACTCAAAGGCCGAGGAGTCAACAACTACTTCACGAGGCAGGACCCTGTCAGAGGAGTCAGATACCACATACATCAAGGAGAAAACCTAGTTTAGCCATAGAAGGGAACTAGCTTCCTAAACCTAGCTCCTATTTAGCTAGAGTCTATTCTTAGCCTCTGTAGTTAGTGAAATACTCTACAAATAGAGTTAGTGATAAGACTAGACTACGAGTCGTTCTTCTGGAGTTATCTGCAGTTTTACCTCATTGTAAAGTAGGAGGCTGTGTTGATCTTATGTAATAGAGTCAATTTTGTAATTCTATAGACATACCTTGGACCCGCACATGTTTCTGTTGTACCACTCTGAGCGATATAATACTTGTGGAACGGTGTTTCATTGGTGTTATATCAGACTTGCATACTACACCATGCAGTGGTATGCCGGGTCACCACACCCGACGCGACGCCTGCTCGCCCGATCTCCGCCCCCGCTCGGGCGATCTTCAGCGCCAGGGCCCGACGCCTGCTCGCTCCGAATCTTGGTCCGGCGCCTGCGCTACTCCGCCGGCCCACCACTCTGCTCCGCGCGATCCGATCTCCACGCAGCGGGATCCGATCTCCACGCAGCGCCTGCTGTGCTCTGCTCTCCTCCGCCCGACGCTCTCCGACCGCTCTGCTTTCGCCCGATCCGGTTTCTCTCTCCGCGTCGGTTGACTTCGATCTAAAAAAAAGAGCTATGTCTTCCTCGGGCTATGTTGCGATCCCTCGCTGCCCGGTGATCTTTGATGGTGCGAATTACCCTGATTTCGCTGCCTTCATGCGCGTCCATATGCGCGGTCTTCGTCTTTGGGGTGTGTTTTCTGGCGAGGTCTCCTGTCCGCCGCGCCCCGTTGCCCCTACGGTGCCTGTTGCACCGCCACCTGTTGCCCTTGCCCCTGATGCTACCCAGGCGGATAAGGATGCAGCCAAGAGTGCTGATGACACTGCTCTGGCTGATTATGACCGGAAGGTCCAGGACCACTCTACTGCCGTTGCGACTTACCGGCCGGATCCGACCGAGTACACTCGGTGGATAGATGAGGATGCTCGTGCCGTTGCTCGTTCTCACCTCCGAGTGTTCCGCCTCGCATGCTCGCTGAGTTTATGGGTCTTCCCACCGCCGCCGCTCGGTGGGCTTTTCTTCGTCGGCGCTATCGCCCGTCCGGGGATGCTCTCTACCTATCCGTGGTCCGCCGAGAGCATGCCCTTCAACAAGGTGATTCTACTATTGATGAGTTCTACACTCGAGTGCTCGCTATTTGGCGTCGCCTGATTCTCTCCGTACAGCCGTGTGTGCCACCCGTCCCTCGCTGTTCGACTGTGTGCGCGGATCTGGAGTTTCAGCGCGTTTTTGAGTTCTTGTCGCGGCTCCGTAAGGAGTTTGAGCCGCGCCGGGCCCAGCTGCTTGCCCGTGGTCGTGTTCCGCTCTCTGTGGTACTTGTTGAGCTTCGTGCTGAGGAGACTCGTCTTCGTGGTGTTGGTCTTCTTTAGGTTCCCTCTGTTCTTGCTGCTCCTGGCCCTCCTGTGTCGTCTGCTCGTGGACCTCCTATGCTGGCGGCTTTGTTGCGACCTCCAGCACAGCCGATACTTCCTACTCCTCCATTCCAGGGTCAGCGTCAGCCCCATCAATCTCGTGGTTCGACGTCACCTCCTTGTACCTACTGTGGCAGGCCTGGCCACACTATCGCTACTTGCTGGCAGAGGGATCCCAGCTTACGCCCGCCGCATCTTACTCGTCGTCAGGCTGGTTCTTCAGGATCTTCTGCTGTTGCGCTATCTGATCAGGACATTATCCGTGGTCTTCGTGGTCTGCTCGCTGGTACAGGCTCTTCCTCGACGGGTACTGCTGGTTCTGTGCCTGGCTCTTCTGGCACCGCGCGACCACCACCTTCCACACAGTCAAGTATGTCATCCCCGTGGTATATGGATTCTGGAGCTTCTTTTCATATGACCTCTGCGTCTTCTATTCTTTCTGCTCTTCGCTCTCTTGTTTCGCCTGTTCGTGTTATCACGGCTGATGGTACCTCTCTCCCTGTTTCCGGCCGAGGCACCCTTTCTACTACCTCTTTCTCTCGTTCCCGATGTTTCTCATGTTCCTAGTCTTAAGATGAACCTCGTTTTCCGCGTGTCGGCTCATCGATTCTGGTTGTCGCGTCATTCTTGACGCCGATTCTTGTGCTGTTCGGGACCGCCGTACACGAGCCCCGGTTGGAGCCGGCCCTCGCAGCCTTGAGTCCCCGGGCTCGGGAGTTAGACCGGCTTCGCGTTCCTTCTACCGCCACTTCATCCGCCGCTTCTCCCGCGGTTGTTGCTTCGTCATCGGATCTTTTCAGCAGGTGGCATCATCGGCCGGGTCACCTCTCGTGGCTCCCGTTTATCGTCATTAGTTCGTAGTGGTCTTCCGGGGTCCTGTCTCGGGAGATGTGTCTTTGCATTCGTGTCAGGGTTGTAGGTTAGGCAAACAGATTCAGCTTCCCTATCCTACTAGTGCGTCTGTATCTCAGCGACCTTTTGATTTAGTTCATTCGGATGTTTGGGGTCCGGCTCCCTTTCCTTCGAAAGGGGGTCATCTATACTATATTTTGTTTATTGATGATTTTTCACGGTACACCTGGTTGTTTCTTATGCACTCTCGCAGTGAGGTGCTTTCTATTTATCAGCGTTTTGCCGCCATGGTTCGTACTCGCATTCCACGCCTATTCGTGTGTTTCGTGCTGATTCTCGCCGGAGAGTATATCTCCCAAGCACGTGCGTGGTGTTCTTGCTGAGCAGGGCACTCTTGCCCAGTTCTCGTGTCCCGGCGCCCATGCTCAAAATGATGTCGCCGAGCGTAAGCATCGTCATATTCTTGAGACTACCCGTGCTCTGATGATTGCTTCCTCTCTTCCGCCCCATTTCTGGGCTGAGGCTGTTGCTACGTCGACTTACCTCATTAACATTCAGCCTTCTGCTGCCCTTCAAGGTGGCATTCCTCTCGAGCGTCTTTCTGGTAGCTCTCCAGATTACTCGACTATTCGCTTATTTGGTTGCGTTTGCTATGTTCTTCTTCCTCCTCGCGAACATACCAAACTGATCGCTCAGTCTGTTGAGTGTGTTTTTCTCGGATACAGTGATGAGCATAAGGGCTATCGCTGTTGGGACCCTGTTGGTCGTCGGATGCGCATCTCTCGTGACGTCACGTTTGATGAGACGCGTCCCTTCTATCCTCGCCCCACCTCGGGTACTTACCCGGTGGATGATATCTCTTTTATTCTTTTTCCGGATGCACCCCCTGCTGTCCCTCCTCCCCCCTTCTACTTCTGATGCGCCCCCTTCGGCGCCATCCTCTCGTTCGTCTAGTCCACCTAGTACTTGATACGTGTCAAACGTATCGATAATTTCTTATGTTCCATGCTTGTTTTATGACAATACCTACATGTTTTGTTCACACTTTATGATGATTTTATGCGTTTTCCGGAACTAACCTATTGACGAGATGCCGAAGTGCCGCTTCTCGTTTTCTGCTATTTTTGGTTTCAGAAATCCTAGTAAGGAAATATTCTCGGAATTGGATGAAATCAACGCCCAGCATCTTAGAATTGCATGAAGCTTCCAGAACACCCGAGAGCCACCAGAGGAGGGCCCTGTGGGCCCAGATGATAGGCTGGCGCGGCCAGGAGGTGGGCCGCGCCCCCCTACTGTGTCGCCGCCTCGTCGACCCTCCGACTCCGCCTCTTCGCCTATTTAAAGGTCCTTGACCTAAAACCTCGATACGAAAAAAGCCACGGTACGAGAAACCTTCCAGAGCCGCCGCCATCGCGAAGCCAAGATCTGGGGGACAGGAGTCTCTGTTCCGGCACGCCGCCGGGACGGGGAAGTGCCCCCGGAAGGCATCTCCATCGACACCACCGCCATCTTCATCAACGCCGTTGTCTCCCATGAGGAGGGAGTAGTTCTCCCTCGAGGCTAAGGGCTGTACCGGTAGCTATGTGGTTAATCTCTCTCCTATGTACTTCAATACAATGATCTCATGAGCTGCCTTACATGATTGAGATTCATATGAGTTTTGTATCACTATTCATCTATGTGTTACTCTAGTGATGTTATTAAAGTACTCTATTCCTCCTCCATGGTGTACAGGTGACAGTGTGTGCATCGTGTAGTACTTGGCGTAGGTTATGATTGTAATCTCTTGTAGATTATGAAGTTAATTATTGCTATGATAGTATTGATGTGATCTATTCCTCCTTCATAGTGTGATGGTGACAGTGTGCATGCTATGTTAGTACTTGGTGTAATTGTGTTGGTCTATCATGCACTCTAAGGTTATTTAAATATGAACATTGAATGTTGTGGAGCTTGTTAACTCCGGCATTGAGGTGCTCTTGTAGCCCTACGCAATTAGTGGTGTTCATCATCCAACAAGAGAGTGTAGAGTGGTTTTATTATGTGATCAATGTTGAGAGTGTCCACTAGTGAAAGTATGATCCCTAGGCCTTGTTTCCAAACACCGAATCTCCGTTTATTTACCGTTCGTTGCATGTTTACTCGCTGCCATATTTTATTCAGATTGTTATTACCACTCATATACATCCATACTACTTGTATTTCACCATCTCTTCGCCGAACTAGTGCACCTATACATCCGACAAGTGTATTAGGTGTGTTGGGGACACAAGAGACTTCTTGTATCGTGATTGCAGTGGTTGCTTGAGAGGGATATCTTTGACCTCTTCCTCCCCGAGTTCGATAAACCTTGGGTGATCCACTTAAGGGAAACTTGTCGTTGTTCTACAAACCTCTGCTCTTGGAGGCCCAACACTGTCTACAAGAATAGAAGCACCCGTAGACATCAAACACTTTTCTGGCGCCGTTGCCGGGGAGGAAAGGTAAATGGCACTCATACTCCGGTCCCAGGTAAAAGTACTTTTCTGGCGCCATTGTGTGTGTGCTCGAAGCTATTTCCTTTAGATCCTGCAATTGCATCTTTTTGTTTCTTGTTAAACACTAGTAAGGCATAATGGAAAACATCTCTGAGCTTTTTGTACTATTTCCTGAGTCAAGACATGAATGGTTTAATGCGAAAATTAAAAAACCTATGGAACCTTATTTGCATGCTAGTAGTAATATTAGTATGAACGCTTTGAACACCATTGTTGATAATGATATAGAAAATTCTAAGCTTGGGGAGGTCGGTTTTGATGAGAATGATCTCTTTAGCCCTCCGGGTATTGAGGAGAAAGTTTATGTTGATTATGATATGCCTCCCATATATGATGATTATAATGATAGTGGTCTTTTGGTGCCGCCTACTATGGAGAGTAAAGTTTATTATGATTATACTATGCCTCCTACACTTGATGAGAATAATAATGATAGCTACTTTGTTGAATTTGCTCCCACTACAACTAATAAAATTGATTATGCTTATGTTGGGAGTAGTAATAATTTTATGCATGAGACTCATGATAAGAATGTTTCATTTGATAGTTATATTGTTGAGTTTGCTCATGATGCTACTGAAAAGTTATTATGAGAGAGGAAAATATGGTTGTAGAAATTTTCATGTTACTAAAACACCTCTCTATATGCTGAAAATCTTGAAGTTGCGCTTGTCTAGTTTTTCTATGCTTGTAACTTTGCTCTTCATGAATTTGTTTATTTACAAGATTCCTTTTCATAGGAAGTGGGTTAGACTTAAATGTGTTTTGAATTTGCTTCTTGATGCTCTCTTTTGCTTCAACTGCTATTTCTTGCGAGTGCATCATTAAAACTGCTGAGCCCATCTTAATGGTTATAAAGAAAGCACTTCTTGGGAGATAACCCATGTGTTTATTATGTTACTGTTTTGTTGTGTTTTGGAAGTTGTTACTACTGTAGCAACCTCTCCTTATCTCTATTTTATTGCATTGTTGTGCCAAGTAAAGTCTTTGATAGTAAGGTTCATACTAGATTTGGATTACTGCGCAGAAACAGATTTCTTGTTGTCACAAATTTGGGTATGATTCTCTGTAGGTAACTCAGAAAAATCTGCCAATTTACGTGCGTGATCCTCAGATATGTACGCAACTTTCATTCAATTTTGGCATTTTCATGTGAGCAAGTCTGGTGCCTCTTTAAAATTCGTCTTTACGGACTGTTCTGTTTTGACAGATTCTGCCTTTTATTTCGCATTGCCTCTTTTGCTGTGTTGGATGGATTTCTTTGTTCCATTATCTTCCAGTAGCTTTGTGCAATGTCCAGAAGTGTTAAGAATGATTGTGTCACCTCTGAATATGTGAATTTTTAATTATGCACTAACCCTCTAATGAGTTTGTTCTTAGTTTGGTGTGGAGGAAGTTTTCAAGGGTCAAGAGAGGAGGATGATATAATATGATCAAGAAGAGTGAAAAGTCTAAGCTTGGGGATGCCCCCGGTGGTTCATCCCTGCATATTTCAAGAAGACTCAATCATCTAAGCTTGGGGATGCCCAAGGCATCCCCTTCTTCATCGACAAATTATCAGGTTTCTTCTCTTGAAACTATATTTTTATTCGGTCACATCTTATGTACTTTACTTGGAGCGTCTGTGTGCTTTTATTTTCATTTTGTTATTTTCATTCTCTGAATAAATTCATGCTTGTGTGGGAGAGAGACACGCTCCGCTGGTTCATATGAACACATGTGTTCTTAGCTTTTAATGTTCATGGCGAAGGGTGAAACTGCTTCGTTCATTGTTATATGGTTGGAAACAGAAAATGTTGCATGTGGTAATTGGTATAATATCTTGAATAATTTGATACTTGGCAATTGTTGTGCTCATATAGATCATGTTTAAGCTCTTGCATCATGTACTTTGCACCTATTAATGAAGAACTACATAGAGCTTGTTAAAATTTGGTTTGCATGATTAGTTTCTCTAGAGTCTAGATATTTTCTGGTTAAGGTGTTTGAACAACAAGGAGACAATATAAAGTATTATAATAGTTACAATATGTTCATATGTGAGTCTTGCTGCACCGTTTTATACTTGAGTTTGCTTCAAACAACCTTGCTAGCCTAGCCTTGTATTGAGAGGAACTCTTCTCGTGCATCCAAATCCTTGAGCCAAAAACTATGTCATTTGTGTCCACCATACCTACCTACCACATGGTATTTCTCTGCCATTCCAAAGTAAATTACTTCATGTGCTACCTTTAAACAATTCAAAACTTTATTACTTCTTATTTGTGTCAATGTTTTATAGCTCATGAGGAAGTATGTGGTGTTTTATCTTTCAATCTTGTTGGGCAGCTTTCACCAATGGACTAGTGGCTTCATCCGCTTATCCAATAATTTTGCAAAAAGAGTCGGCGCGGGGTTCCCAGCCCCCAATTAATCAACCTTCATTAATAATTCACTTCACATGTTTTGCTCTGATTCATCAGTAAGCAACTTAATTTTGAAAATAGACACTCCTTCATGGTATGTGAATGTTGGAAGGCACCCGAGGATTCGGTTAGCCATGGCTTGTGTAAGCAAAAGGTTGGGAGGAGTGTCAACCATAAATAAAACTAAAGTACATGTGTAAAAAAAAGAGAAGAGGGATGATCTACCTTGCTGGTAGAGATAACGTCCTTCATGGGAGCCGCTCTTTGAAAGTCTGTTTGGCAAGGGGGTTAGAGTGCCCACTACCATTCGTTGACAACAACAAACACCTCTCAAAACTTTACTTTTATGCTCTCTATATGATTTCAAAACTTAAAAAGCTCTAGCACATGATTTAATCCATGCTTCCCTCTGCGAAGGGCCATTCTTCTACTTTATTGTTGAGTCAGTTCACCTATTCTTTCTATCCTAGAAGCAAACACTTGTATCAACTGTGTGCATTGATTCTTACATGTTTACTTATTGCACTTGTTATATTGCTTTGTGTTGACAATTATCCATGAGATATAAATGTTGAAGTTGAAAGCAACCGCTGAAACTTATATCTTCCTTTGTGTTGCTTCAATGCCTTTACTTCGAATTTATTGCTTTATGAGTAACTCTTATGCAAGTCTTATTGATGCTTGTCTTGAAAGTATTATTCATGAAAAGTCTTTGCTATATGATTCATTTGTTTACTCATTATCTTCATCATTGCTTTGAATCGCTGCATTCATTACATATGCTTTACAATTGTATTGATCAAGATTATGATAGCATGTCACTTCAGAAATTATCCTTGTTATCGTTTACCTACTCGAGGGCGAGTAGGAACTAAGCTTGGGGATGCTTGATACGTCTCAAACGTATCGATAATTTCTTATGTTCCATGCTTGTTTTATGACAATACCTACATGTTTTGTTCACACTTTATGATGATTTTATGTGTTTTACGGAACTAACCTATTGATGAGATGCCGAAGTGCCAGTTCCTGTTTTCTGCTGTTTTTGGTTTCAGAAATCCTAGTAAGGAAATATTCTCGGAATTGGACGAAATCAACGCCCAACATCTTAGAATTGCATGAAGCTTCCAGAACACCCGAGAGCCACCAGAGGAGGGCCCTGTCGGCCCCAGATGATAGGCTGGCGCGGCCAGGAGGTGAGCCGCGCCCCCCCTACTGTGTCGCCGCCTCGTCGACCCTCCGACTCCGCCTCTTCGCCTATTTAAAGGTCCCTGACCTAAAACCTCGATACGAAAAAAGCCACGGTACAAGAAACCTTCCAGAGCCGCCGCCATCGCGAAGCCAAGATCTGGGGGACAGGAGTCTCGGTTCCGGCACGCCGCCGGGACGGAGAAGTGCCCCCGGAAGGCATCTCCATCGACACCACCGCCATCTTCATCAACGCTGCTGTCTCCCATGAGGAGGGAGTAGTTCTCCCCCGAGGCTAAGGGCTGTACCGGTAGCTATGTGGTTAATCTCTCTCCTATGTACTTCAATACAATGATCTCATGAGATGCCTTACATGATTGAGATTCATATGAGTTTTGTATCACTATTCATCTATGTGTTACTCTAGTGATGTTATTAAAGTACTCTATTCCTCCTCCATGGTGTAAAGGTGACAGTGTGTGCATCGTGTAGTACTTGGCGTAGGTTATGATTGTAATCTCTTGTGGATTATGAAGTTAATTATTGCTATGATAGTATTGATGTGATCTATTCCTCTTTCATAGTGTGATGGTGACAGTGTGCATGCTATGTTAGTACTTGGTGTAATTGCGTTGGTCTATCATGCACTCTAAGGTTATTTAAATATGAACATTGAATGTTGTGGAGCTTGTTAACTCCGGCATTGAGGTGCTCTTGTAGCCCTACGCAATTAGTGGTGTTCATCATCCAACAAGAGAGTGTAGAGTGGTTTTATTATGTGATCAATGTTGAGAGTGTCCACTAGTGAAAGTATGATCCCTAGGCCTTGTTTCCAAACACTTAATTTCCGTTTATTTACTGTTCTGTTGCATGTTTACTCGCTGCCATATTTTATTCAGATTGTTATTACAACTCATATACATCCATACTACTTGTATTTCACCATCTCTTCGCCAAACTAGTGCACCTATACATCTGACAAGTGTATTAGGTGTGTTGGGGACACAAGAGACTTCTTGTATCGTGATTGCAGGGTTGCTTGAGAGGGATATCTTTGACCTCTTCCTCCCTGAGTTCGATAAACCTTGGGTGATCCACTTAAGGGAAACTTGCTGCTGTTCTACAAACCTCTGCTCTTGGAGGCCCAACACTGTCTACAAGAATAGAAGCACCCGTAGACATCAGTACTCCTCGTTCTCCGGCTTCGGATCCTTCCGATGCTGTCCCTTCTTCCTCTTCTTCTGCTGACTTGTCTTCTGCAGATGAGCTTCCCCCTTCACGGCCTGTTCGTCAGCGTCGTGCTGCAGTTCGTTACTCTCCTAGTCAGTATGGTCTCTCTGTCGTTTCCGAGCCGACTTCTTATCGGGATGCCGAGCGTCATCCTGAATGGCAGCTTGCCATGGCTGAGGGGATCGCCGCGCTTGAGCGCACCGGCACTTGGGATCTTGTTTCTCCCCCTTCGGTGTTCGTCCCATCACGTGTAAGTGGGTTTATAAAATTAAGACTCGCTCCGATGGATCTCTTGAGCGCTATAAAGCGCGTCTTGTGGCTCGTGGTTTTCAGCAGGAGCACGGCCGTGACTATGATGAGACTTTTGCCCCCGTGGCTCATATGACTACCGTGCGTACCCTTCTTGCCGTTGCTTCTCGTTCGTCGCCGGTCCGTCTTCCAGCCTTGATGTTCGGAATGCTTTTCTTAATGGCGAGTTGAGTGAGGAGGTTTACATGCAGCCTCCTCCTGGGTATTTTGTTCCCGATGGGATGGTTTGTCGTCTTCGACGTTCTCTCTATGGTCTCAAACAGGCCCCTCGTGCCTGGTTTGAGCGCTTCGCCTCTGTGGTGACTGCTGCTGGTTTCTCTCCTAGTATTCATGATCCAGCACTTTTTGTTCACACTTCTCTTCGTGGGCGTACTCTTCTTCTTCTTCTCTATGTTGATGATATGATCATTACTGGTGATGATCCTGAGTATATTGCCTTCGTCAAGGCTCGTCTTCGCGATCAGTTTCTTATGACTGATCTTGGTCCTCTTCGCTATTTTCTTAGCATTGAGGTTTCCTGCACTTCGATGGTTTTTCTATCTCCCGAGAAAAGTACATTCAGGATCTTCTTGCTCGTGCTCGCTCTTGGGGATGAGCGCACGGTTGATACTCCTATAGAGCTTAATGTTAAGCTTCGTCCCTATCGATGGTGATCCTCTTCCCGATCCCACTCGTTATCGCCATCTTGTTGGGAGTCTTGTTTATCTTGCTCGTCACTCGTCCCGATATTTCTTATCCCGTTCATATTCCGAGTCGGCTTGTTTCAGCTCCTACCACTGTTCACTATAGTCATCTCCTCCGTGTTCTTCGTTACCTTCGTGGCACGATCACTCGTCGCCTTTTCTTTCCCCGTTCCAGCTCTCTCCAGCTCCAGTGCTATTCGGATGCTACGTGGGCGAGTGATCCTACGGATCGTCGTTCACTTTCTGCTTACTTTGTGTTTCTTGGTGGTTCGCTTGTTGCTTGGAAGACGAAGAAACATGTAGCAGTTTCTCGTTCGAGTGTTGAGGCTGAGTTGCGGGCTATGGCTTTGTTGATTGCTGAGGTGACCTGGTTACGGTGGTTGCTTGCAGATTTTGGGGTCTCTGTTACGACACCCACTCCACTTTTGTCTGACGAGTACAGGTGCTATCGCATTGCACGTGATCCGGTCAAGCATGAGCTGACCAAGCATATTGATGTTGATGCTTTTTACACACGTGCTCAGGTGCATGATGATGTTGTTGCGGTTCATTATGTGCCTTCAGATTTGCAGTTGGCGGATTTTTTTACGAAGGCACAGACTCGAGCGCAGCATGATTTCTTACTCTCCAAACTCAGTGTTGTGGATCCACCATGAGTTTGAGGGAGGGGTGTTAGATGTATATATCTGTATATTGTATTTTCCCCATATGTTAGGGGGCTTTCTGCATATGTGCATCTGTACATGTACTATATATTGTGGTCTTTGGCCCCCTGGTAATACAACAAGCATATTGCCCTAACAATACGGTGATGTACATGTATCTTATGGTATTATCTACCGTATCTCGAAAGTACGATAACACATTTACACACGCATGATTGTGTATGGGTAAAAGCTTTACGACCACGTGTACACGTGGTAGATATCGTGACATCATGATCCGAAGCACATTTTCACACGAAATTTTGGTCCTCAACCCAGTCATGCCTCGACCTCCAAATGGGAAGGGTAATATGTAGGGGAAAAAATCAATGCTGCGCATATAATGTTGTATAATTGATGCAAAAAGTAAACTAAAATAGTGTCATATACAATGGAAACGTTATACAGTACAATGTAGATGCTCTTCCAAAACACACGCCTAACACAATTTGGCACGCGTGTCTTCCATTATCAACGTGTGATCAGTGTTTATTGGGAGTACGATTTTCCTATGATTTAGGGTGTAGTAGTTGCTTAACTATGTTTATTGGTTACTATACTCGGAACGGTTATGGTTGTTGCGTGCACCGGCTCTTCTCCAGGCAGCAGCAGTGTGCTAGCTGTTCATTATTTATTGCTGCCTTCTTATCTTAGCTAATCGCAACGGACCGAATCAGGCAAGGCAAGTGACAGAAGCTTCCAGTAGCGGCCAGCGACACGCCGAGCTTCACACTCGACACCACTCGCCCGCACGCGTTGAGTGCCAGTCCAGTACAGTACTAGTCTCCTTAGCTTTCTTTTTTTTACTTCGAATCGAGATATTCTCTTCCTTAATCTACGTTTACTTACGGAAATATTTACATGCCGCCAACAGTGCGCTGTATATCTTTACAGCTTGGTGGTTTGCGGAAGTTGTGTTTATCTCCACGTATTTTATTAGTAGAATATCAAGTTACATGATCAAATAAACATGAAAATCAGAAGACAAATCACAAAACTTTGCAAATAGACACCTAACAATCAGAAACTTAGGTTTCGTGCACTCGCCGAAGCTAGCGGCCGCAGCCAAACTCCAACGCCGCCTAGACACACGTTGGAAGAGACTTCAAGCCTCCACCATTTGCAGATCGAAGAAAACACCATCGCCAGCGAGGTTCTCTGAGTCGATGAATAGACCCGTTGCAAGCAGGCTCGAGATCATACATCGGCAAAAGTTGGGCTAGGCTAGGCTTCGAGCCGAGCCAAAATAAGCACACAGCTGAAAATATAGGCCCAAGACCCACCCAGCCTGACCGTCAGTCCTAAAAATCAGGACCGAGCCGGCCTCATGCTCGAAAAAACCTGGACCTACTGTGGCAAAAATCATATATGCCCAAAGCCCGGCCTAGCCATGTCGAGCTCAAAATCTTGAAAATAACGATATATTCACCACCTCTAAACCAAAGGCCTAGCTCCAAAGCATCCGCCTCGCCCTGATCCCAGCGCCGATGTGGGTAACGGCGAAAGCCCAGCGACACGCTACTTGCTTCTTTTAAAGCGTGCATTATCTAGTACTTCTATATTTTTTTTTAGAAAAAACAATTTATTCCTCGGTGAGATAAAAGCTCACGACGCCGGGATAAGTGGTACGGGTGCATATTAATTGGCACAAGTAGCACTCGTTCGCGTTGAACACATGTCCAGCTTGAGTCCAGTGTCGAACACGGAAAGATCGTCGTACTGGACACAACACAACTGTCTCGTTTCTCTCCACCGAGAGTTTGCTTCCTGGTACGGTTACTACCGGCCTCTACCAAACCTCTCTTTTTTTATAAAAAAAATACTAGTACTACTCGTAGAAACTAATAATGTGACCTTAATAAATAAAAATAAACTTGTATTTTGAAAAACGTGTATAGATAAACTTGTATTTTGTTGGCTGCGAAAAAATAGAGAAGGAATCGTGACACTGAAGCCAAGTGCAGTCTTCTTTTACCCGTTGTCAGTGACATTCACTGCCAAGTCACCATGAGTGAGTGCAAGCTCATTCAATGGTGGCAGCAGCTTTACCGCTCGGCAGGCAGCAGCTTCCATCGTCAAACTTTGATGGTCAGGTCAGGTCAATTCAGACCACAGGCCACCTAGGAAACAGCCTTTTTTTTCCTGGCTTTATTACTTGACCATCATCTACTGGCTCTGGCTGCTGTCGAGCCAGAGTGTGATAGTGACACGCCCTGCCGCAAAACTCGTGAGCCCGTTTTCCGAAAAAAAATGAAACTCTCACTTTGCAGTTTTCTACCAAAACTGCACACGAACATATATTTCCAAATAAATTTTAGAATTTGATAAAACTCAAAATAACAAACCTTGGATTCTGAAAGAAGGGCACCTAAATCCGCGTCACATACCCTGCATGCAACATCCCATACCCTTCATGCATCATACATGCCTAAAATGGGTCCCATACCCTGCATACATCATACATGCCTAAAATCGATAGAATTGACCATTTTCTGAACTTCAGCACAAAATAAGCCAGAAATTGTGAAAAACATACACACAATCTGACTCTTTCGCATGTCGCCTGCTCGTGGAACGCCATGCTTATATATTGCAAGTCGCCATGTCTCAAACGGTCAATCGTGTGAAGGACAAGCACACAAATGGAGCAGCCGAGCAGGATACGAGTCCCACGTGCAGCGCAGCGTCATCAGCTAGGCCAGACCAAAGCAGCAAGAACGGTAGTACCCACCACGCAACCTCGTTTCCTCCAGGTCAGGTTACATTACATCCGTGTCAGAAACTTTACTGCTCTCGACTTGCTTTCCTCCCATCTTTCCACCGTCATGTCGTCAGGCAGGCGCCCATGCCCTGCAACACCGTACGCCGTCACTTCAATTCAATGCAAAGCGTTGCCTTCCACCATGAAGATCTGCCTCTGAATGTCAGGTGCACCAACACAACATCAAGAATTCAAGACTGTTGTCAGGTCACAACACGTACTTACTTCAAGCCTCAGACACGACCATCAGACCAGTATCAAAGAAGCACATGGAAGATATCAAAGAATACAGCAAATCAAAGAAGCACATGTGTGTGGCTCAGGAAATCACTGACAATGATCTTCAACTCATCACTCGCTCAATGATATATCATATAAAATCGAGAAGAATCACGCTCGTACAAAACTGTTGTTTGGTGGGTATGTACAGGGAGGGAGTAACGGAATCGTCTCGCAAGCTGAACTTCTAGTAAGAAGGTACTTCGGGAACCTAGGAACGAATATGTATGTACATTTTTGTTGTCTGCTGCCGCCGCAGCTTATTGTTCGAGTCTAGCACTCGTATAGAAGAACCAAGAAGAATCCGGGTGTATGGAGCGGAAAAAGAGCTCGCAGGTGGATGATGATCTGTTAACCGCACCAGGTGTGCGGCCGGTCAGGTCAGAAGAAATTGACCTGCCGGATGGGCGCCGGCGCCAATGATCGGCTCTCCATCAGGTTCGGCTGCAAAGGGAACAGGCCGAAAGGAGAGCCTGAGAATCCTCCAACAGCTGGCAGCGCTGCTTGGCTGCAAAGCACAAAATCATTGGCAGCAATGAGTGGTTTGGTCTTACAAGAGTAAACCGTTCTGGGTATAAAATATGCTTATGCTTACCTGTCAGCCATATATGCCTGTTGCCAGGATGGCATGGCCTGAACATCCCCCAAGGGGTGATGTGATGATGACATGAGAGGCCATAACCCTGTTACAACATGTAGAAACAAACCACGTTTGAGCAAACACGATTGTCTTGGCTGTCTCTAGAATAATAGAACATCTAAACACTTCTGGAAAGTTGTGTTCGTGTAGTATGTGACTTAGGGTGGTTCTCGCTAATGGGAATCAGAGGAAGTCATACAAGTTCAACTAGTATCACACTGGAAGTTCCTCTTAATCTTTTTTACCCATTTATTTGTGTCTGATGTGGTTTTGAAATGTTTAATAGATGGACTTGGCTGTGATCTGGGGATAAATAGTCCCACATTATGATACAGCAATAGAGGAGAATGATATACCTGGCTGAACAGGAGGATTTCCAAATCCCGGATATAGAAGATTTTCCTGCAGGTTTATAGTATAGCAGCCTTAGCAAAACACCCATTAATTTTCATGCACGCAGATATTAGGCTTCCATGTCACATAGACAACGCTTACCTCTTCTCTATGTTCTGGAACATGCTTATTAAGATCTACAAGCAAATATAAAATACAAATTAAAGTCAAAGAAAACAGACTCAAATACATCTGGCACATAGATTCTGAAATATAGGCAGAAAAACATAAGTTAATACAGTTGCCTGCATATGACTGCATGTAACCAGTTTTAACTTGTAATTTCATACAATTTGTTTAAATCTCATGCGACTCTTTGATAGCAGGAGCAGGTCTAGCACAATTTCTTATCCTGCTTGTAGGCACAGAAACTCTGAACCAAATAGTGGCTCCAGGCCATTTCCATCTAATTGGGTTTCAACTATTAACAGGCTAGAGCAAACATACAGTGCAGATTAAGATATGCCTTTCAAGTTCCTTAATGTCACACGACAATATTACTTTAGTCATTACTTTTGTTGTTTCAACCCAGGCCACCGCTGATATCGCAACACTAATTCACATTGTCAAGTCCACTGTACCTAATTTCATTACAACTAGCTAGCTAAGATTCAATGTGATCAATAATTATTGTGAAACAATTGTGGACACACACAAAAATAACCAAAGGAATTTGACAGGGGTGAAATATTTTAGGCACCTTTTAAAGAACTTGGCTTTAGACTGAGAGTTAGATCAAGGTCATCAGATTCTGTACCGAAGCCCAGGCCCAATTCCAGCCTTGGATTTGCTCCTGCAGAAGAAAAGGGAAGCTAGATCAGAAACCCTTTCGATGTAGAAGATTTTTTTAATAAAATCCCAGCCAATGAATTGTGATAGAGAACTCACTAGATTCATCCATCCTTGAGTAGGAATTATCATGGAAAGCCCTTGGTGCCCACTTGCGAACCTAGACCACTCAAAAGTGTCAGGTATGCAGAGAAAAGCAAAGATACGTACCCACAGAAAACCCAATGTGTAATTGTATTACATTAAAGAATGGATGGTGTAGTGCTTGCTCAGCAGTTGGCCTGCTCTGTGGATCCCAGGAACAAAGTTGCTATCAAAATGAGAACAAAAGAGTGCCATGTTAAAAGGGAGAATTATTATCAGATAAATAACATCAAGCAAAAGAAGTTCAGTTTAAAAAGCAAGAAAAGCTTCACTATTCAGAACATAAAGAACTCCTAGTAGAACTATTTATGTAACTATCATCGTTAATATAATTTACCAAAAACAACATGATACAAGTCCCAGTAAGTAGTTAACTCGGAACTGAAACTTATATGCTCGTGTGTTAACCTCTTTCAGTTTTCTGGATTAATAGCAGGTTGTTCAAACAGATGTAAAATAGCAGGTTGTTCGTATAAACAGACATCAACACTTGGGGCATCTACAATGTTAATACTCATGCTAAACACAACTTTTATCCAAAACCTAACAACAAGTAACAAAGTTCAGCACTGTACCTTAATCAAGTCAATAGCTTCCGAGGAAGCATTAGGAATAAGCTCCCACAGATTTCTGGTTTGATTCTTTGGAACAAATGAAAAATATTAGCGCCACAAAAGCATTCAATCCAATGAATGGAGACAGAACTCATTTCACCTGGCAAAAACGGAATCTACTTGAGCCAGGCAGGTTCATCCCCTCTGGCCAGACAGAGTGATCTGGGGTCCCAAGCACAGTGCATATTTTGGATAGCTGATCAATCTCACTGGTAAAATCATAAACTAAATATTACAAACAATGCAAATCAACCATAATATCAACAGAATTAAAAGTAATCTGGTCTATGTTTATGCTACAAAAAGTACAGGTCAATACATACTTTTCACCAGGGAATAGTGGAGACAGTGTGAACAGCTCAGCCAAAATCGCACCAACAGCCCACATATCTGAAAAATCACGTTTATTCATTAATGATGATATCATTGAGTCATAAAGGCTCATAAGGGGAAGCTATCATATACATAAACACGACAAGATGTTTATTTTGTATTATACGGAATTTGTTATGTGTTAAACTAAATAATGATTTAGAATGTAAGTGAAATTCTTTCTATGCATATTTACTAATTGAATCAACAAAAGCTCCAAAACTTAAGGGCCAAGGACATAAATAATCACCTATAGAAGGTGTGTAAGCTGAAGCTTGCAGCAGCACCTCTGGAGCACGGTACCTTGAAAATAAAAGGTAAATTTTAGGTAAATAATCAACAGAGTAACATGGCATTTCTTACAGAAACTCACCATCTGGTAGATACATAATCCGTGTAAGGAGGACTGGAACATACTTCTCTTGCCAACCCAAAGTCGGCAATTTTAACAACGCCATTTGTCACCAACAGATTTTCTGAAACAGACGTCTTGTTAGATATTAGAAATTTTGATGGTATAGAGGCAGAGCATAATTCAATCAGAAGATAGCACCATATTACCAGGTTTCAGATCACGATGGAAATATCCATTATTATGCATATACACAAGTCCTTGCAGTATTTGGATCATAAGCTGCCGTATCTCCTCTTCAGGGAAAGGAACGGGCCTTTCTCTTATAAGATCATATAAATTACAGTCCTGGAATGGAAATAAAATCAATTACACTTAAGTAGCACACAAGTGACAAGTCCAGTTGAGAAAAGAAACTTCACAAAACTCAAAAGCACCAGCCGACAAGTGAAAATGAAACAACAACCTAAGCAAATGCAGTGATGTTAATGACCCAACCAGTGAACAACATTCTTAACTAATGAGATGGCCACGAATATTGCGAAATGTCAAAAAAAGAGGATAGACACTACAGCAGATGTAGATGTAGTTATAACAGGGATTATCCATTTATCTCTGAGATACATGTAGATGTAGTTATAACAGTTGGTACAAAAGTCCACAATAACATAGCATAGCGCGGGGTGGAATTGCCAGTAGTATTATGCAACTGATACCAAGAAACAAAACCTACCATGTGTTCAAAAATAAAGAACAAATGGTGATTTTCCATCGTCACCTCCTTCAGCTCCACAATGTTAGGGTGGTTGAGTCTCTGGAGGGCCTGCACGGTTCTCTATTATTAAGTATACAAAATTCAAAAAATGGTGTGGTTTGATCACATATTGCAATATTCCCATTACTGAGAAATATTACCTTTACTTCTCGCAGATTAATGCACTCTTCCCAATGGTAAAACTTTCTCTTCATTTTTTTAATAGCAACCTGAATGCATTAAGAAACCATATTAAAATTGTTAATCTGGAAAAGGGGTGTATCCATCCATATGTGCAATTGATGGCTCTTCATCAGTACATAAAGGTGCAAACTCAAATCAGAACATTAGGAATTAAATAGAAAAAGGCAAGATACTATATTTGGTAACCATCCACTGCTTATACTTTAGAAAAGCAGCAAAGTAAAGCTAAATTTGATATGCTGAAAGCATAGAAGCTACAAGCAGCCAGAGTGTCCTGACAAGTTTGCACTTACAATTTCATTTGTTTCTGTCTTAACAGCCCTAAAAACGTTTCCACAAGTTCCATCACCTATCTCCCTTATGACTCTATACCTGCTAAATTTCAGAATCCATGTTAAAAGTTAGTTAGTGCATAAATATAAAGCGCAAAGCATATAATTGGCAACATAAAGCACAGCTCACCTGTCCATGGTCGCGAGCTTCACCACAGAGGCTTTGCTAGTAATCACTGAACGACAATAAAACTCAGAACCGTAGAACCCGCACCACCCTTAGAACTCATCGTACAAGGTTGCATAAGGAGAAGAAAGTTCCAAACGGGAGAGTCAGAACATGAAGGGCTATGCATCCTTGTCTGCACAACTGTCATGCTTATTGCAGCCTGCGCCAAAATTCAGCAACGCAATATCCTAGATCTGATGATACCATCTTTGGCCGCACAAAAAGGCCCCATTATTTCCAGACCCGCAGCACTTTCAGCGGAAAATCTGCAAAAGGTAGAGAACTGACTTCAGAGACTGGAGACAAAAATGCGTTCCTCCCTTGGAGGAGGCACTCTGCCTACCGAGCAAACTGACCATGTGGCCAGGCACGAAAACACGCAGACAAGAAAGTAACCCTACTGCACATATCAATGTTCCATGGAAAATCCCTACACACAAAAACAAAGTTGACCTCCTCAGTCGGCTTGCTTTCTATTCTTTTCGAGACAGTACAGTTCCTCTATTGGGTGCCCAATCATCCAGAGACTTTCCAGATGTGACTAAAGTCGAATTTACATGGTGAGGCAGGCTATACACCCGAGAACGTGCAGCTCACCGGTTAACGGACAGACGCCTGCGTGATCAACGCAACAGCAACAGAAACTCAACAGAAACCACTACGAGACAAATATAAATTTCTGGGAAACAAACAAAGCGTAATCAGAATAGACATGGGCGTCCCCTGGCAAAGGGTACAAATCGAGGCAACATGAACAGTGCTTCATGTGCGTAGATAGAGGCCCCGAGATCTACTCTAGAAGATTCGAGAAGGAAATGGTAACATAAGGACCAACGGATTCAGGTAGTACATTAAAACAGACAGAAGAGCAGGAGGACAATCCAATTGAAGACAGAGATGATTAACCCTGCGCAATTTGTTCCAAATCGGTTGAATCGCAACTGCGCCCCGGGATTGAAGGGATTGAGTTTAACCCGAGAAGGAAGCAACCGAACCAAACCAAACGCACGCGAAATTCCAGCAACCCACAGATCACACGGCGGCGATTAGGCGCCGCGGGATCAAACCCCGGAGGAACCAAGCCCAAACGCCGCATTATACGATTCCGCACGCAACAGCGAAGGAAGGAAGAAAAAAAAATCCCCAAACCACAAAATAGAAAAACCGATCTGAAAATTAGCGATTCGGGTGCAGAGTTCACCGGAAACCGAAACGCGGTAAACACTACACAGCTCAATCGAGAGGAATTCCTCTCTGCCTTGAACCCAGAAAATTCGTGCGGTACCCGACCAGAAAATTAAAATTCCGATTCGCTTCACGCGGTTCGTGGGGATGGGAACAGGGCGGCGGCTAGATTACGGGGGACGAAGGGGAGAGGAGGAAGGCGGGGAGGGGAGGGGGAATTCACCATGATCGGGGCAGCATTTGCGGGGCGGCGGAGGCTCCCAGCGCCTGGGGATCGCGGGCGATACTTCGTATGGAGGGAGATAAACTTGGGCAGGAGGAGGAAGGGAACAGGGGAGGAGAGAGAGAGAGAGAGAATGAGGGTTGGGGGAAAAAAGACGGAGAAGATATCGCGACGCGGCAGTGCGAATCAGGGGCGCCGCGCGGGTCAAAAGACGCTCCTGCCCTCCCTGCGCGCGAGGATTTGCGTGATGTGCCCGCGGCCGGGGTTCGTGGCCGAGTGGATAAGCGCGCGGGGGTGGGAGGTAATTTTGCTCGGTGGGGCCGCGCGCCCGCGCTGCAGCTTGGTGGTACAACAACCGTGGACGGCGAGCGAGGGGAGGAAGGCGTGGCAGCGGGTTTGAAATTTTTGTCCCATGTCGTGTCGGGTGACTTCTGTTGCACGCCGTCTCCGATCGGCTCGTGGTTTACGCCATCTTATGCTGCTGCCAAATTTCTACACTTTCAGATTTGATTCGATCGAATCCGAGTTTCCATCTTTGTCCTGATTTTAAGTACTACTCCTGATTCAAAAAAGTTGTCGCCAAAAATAACTCGCAGGCACTTGTTTCAAATCAAATGGAGTATCTCGAATTGGTTCGAGCAGTCGCCTCATATTTGCTAGCTCACCTCTAACTCTCGTCTAGCGGCCTCAGTGGCCGGAGTGACTTCAAGGGGGTAAGCTGGACCATTGTATTATTGTAGTTTAGTTTTGCTGCTGCTTTTCCTAGTGGTGCCATGTTGTATGCCGATGCATCGTTGTCGTGGGCGCATTTCATGATCCCCAAGTGCAGGAAATCACCGCAGTACAATTCGATAAGTATTCGAGTGTCGAATCCACGAGGAGTTGAAGGTAACTGCCTATTCTTTAAACCGCTATAACCCACTTATATGTCAGCCCTGCATCGTGTGCTAATTGACAGAAGAAAAAAGGATGTGGAAGCAATGCTCGGACTGGAAACTTGCATCAACAAATGGAATCGGGGTAAATTGGCTTCTCAGCATCATGCGGGCATGAAGAGGGACTTGCGTCTAGCGGTTGCACGATCTCGATCCATGGCGACTCGAGCCCGCGAGTGCCACGGGGGAGCTCAGCTGGCTGTGAGACGGCGGCATTGGAAAAGGCTGCACCTAGTACGTCTCCATGAGTGGCGGGGCACCAGTCCATGCTAGCGGCAGCGAGGAGCTCTACCTAGAGAGGATTTTTATTTTGCAAACGACATAGAGAGGATTTGGGAGAGATTGGAGTCCACCACCATCACAGAGTGGAGAAAAAGCTGGGTTGGGTGTCATCATTCGCGATCACGAGGGCCAAGTCATTCTTACTGAATGGAAACACGTACAGTCATGCGCCAGTGCTGAGGAGGCCGAGCTTCAAGCATGCATTGTTGGGATCAAACGCCTTATTTATATTGGTTGTGATCAAGCCATTGTTGAATCTGACTGTTTCCGAGCTGTGCAATCCATATCAAGTTCAGGACAAGAATTGTCGAGTGGCTGGGCACTCTATAATGAAGCTCGGGACCTTATTAGGGTTTTTGGTAGCATTTCCATTTGTAAGATAGACCGGGTTATTAATGGTGCAGCGCATGTGTTGGCACAGCAAGTCTGGTTTTGATGGTCTCCTTCGTGGTAGAGCCCCTCCCTGTGTGTTGGAGCTCATCACCCAGGATTGTAATTGACTTGGCTTCAGGCCAACAGGTTTCTGACGCACTCTTTTCCTTCCATGGTACCGAAGGGGGCTGGAAGGTTTTTAATGAGGCGGCCTATTAGTCTTAATATATGGTGGTTTATTTCAAAAAAAAAGTGTAAACATATTAGGTGGGTGAATGATTCTGCGATGTAGTCAATCATCATAGTTGTATTAGTGTCGACGGCTCAGATTTGTGTGAAAATAGGTATGACACAAGTGTTGTGTAGCACTAGATATCTTCTCATGTACTGCTACTCCACATCCCGTCTAAGTGATTATTATCTATAACAAAAATTGAAAGAATATCAACTAATGTGAGAAATTTCAAGTGTACCATATAGGAATAGCTCAAACAATCCCAGTACACTAGTATAAAATAGGTTTTTTTTTGTTTAGATCTGCCTGAAGCACTAGTCCCGGATGTGTTTGAATTCGGGACTAATATGCGCATTAGTCTTGGTTCGAACGTTTAGGACGTCAAAAAGTTTTAGTCCCGGTTGGAGACATCAGCCGGGACTAAAAGAGTTGCGGCAGGCCCCATCGGTGTCAAACCATTTAGTCCCGGTTGGTGTCCTAAATCGGGACTAAAGGTCTACCATTTAGTCCCGGTTGGAGAGACCAACTCGAACTAAAGTTTTCCGGGTTTTTTTTTTTGGCTCCACCACCCTTGGATCGCCTTTTTTTAGGTTTGTGGTTGTGCCTTTAGGGCTCCCGTGATCCGGCTTATAAAGACGTCATGATCTAGGGTTTACACGGAAAGTCCTAGCCGGAATCCAAGATGTCTAACTACAGAATATTACATTATCGTGCACGTCAAGGATCCACCTTTCCTTATACACCGTATTGGATCCAGATACTTCATGGGCCTTCACGGATCCGACTACCTGCATAGGTCGGTTAAGATCTGGCTCCTGTTCCTGGGCTGGACTTCATCCATCTTCTATCAACAGCAACTGGACCGCCCGATGGCCATATGCCACTATCACCATATGTGGACCACCCGGGCTTGCCGGATTTAGACCACGTCGTTGATATACACATAAAGTATACCCACAACATTTAGTTTTGTTGCTAGTTTCTGCATGGATGGCCTACATCGTATTCAAATTCACGCTAAATACATTTTCGTGTAGTCTAATTTTCTAAATAATATTTTATTTGATAAACTAGGAAGTGCATAGACAACATAATACATGATATCACTTTTGGCTCATAGGTGTAGATGCATCCATTGTTTAAAAAATATTTTTTAAAATGTAAAAAAATCTGAAAAAAAATCTAGGTGTACATCCGGACATTGTATGTCAGCACACAACATTTTGCGGAAAAATGAGATTTTTTGTGACTTGTGTAAAAAAATATAATTTCTGATCGTGCAAAATAGCCTTTTACAAGATGTTGTTTTGTCTTTTTACACAGCCCATAAAATTGTCCTTTTCTCACAAATTTTGTGTGTAAACATAGCATATCAAGATGTACACCTAGAATTTTTTTCCAGTATTTTTTGACATTTAAAAAGAAATTAAATGCATTATTCATAATAGGTGTATTTGCACCTATGAGCCAAAACACCATATCCACATAATACAGTGCATCATGGCGACCGTATGAAATACTCAGTATTTTTATATGAAAATAGTAGAACTATTTGTGATAATTTTGGCTGTTAGATCATGTTCCGGAGAAACTTTTGGCCGTTTGATCCGTATCAGTCTCTGCAGGCCAATTCTCCCCTGGGGATCCGACTTTGGAGCTGAAATTGGCCTGCTGAGGTGACGTGGGTAATTTTTTTTTGCGGGAGAAGGATAAGCATTACATCGGAAACAAAGCAGAAAAGACCCCAACAAACACAAAATTACAGATCCGTCCTTCTGCACGTTGACCGTCGACGCCATCGGTGGCGTGCCGTCGCCGCTGCCTCCCTCGAAGCCTTGGATCGGAGGCAGTCCCCAGGCGAGCGGGAAGTCGCCGAGCGCCGGTCCCGGAAGACCTACACCGTTGAGCACCGCCGCGGACGATCCGATACGCCGCATCTCCTTTTTCTTGATCTCGATTTGGAGGCTCCGCCGCCCTCGGAGCCGACCATGGGGAAGACGCCCACAACACCTCCGCGGAGATGCGAGGGCATCGGTGGCGGTGGATCGAAGACGACGCTCCGTAGAACGCTAACGCCGGAGAGGAGATTCACCGCCCGCAAACTTCAGCCGCCACGCCTCAACCTCCAGAGCGCCGACGACCTGCAACCAAAGAGCGCCTACACTATATACAGGACACGAGACGGGGATCCCCGGCCTCCCGCCGCCGAGGCGGCCGACGGAGACCGAGGGATCCAACGAATCACGCCGGCGAGGTGGAGTTCTTCGGTGGGATCCAGAAATCGCCTCCGTAGTACTGTAGATGGGAAGGGAACGTCCAAAAAAAAAGCGTTATCACTTTGCCGGCCCTACAAGGTGACGTGGGTAATTGTGCCCAAAAAACTACTAAAGCCAATGTAACAATCTGCAAGTGAATCTGATTCCAATAAATCTATACATCCACTGAAGGTCTTATTGAGAGAGTAAACAGAAAACGAGGAGCGATTTAGAGACGATTCGGCATAGAAGGATTTCTTTTTGCGAAACACACTACAATTAAAGATGCTCACACATACGCGCACAAACTCACCCCTATGAACGCACACACATCCTACCCTTAGGAGCACCTCCAAGTGACTGCGTCGAATAACTGATTCGGCGGGTCTTAAGATTGTCGAAGTCAGCACATGTGTCTCGCTGTTGACGTAAACATCGCCTCCCACTAAAGAATCTTTATGAGACATCAAAGTATCAAATCTGGGATTTAAATTCTGGTGGGCTGGGTGACACTGCCCTCCTAACCATCGAACCACATGTTGATTCCTGACATAGAAGGACTTATAGGACACACCTAACCACGGAAAAATTAACCATGTGAATATTTCAGAAGACTCAATGCTTAGTAATATTCCAGAAGAGTACTATAAATTACTATTAAGATACTTATTATTGGGTCCTATGCTCTTGAAACTATGCAGATATATATTCGGAGTATTAGAATAGAGAATAACCCACACACAAAAAGATACAAATTATTTTATACTATATAATTACATCCATTTTTCAAAAATTAATACATGGAGCAATGTCATTTTGTTATTTCTTCCATTTAACGTTGCTCCTATCTTGTTAAGAAACAATGTCTCAAAGAAGAGATATCTAATGTAACTTTTATAAGATTCTACATTTTATTTTTTTGAAAAACTTCATGTATTTTGAATGATATACATTGCAACTATATAACAACAACTTCCACACACAAAATTAACAAGATGAAACATAGTTGTACGGTTAACAATCTCGATTAAGTAATGTATGGCACATTGTCTTTGGTTTTGTAGTTTGATGAACTTTTTGCAGTTAAGTACAAAATTTTAGTATAATTATATATGCAAGATACCACCATAGCATGGTGATTAGTGAGAGAGTAATAAGGGAAGAAAAAAGTACATAGCTACATAGGCAAACACGGCTAAGATATCCACATGGCTTAGCTCAAATGAGAATTAACCTTATCCATAGCGGCGCTCGAACACCAACCGGTGCGTGTGGATGCAGATCCCGCAAGCACATATGACACAAGATCCAGTGGACGGTAGTCACATTCTACCAGCCGTAGTGCACATCACGCGAGAGGGAGAAAACTGAGCAGATTGATCAACATGCGAATCTAGTCACCTTCACCCTTTCCTCGGCGATGAGGCTCCCACGACCATTCCACAAGAAAATAAGCTTGAAAACGACCAAAAACCCTTCCGATGATCCATATCTTTGCAGCGGAGATCCAATAGCCGCACGGTACAACAAGGATCGTATACAGCCATGAAGGTGTGACACCGCCGGTTTTTTGTTGCACTAGAAAGATGTCGGATGCAGCGCGCATGTCACAAATAAGATTTCTAGGCCGTGTGTCCGTACAGGTGTCTGCACCATGTTCGGGTTCGATGGGCAAAACAAAGTACATGAAATTAGATAAATTCAGGACAACCCAATGCAAAATTACAACAACCAAAAACCCAAATTTGTCAAGGAACTAAAAAAAACAAGAATTGGGTAACTCACAGTGCTTGGGCCATCCGACTCCATCTCGTCCACCGAATCCTAGAGCTGGAGGATGGTGGACCCTCCCATTTCTCCTCGGCATCGAGGTGGGTGCGGCTCCGCGGCAATGTTTCGTTGTGATCACCTCACGCTAGCGTGGCTGTGCTGGAGAGGCGGGGCATACAGTGAGATGAGGAAGTTGTCGTAGTACAAGAGCACCCACTCGGTCCTCATCGGTGGCGTTGTGGTAGCATGGCGCCAGCGCGGCCGATGTGACGAGGCGGGAAGTGTAGGTGGAGATAATGATGTCGCAGCAGTAGAAGGGCGCCGCCTCCTGCGATGCTCGGTGCTAACGACGTGTGGCGTCCTCGACCGAGGCCTTCACCTGATGTTTCTGACCGTGCAAGCGGCGACATTGCTGTTGGAGATATGCCCAAGAGGCAATAATAAAAGTGGTTATTATATATCTTTATGTTTATGATAAATGTTTATATACCATGCTATAATTGTATTAACCGAAACATTGATACATGTGTGATATGTAAACAACAAAGAGTCCCTAGTATGCCTCTTAACTAGCTTGTTGATTAATAGATGATTAGTTTCATAATCATGAACATTGGATGTTATTAATAACAAGGTTATATCATTATATGAATGATGTAATGGACACACCCAATTAAGCGTAGCATAAGATCACGTCATTAAGTTATTTGCTATAAGCTTTCGATACATAGTTACCTAGTCCTTATGACCATGAGATCATATAAATCACTTATACCGGAAAGGTACTTTGATTACATCAAACGCCACCTGCGTAAATGGGTGGTTATAAAGGTGGGATTAAGTATCCGGAAAGTATGAGTTGAGGCATATGGATCAACAGTGGGATTTGTCCATCCCGATGACGGATAGATATACTCTGGGCCCTCTCGGTGGAATGTCGTCTAATGTCTTGCAAGCATATGAATAGGTTCATAAGAGACCACATACCATGGTACGAGTAAAGAGTACTTGTCAGGAGACGAGGTTGAACAAGGTATAGAGTGATACCGATGATCAAACCTCGGACAACTAAAATATCGCGTGATAAAGGGAATTGGTATTATATGTGAATGGTTCATTCGATCACTAAAGTCATCGTTGAATATGTGGGAGCCATTATGGATCTCCAGATCCCGCTATTGGTTATTAGTCGGAGTGAGTACTCAACCATGTCCGCATAGTTCGCGAACCGTAGGGTGACACACTTAAAGTTGGATGTTGAAATGGTAGAACTTGAATATGGAATGGAGTTCGAATATTTGTTCGGAGTCCGGATGAGATCCCGGACATCACGAGGAGTTCCGGAATGGTCCGGAGAATAAGATTCATATATAGGAAGTCATTTTATAAGATTTAAAATGATCCGGAAGGTTCTATGGAAGGTTCTAGAAAAGTCCGGAAGAAACCACTAAGGAAGGCGGAGTCCCGGAGGGACTCCACCTCCCATGGCCGGCCAACCCTAAGGGGAGGAGTCCCAAGTGGACTCCCCTAAGGGGGCCGGCCACCCCCCACATGGAAGGGGGAATCCCACCCCAAGTGGGATTCCCACCTTGGGTAGGTTTCCCTATCACATGGAAGGTTTTGGGTTCGGGTCTTATTCGGAGACTTGTAGTCCAACACTTGGGGCTTCCACCTATATAATGAGGGGCCAAGGGGAGGGGGCCGGCCACCCCAAGACCACAAGGTGGCCGCACCCCTTAGTGGCCGGCGCCCCCCTCCCCCAAACCCTAGCGGCCCTCTCTCCTCCACCACATCCCGCACGCTTAGCGAAGCTCCGCCGGATTTCTCCACCACCACCGACACCACGCCGTCGTGCTGTCGGATTCAAGAGGAGCTACTACTTCCGCTGCCCGCTGGAACGGGGAGGTGGACGTCGTCTTCATTAACAACCGAACGTGTGACCGAGTACGGAGGTGCTGCCCGTTCGTGGCGCCGTGATCAAGATCTTCTACGCGCTTTTGCAAGCGGCAAGTGAACGTCTACCACAGCAACAAGAGCCTCATCTTGTAGGCTTTGCAATCTCTTCAAGGGTGAGACTCGATAATCCCCTCGTTGCTACCGTCTTCTAGATTGCATCTTGGCTTGGATTGCGTGTTCGCGGTAGGAAATTTTTTGTTTTCTATGCAACGAATCCCTACGGTGGTATCGGAGCCGTGTCTATGCATAGATGGTTGCACGAGTAGAACACAATGGTTTTGTGGGCGTTGATGCTCTTGTTGTCTTTAGTTTGAGTACTTTGCATCTTTGTGGCATAGTGGGATGAAGCGGCTCAGGCTAACTTTACATGACCGCGTTCATGAGACTTGCTCCTCGTTCGACATGCAACTTGTATTGCATAAGAGGCTTTGCGGGTGTCTGTCTCTCCTATACTATAGTGAAGATTCAATTTACTCTTCTATTGACAACACTAGTATCACCGTTGTGGTTCATGTTCGTAGGTAGATTAGATCTTACTCGCACTACAAGAAAAGTTCTGATAGACAACGTCTCAAAATCGTCCGCTAAGGGGTATTTTTCGTCGCCTATGGGCCTAACCCGACGATATGGGTTCTGTTGTGGAAACTGCGTCAGGAAAAGTCCTACGACGATTTTTTCGGTCCGTCGCGCTTGGGCGCCCTTCCGCCACGGAAAATCGGACCGTTGCCCAAGTGTTTCCGGAG
>NC_061510.1:410027730-410102205 GCF_022539505.1 Lolium rigidum
CCTTGTGCTCTCGCTCTTGCTCACCATCGTCGCGGCGGTACTCTATTTCATCCTAGTGTAGGCGGCGGCCGGTGTCACTTCGTTTGTATCTAGAGATGATGAGAACTTTCTTAATTTGCATGCATTATGAGTGTATGGAGCTATATGTATAACTCGATCGGGCTCTAAGTAATGTGATGATGATGTGATGATTATATATGTCCATATTATATCTGTCTATATTATATCAGTATATAACCTGCATGTAGTGTATAAAATCAGTATAAAACCCGTATAGTACACCAGGGAGCACAAAATCGAGTATACATGTAGATAGTTCCGTGGCGCACCAAAAAATAATTCCGTGGCGCACCTATTTCGTGGCGCAGCTACATCACATGCGCCACGGAACTACTTATTTCCGTGGCGCACACTACCCGGTGCGCCACGAAACCTTATTTCTGTGGCGCACGGCCTGGTGCGCCACAGAAAGCTTATTTTTGTGGCGAGAATTCTGTGGCGCACCTCCCATGCGCCACAGAATCGTTTTTTCATGCGCCACTGATGAGGCTTTTCCTACTAGTGTCGTTTTGATGCGTTTTTCCGGAACTAGCCTATTGATGAGATGCCGAAGTGCCAGTTCCTGTTTTCTGCTGTTTTTGGTTTCAGAAATCCTAGTAAGGAAATCTTCTCGGAATCGGACGAAATCAACGCCCAGTACCCTATTTTCACCGGAAGCTTCCAGAACACCCGAGAGGGACCGGAGGGGGCCACAGGGGCCCCACACACTAAGGCGGCGCGGCCTGAGGGGGGGCGCGCCGGCCTGTTGTCTGGCCCCACCAGGGCCCCTCCGAGGCTCCCCTTTCGCCTATATAAGCTCCCTGACCTAAAACCCCGATACGAATAAGCCACAGTACGTCGAGATTTCCAGAGACCAGCCAGTACGCCGCCGCCATCGCGAAACTCCGCCTCGGGACCAGAAACTCCGTTCTGGCACTCCGCCGGGACGGGGAATTGGAGGGGATCTTCACCGCCATCACCACCAACGCCTCTCCATCGACCAGCCATGTTTCCCCCATCCATGTGTGAGTAATTCCCCGCTGTAGGCTGAAGGGGATGGTAGGGATTGGATGAGATTGATCATGTAATAGTCACAAGATTGTTAGGGCATGGTGCCTAGTATCCGTAGATGTTACTTTTATGATATTGTTGCAACTTGTTATGCTTAATGCTTGTCACTAGGGCCCGAGTGCCATGATCTCAGATCTGAACATGTTATTGTTTCATCATGATATGCATTGTTTTATGATCTTACCTCGCAAGTTGTATACACATGTCGCTGTCCGGAACCAATGGCCCCGAAGTGACGAAATCGGGACAACCGGAGGGGATGGTAGTGATGTGAGGATCACATGTGTTCACGGAGTGTTAATGCTTTGCTCCGGTACTCTATTAAAAGGAGTACCTTAATTTCCAGTAGTTTCCCTAGAGGCCCGGCTGCCACCGGCTGGTAGGACAAAAGATGTTGTGCAAGTTTCTCATTGCGAGCATGTACGACTATATATGGAACACATGCCTATTGATTGATTAGTACTTGGATACCGTTTTATTATTACCTGCAAATGCCCTACCATGATTGTTATATGAATTCTCTCATCCATGCAACGCCCGTTCATCCGTCCCTGTGCCTACAGTATTTTAATCCTGCTGTTTACTATAATCACTACTGCTGTCTTTATTTCACCGCTCGCTGTTATTTCACTATTCCTATCGCTATAAAACTCGTTGCTACTCGATAAACTCTTGCGAGCAAGTCTGTTTCCAAGTGCAGCTGAATTGACAACTCCGCTGTTAAGGCTTACAAGTATTCTTTGTCTCCCCTTGTGTCGAATCAATAAATTGGGTAATACTTCCCTCGAAGACTGTTGCGATCCCCTATACTTGTGGATCATCAAGACTATTTTCTGGCGCCGTTGCCGGGGAGGAAAGGTAAAAGGTACTCACACTCCGGATCTCGGCTACTAAGCTATTTTCCGGCGCCATTGTAAGTACTCGAAGCTATTTTCTTTAGATCCTGCAATTGAGTCTTTTGGTTTCTTGTTTACACTAGTTAGGCATAATGGAAAGTAACAATGAGCTTCTTATTCTATTTCCTGAGTTAAGACATGGATTGTTTGCTGCGAAAATTAAAAAAACCTATGGAATCTTATTTGCATGCTAGTAGCAATGATATTAGTATGAACGCTTTGAACACCATTGTTGTTAATGATATGGAAAATTCTAAGCTTGGGGAAGCTGGTTTTGATGAGCATGATATTTTTAGTCCCCCAAGCATTGAGGAGAAAATTTTCTTTGATGATACTTTGCCTCCTATTTATGATGATTACAATGACTTTGTTGAATTTGCTCCCACTACAACTAATAAAATTGATTATGCTTATGTGGAGAGTAATAATTTTATGCATGTGGCTCATGACAAGAATGTTTTATGTGATAGTTATATTGTTGAGTCCGCCGTGTTCGTCCGCCGTGTTCTTTGTTCCCAAGGGCGCGTGTCAGCTCATCGTTCTCTCTATCGGGCTGGAACCTCCCCTCCTCCACGTCCTTATGTGCTTTTTCCCGGGCTTCAATGGGAAACTTCAGATGAGCTTTCTTATAGATGCACTTCCCTGTTTCTGGATGCAACGTTCCCCCAATCCCGTAGAACCACTCCTTACATAGTTCGATCCAACCGTGTGTCCCTAATCTGATCCCTTTCCTGGTCAGTTCCGCCTCAGCTGCCTCCCACTTAGGACGGTTAGCCATGTATCCACCTGGACCCAGAATTTGGTGATATTTCTTCAACGCAACATTTGCCTTATTTGTTTCTGACCTTTTCTTAAATTCTTCTGACTCCGTGCTGTACTTCACGAATTTGTCCCAGTGATTTTTTACCTTCTCACTGTCCGGAGTCTTCTTTTTCTTGATAAGGCCGCGCAATCTTTTCTTGTGGTTCTTGAATAGTTCGGCCATCTTCTTCTTGGCAAACTCGCTGAGGGCATGCTCCATCTTGGCCTTTTCAGCGGCACCCCCCTCTTCGGGTACTATGTTGAAATGTGACATGAGCTTGGTCGAATGCTGTTTTTGGCTACATCATCGATATAAAGACCTTGAGCTTCTTCCTCTACAGACAAGCACTAGTCCCTTTGGCTTGTTCCATTCTCGAACGGTGATCGGGACGTGGTCCCTAACAAGCACTCCGCATTGAGCTATAAATGCCTTTGCACCTTTCTCTCGGAGCAATCGGTTTACCATCCTTAGCGATGTGGGTGATGTCCTGCCTAACACCGTCGTCCAACTTTTTGGCCGGGCCTCGCTTCCTCGACTTTACAGAAGAAGTGCTCGATCCGGAGGGCTAAAAAAGAAATAATTCATAGTCAGCACAATTTAATTGGTTAATGCATCTAGTCGATCAACAACGGCTTAATTAATTTATATACCTGGGTGATAACTACGGTTCCGGAGCCATTATGATGATCTTCTTCCTCACCGGCGCCATTAGGATCTTCTTCCTCAATATTCTCCGCTCCCTCACCGGAGTCATTCAAAAAAGTTGATGTGACATCGTCACCGCCATCATCTGGAATAACATCGTCGTCGCGATCATCCAGAGTACTGTTGGCTATGAGGTCAGCCATGAAATTTTCTTGAGTTTCATCTCTCTCCATGCTTTCTACAACGACCTGCAAGCTATATATAGGAACCATCATATGATCAAATTAAGGATAATGCAGAAAACTGAAAATCAATAATATAGTGCTGAAAGCAGATAGTGCAGTTACATGCATACATAGATCGGGTTCATGTTTATTTAACCCTAATACATCAATCAATACTACAACCTCTTATCGACCGCGCCGACCGGGACCTGAGCCGCGCCGGGTGAACACCCAAAGCCACGGAACAGTCACGGGAGCATAGCTAACATGAGATCCCTGCATAACGCTCCATCTGGTCCTATACATGTTGTCTAACGCATACATGTAACGGCGAACGTGCTCGTCCTCCGCCGTAATGCGCTGAGCTACCTCCTCCGGCGGGGCCGGCTCCCTCTGAAACGACCGTGGCCCATAAGACCTCCACCAAAGAATATCCGGGTCGACGACGGGACCCGGATTCCGCACCAAGGTGCGCGACACGGAAGCTAAGACCTCCCAGTGCCACCCCGGCGGAGCCCAGTCCCGGACCTCCCCAGCTGCTGCATCTCCTCTAGAAGAGTCAGACCACGGCGCGGCGGCTGTCGCGGCATCGTAGCTACGAAAACAAATCATATATATATGTACCAAGGTTAACATAAATTAAAAAATAACTTCACTATATGTTAGTCGGCGCCGGCACTACCATTTGGGGGGCGCCGGCACTACATATATACTCTATTTTGGGGGCGCCGGCAGGGCGTCGGCACTATGTCGCGGCGGCACCGCCACGGACTCGGCACAGCCACGGGAGCCGGTAGGGGCACCGCCACGGACTCGGCACCGGCAGGGGCGCCCGCACTACCGGATTAACTATACTAACAATGTACTAACAATATATACTAACAACAATACTAACAATGTACTAATTAACAATACTAACAATATACTAACAATACTAACAATGTACTAACAAATTTGATACATCTAACAAATATATCTAATATGTCAAATTTGATAAGAAGTTAACAAAAAAAATAAAAAAGGGTGGCGGCGTACTATAATTTCAATATTTGAATTTGAATATCTTATTTCTAACAAATATTCTTTTCATAACTTTTTTCTAACTATAATTTTCATAACTTATTTCTAACTAATATTTGTAACTAATATTTCTAACTATATATTATTTCTAACTAACAACTATACTATTTCTAACTATACTAATTAACAACTATACTAACAATTTTTCTAATTAAGTACTGTACTAACAATTAATATACTAACAATATAATAATTTTACAAATATCAATAACAATAATAAAAAAAATAGAGGGGGCCGGCCGGCTCACCTCTTGCCGGCGGCGCGGAGGCGGCGGTCGAGGGCGCGCGGCCGCACGCGGGAGAGAAGAGGCGCGGCCGCCGGCGGCGTGTGACGCGCGCGGGCGGTGGCGGTGACGCGCGCGGCGGGCGGTGACGCGCGGGCGGCGGGCGGTGATGCGGGCGGCGGCACGGCGGACGGCGACGGCGACGGCTACGGCGCGCGCGGCGATTGGGCAGCCTGGCGGCGTCGTCTGTGCGCTCGTCTCCGCGGGATTGATCTCCGCGGAGACGAAGCGATACAGTTATACCCCCCCCCTTTGGTCCCGGTTCGTGGCACCAACCGGGACCAAAGGCCCCCCTTTGGTCCTGGTTTGTAATACAAACCGGGCCTAAAGGCCATTTTTGCTACGGTTTTCGCTGCGCGCGCAAAAAAGGCCTTTAGGCCCGGTTTGTATTACAAACCGGGCCTAAAGACCATTTTTTTTAAAAAATTTTGTTCCCGCCTTATTTCAAATAAAAAAACCACTTACTGGCCACCGCACTGCCACACGTGTCCACCGCCGCCGCCGCCATGTACTGGCCACCGCCGCCACCGCCGTGTACTGGCCACCGCCACCGCCACCGCCATGTACAGGCCACCGTCGCCACCGCCGTGTACTGGCCACCACCGTCACCGCCATGTACTGGCCACCGCCGCCACCGCCGTGTACTGCCCACCACCGCCGTCCCTTCCCCGTGCCACGTGTCGCCGCCGCTTCCACGTGCCTCGCCCCGCCGCCACCGTCGTGCGACGTGTAGATCCCGCTTCCACGTGCCATGCCCCGCCGCTTCCCCGCGCCACCTGTCGCAGCCGCTTCCACTGATGCGTTCTTCGCTGACCTCCGGGCACATCGTAGGTCCAACAGGCGCTCGGGCTGTCGCCGTGTTCGAGCTCGACAACCCGAATACAACTTGGGCCGACAACGACCCTTGGTGGGACGACATTTGGACCGAGACAACCTCCGACGACGAGTAGATCGACTATACTACTAGTTGTTTATATATTTTAATTGTATTTTCAATAAAGTCGTTGTGGCAGACGCTGATGATGAGAAAAGTTTCCCGCCAGATACATGGAATTAAAGTACAGAGCTCAACTGAAAATTAATTAAGATACATATGGCCGGATTCGACCGTTCGAGTCATTCGGTCATACTCGTGCCTAGCCCGATAGTACTCGCCACTGTAGTCGTCGTAGTCGCCGTCATCATCGTCGCTGGCATCGGGGTCGCGGTAGTCGAACCTCGGCGGGAGAGCACGCATGGGCTGGGACTGAGGGTAGCACAGGCGGGGGCCACGGTGGGCCATGACGCCCTGGAGAGTCCGGCCGCGCCACCATAGCCGACGGCCGGCCTCGTTGAATTCCGAAGGAGGCGGGCCGCCCTCCTCGTGCCTGGCAAGCGCCCTCTCACACCGATTGATGAAGAAGCTTTCCCAAGTTGGGAAGTAGTCGGGATGCCACTGGGGATTCCTCCGCTGCTCTGGCGTGAGCTCGAAGTAGTAGTGGTTCGTGATGGCCATCTCGCGCGCCACACCTAGAGGGACAGGAGGGACCGGTACGCCTCCGACGCTCAACAACCAGCCGGTCGGGACGCGGTAACCCGGCGGGCAGGGGTAGTTCGACGCGCAAAGCGCCTCCGCCTCCCGGAGGGTTAGAGATACGATGGAAGCCATGGGACAGAGTGATGAGGTTTGCAGATATGAGTGTAGATGTGATATGTAAATGGAGGCCAAGCCATCATATATATAGTGAAAAAATGGCGGGAGGACGGAGGCGGGAAGCGAGTGGAAAGCGCGGGAAGAAAAATAGGCGGGAACGCAGTGGCGCCGAAAACATTAGTCCCGGCTGGTGGGTACAACCGGGGCTAAAGATCATTTTTTTTGTCATCTAACAAAACTGTCGGTGGGATAAGGACGTGTGGGTAACCTTTAGTCCCGGCTGGTGGGTACAACCGGGACGAAAGATCCTTTTTTTGTCATCTAACAAAACTGTCGGTGGGATAAGGACGTGTGGGTAACCTTTAGTCCCGGCTGGTGGGTACAACCGGGACTAAAGATGTTGGCAGGATAAGAACGCATGGGTTGACGCACTGCTCGATGAGATAAAGCATGTAGCGCACGACGCCCTGTCGAAGAACAAGACAAAGCAGAAGAGGTGCAGTGCCTATAAAAGGAGCATCGATACGCCTTGCCGAAGCAGATCAACAAGCCAAGCAGAGTTTCATTCCCATGGATGAAGGAAAGGGTTGGGAAATCTCCCGTGACACAGCTTCTCGAAGATGTCGTTGGTGCACACGCGCCCTACGGCATCTTTGGAGGCTGTGCCTCGGAAAAATTTCCCGGCAAGCCCGTGAACGACTATATCTCCTCTAACAGTACTGTTGGGGAACGGTTTGGGAAATCTCCCGTGGCGCAGCTTCTCGAAGATGTCGTTGGTGCACACGCCCTACGGCATCTTCGGAAGCTGCTCCTCGGAATTTTTCCCTGCAAGCCCCCGAACGACTACATCTCCTCTAACAGTAGTACTATTGGGGAAAGGGTTGGGAAATCTCCACTTTTAATATCTTACATACAGTTAAATTGATTGCCATGTTGAGATACTCATTTGTGCCATGAACATTCTACAATTAACTTGATGATGGAGCATCTTCATCATTTAATCTTCTTCGGCCTTAACCATGGAGCATCTTCATCATTTAACTTGATGCTTGGATCAATTTTCACTCGAAGGGTGGAATTTCATCAAACTTATTATAATCTTCCGACATGTCTGTCTTGTCCTCCACTCCCACGATGTTTCTTTTTCCGTAAAGAACTATGTGGCGCTTTGGCTCATCGTTTGATGTATTTGTTTCCTTATGTTTCCTTTTTCTTGGTTTGGTAGACATGTCCTTCACATAGAAAACCTGGGCCACATCCTTGGCTAGGACGAATGGTTCGTCTCTATACCCAAGATTGTTGAGATCCACTGTTGTCATTCCATACAACTTGTCTACCTGAACCCCGCCTCCTGTTTTGTTGACCCATTTGCACCTAAACAAAGGGACCTTAAAAGAAGGTCCATAGTCAAGTTGCCATATATCCTCTATGTAACCATAATATGTGTCATTTGGGCCTTCATTCATTATTGCATCAAATCGGACACCACTGTTTTGGTTGGTGCTCTTTTTATCTTGGGCGATCGTGTAAAATGTATTCCCATTTATCTCGTACCCTTGGAAAGTCACTACAGTCGAAGATGGTGTCTAGGCCAGCAAGTACAGCTGATCTTCAATATGTTCGTTATTCAGGAGATGTTTTTGCAACCAACCGCCGAAAGTCGACATGTGTTCACGTCTAATCCAATCGTTCGACTGCCCCGGGTCTGGGAGCGTAGAAAGTTCTTCCGGTCACCGATATACGGAGCCACCAAGGTGGAACTTTGTAGAACCGTGTAGTGTGCTTGAGTCAAAGAAATTCCGTCCCTACATATCATTGATTTCCTTCCTAGCGTGCCTTTTCCACTTAGTCTCCCTTCATGCCGCGATTCAGGAACACCAATCGGCTTAAGGTCGGGAATAAAGTCAACACGGAATTCAATGACCTCCTCTCGTTCCATAGCCCTTGGAGATGCTTCCTTCGGCCTAGCACCGTTATGAACATATTTCTTTAAGACTCCCATGAACCTCTCGAAGGGGAACATATTGTGTAGAAATACAGGACCGAGAATGGAAATCTCATCGACCGGGTGAACGAGGAGATGTGTCATAATATTGAAGAAGGATGGTGGGAACACCAGCTCAAAACTAACCGGACATTGGACCACATCATTCCGCAACCTCGGTAGAATTTCTGGATTTATTACCTTCTGAGAAATTGCATTGAGGAATGCACATAGCTTCACAATGGGCAGTCGAACATTTTCCGGTAGAAGCCCCCTCAATGCAATCGAAAGCAACTGTGTCATTATCACGTGACAGTCATGAGACTTCAGGTTCTGGAATGTTTTCTTCTCCATATTTATTACTCCCTTTATATTGGAGGAGAAGCCAGATGGGACCTTGATACTGCTCAGACATTCAAAAAATATTTCCTTCTCTGCTTTTGTAAGAGCGTAGCTGGAGAAATGACGTCCTTTAACTCTCTCATGCAGATTTTTGGGGTCTTTCCAACGTTGCTGGTCCTCCCGTGCTTCTGGTGTATCTTTTGTCTTCCCGTACACGCCCGTAAAGCCTAGCAGGTTCACGCAAAGATTCTTCGTCACGTGCATCACATCGATTGAAGAGCGGACCTCTAAGACTTTCCAATAGGGTAGATCCCAAAATATAGATTTCTTCTTCCACATGGGCGCGTGTCCGGCATCGTCATTCGGAACGGACCGTCCGCCGGACCCTTTCCAAATATTACATCTAGATCCTTGACCATACCAAATATATCAACACCATCACGATGGGGAGGCTTCCTCCGATGATCAGCCTCACCGTTGTAATGCTTGCCTTTCTTTCTTACGGGATGGGTAATCCTAAGAAATCGACGATGCCCCTGGTACACGACCTTCTGACCTTTTTCCAAATAATCACCTTCGAGCTCATGTAAACAGTGCGTGCATGCATTGTATCCCTTGTTTGACTGTCCTGAAATGTTACCAAGAGCAGGCCAGTCATTGATGGTTACGAAAAGCAGCGCTCTTAGGTCAAATTCCTCCCGCTTGTGCTCGTCCCACACACGTACACCTGCTATGGACCACAACTGTAGAAGTTCTTCGACTAATGGCTTCAGGTACACATCAATGTCGTTCCCGGGTTGCTTCGGGCCTTGTATGAGCACTGGCATCATAATGAACTTCCGCTTCATGCACAACCAAGGAGGAAGGTTATATATACAAAGAGTCACAGAGCCAGGTGCTATGGCTGCAGCTCTGCTCTCCAAAAGGATTCATGCCATCCGTACTTAGACCAAACCTTAAGTTCCTTGCATCCTCGTCCAAAGTTTGGGAACTCTCTATCGATTTTTCTCCATTGGGAGCCATCAGCAGGGTGCCTCAACATCACGTCTTTCTTACGGTCTTCTTTGTGCCATCGCAACAACCTAGCATGCTCTTTATTTCCGAACAAGCGTTTCAGCCGTGGTATTATAGGAGCATACCACATAACCTTGGCAGGAACCCTCTTCCTGGGGCGCTCGCCCTCAACATCACCAGAGTTCATCTCGTCCGATCTTATACCGCAATGCAAGTGCACACCGGACATGCATCCAAATTCTCGTACTCACCGCGGTAGAGGATGCAGTCATTAATGCATGCATGTATCTTTTGCACATCTAATCCTAGAGGGCGGACAATCTTCTTCGCTTCGTACGTACCGGCGGGCAATTCGTTACCCCTTGGAAGCTTCCTCTTAATTATTGTCGCAACTTTCCAAATCCTGAGTCAGTGACACCGTTCTCTGCTTTCCATTGCAACAATTCCAGTGTGCTGCCTAGCTTTTTATGGCCATCTTCGCAAGTTGGGTATAACAATTTGTTGTGATCTTCTATCATCTTGTCGAAGGCCATCCTTTCCTTTTCAGTTTCACATTCTCTCCTTGCATCAGCAATGGCCCGACCAAGATCATCATCAGCAGGCTCATCTGGTGCCTCTTGATCTTCTATTTCATTGTCTTCATTGCCTTCTGCAGTATCATCGTATTCGGGGAAATTGGGATAACCGTCATCATCCTCTTCCTCTTCTTCATTCTCTTCCATCATAACCCCTCTTTCTCCGTGCTTGGTCCAACAATAGTAGCTGGGCATGAAACCTTCCCGCAGAAGGTGGCTGTGAATGACACTCGAGTGAGCGTAATTTACGATATTCTTGCAGTCGACACATGGACAATATGTGAAGCCACCATGTTTGTTTGCCTCAGCCACGGCGATGAAATTCTCCAGGCCCGAAGTGAACTCGTCAAACCGTCGGTCAATGTACATCCATTTCCGATTCATCTGCATGATATAATTAAGATTATCAAAAACCATTACAGAAAATCACGATGTATATATACACATGCATTTTATCAATTACAGATGAAAAGGATAAAGTTGTTAACCTCGATGAAGAAGAAAAAAGCAAGTTAAGTGTGGCTTGATTTGTGTAAACTCAAGTGGCGAATCCTCTTAAGCATTTCATCGAACACCTCTTGTGCATGTGAAGAAGAGAGGAGAGCAATACACCCCTCTTGTGAAGAAAGTGAAAAAATGGCCAAGTGTGGCTCACACTTGGGCAGGGGCAAGGTCATATAGCCAGATTTGGGACTTTGTCCCGGTTTGTAATACAAACCGGGTCCAGAGGTGGGGCCTTTGGACCCGGTTTGTATTACAAACCGGGACTAAAGGTTTCCCACGTCTGACACGCCCTGCCGCGCCCTGCCGGCGACCCTTTAGGCCCGGTTTGTAATACAAACCGGGTCCAAAGGCCACTACCGGACAGGCTCCAACCTTGTGGGGTCGCCCTGGGCAAAACGAACCGGGACTAATGCCCCCATTGGACCCGGTTTGTTTCTGCACTGGGACATTTGCTTGGGACCAAAGGCCTCTTCTCCACTAGTACTCTTGTGCTACCATTAGCTAACGTTACAACAAGCAAGTCGCAGCCAATCACCGCCGCTAGACTGACTGTATGCCTCCACTTTCTAGCCTTGGACCGCTACACGCCCCGCACCATAGTCCCTATTGCACGAGGAAGCTGGTTGTAGATGTATTGGCACCACCACCTGGCCAGCAGCGGTTTCCCTGGCAACCTCGTTCGCCTTGACACCACCGTTTTTGGGCTCCGCCCCAGAGATCTAACTCCACCTCACACGTCATGCGTCTAGGTCCAGCCGCCACACTTGATCTGGAGGTCCGCGACATGAGAAGGGGCAATGAGACGAAGGCTCGTCCGCTATCTAATGCACGGGGCTTTGCACCCGGCTTCCTCTGAAAACCGCGGGAGGTCGGGGAGGTGACGGTGGTGGTGATGGTGATGGTGGCTAGGGTTTCACCGAGCAACCCCGTGGGAGAGACGCAGGCGTTGGGGTGACTAGGGAATTTAGTAACCTCTATGATGAGAGAGTGAACCTCCCACCACGAACACTAAGCGTGTGACGTCTATGATGAGGCCGTTATCCTCGTGGTTCCACCTCACATCTGATGTTGATGTTGTCGCGAGGTTGAAAAGGACCGTCAGATGTTGGGCCATCATGGTTGTAAAGAATAGCTTTGATATAGTTCTAGTTGTATAATCATTTATATGTTCCATATTGATATATTCTTTTTGTTGAAAAAAGTTATATGCTTACTTTACATGCAATTTCTGTTAGGAAACTTAAGCTTAAGATGGTTTGTGCATGCTGTGTTAGGAAATGTTATGTTCGAGTCTATTAACATACTACCTTTTACATTTTAGGCAAGTTTTGTAAACTAGAGTTGTACTCGGTCGCATCGTGTTGGGCCTGTGAGTCGTGTATGTATCCCCTATATAATTCAATGAAAAAGGACCAACAAAGCATCATGTATTTATGTACCAAATCTATCTCTAAACCAAACTCCAAATTAGGGTTTTGTTTAGCTTCTTGTAGATCGGTTTTGCCCAAGATCCGTCAGTTGGTATCAGAGCTATGGATAGAGATGTTAGGCGCGGCTTTACAAGTTCCAACGCTGGCGTCGTAATCAACGCAATTCCCGCAGTTCGACAAATACCACGAAAACTATTAAGTCACACGGGCTCTAGGACATCGTCCACACCGGTGTGGCGTTGCCTCCGAGCAGCGACTGCGGGGTACTTACCAATAGTATCAGCGATCGGGCAATGCGTCGATCTGAAGACACTCATGATCGATGTTTTGGTCGGGAGGTATAAGGCTCATGATGAGAGGATGAAGCTAACCTCAAGTGATGGGAAACAGGACGAGGTTCTTATGGTCATGCGCAGCCAACTACAGGCAATGGGCGCGACAGAGTACAAGATTCATGCTGGGTATAGCAGTGGTGGCAAGCAGGAAGATCAACACCTGGCGGGTAACAATGGAGGCGGCGGTAATAAGAAGCCAAAATAGAAACCGAAGAAAAACTCGACAAGCTGAGTTTCACCATGGGTGAAATGATGCGATTTGGGGATGGTTTAATGTTAGAATTGAGGGAGGAGGCACTATCCTGTTTGAGACTCACCATGGCGAGCATAAGGCGTTAACGAGGTGTACTACGTACATCCCAAATTAGGTTCAAGAGCAACATCATAAGTCTCGGTCAACTAGATGAACGTGGTTGTAAGACTGTTTTGGAGGATGGCTACTTGTGGGGATATGATCGGAAAAGATGCTCTTGATGAAGGTGAGGAGATTGTTAGAATCGGAAAGTCCATGTTGTATACGAGTTGGAGACTCGTACGTGTTGTAATCCTGTATGGCTGCCGTGTATATAAATAGAAGAGGTGGAGACGTGTATGTCAACCACGAAAACCCTAATCACCTTTTTAACTTGGTATCAGAGCCCATCGCTCCCGCAGCCGCCGCGCCGTCGCGAGCCCCATCCGCGCCGTCGTCGCCGCTGTGAAGCTTTCCGTCCGCACGCGAGTCCCCGTCGGCGTCGCGAGCCTCCTTCCGATCCGTCGCCATGGCACAAACCGGAGCAATCCAGGTGTCCCACTCTGCCGGCGCCATCGTCGCTTCTCCAGGCTCCTCGACCCCCGTCGGTGTTGCACCGGCGCCGGCGGTCCGCCTAGATCATGGAAACTTCATGCTCTGGAAGGGCCTCACCCTGCCAAACCTCTCAGGCGCAGGGTTCCATGGCCACCTCGATGGTACTACCGTCGCTCCCCCGGCGACGATCAAGCAAGGGACCGACGCTGACGCCGTCGACGTCCCTAACCCGGCGTACACCGCCTGGTGGACGCAAGATCAGCGTGTCGTCGGGCTCCTTCTCGGCTCTATGGAGCCGGACGTGGCGTGCCAACTCATCTCCTGCAAGTCGGCGGCCGAAGTCTGGGGCGCTGTGCACACCATGTTTGGTGCACAAAGTCGTGCCAACGTCCGCCATCTTCGCCGCCAGCTTCAGACCTTGCGTAAGGAGGACATGTCCGCCACTCAGTATATGCACAAGATGAAGTCCTTCGCTGATGCAATGGCGGCCGCCGGAGCTCCTATCTCCGACGATGAACTGGTGGACTACATCATCACCGGCCTCGGGAAGGCTTACAATCCTCTCGCCGGGAACCTTACCTTGGCTAACCGATCGGTGCCCTACGCGGAGTTTTACTCCGCCGTGCTTTCTTTTGAGTCCCTGCAGGCATCGCAGGGTCTGGACGCCGAGTGGTCTTCCTCGGCAAACGCGGCGACACGCCCTACACCCGTCGCTGATCGCCCCATGCAGCTCATCGGGGGTCCATATGTGACCAATTATGCTCACCAATCCCAAGGCCATAACGGTGGCAATGGAGGCGGGAACTACTACCGCCCTGACAACAGTCGCAATGGTGGCGGCCGCGGCGGCGGCAACGGCGGAGGCCGTAACGGTGGCGGCCGCAATGGTGGCGGCAACGGCGGCAATGGTCGTCGCAACCGGCCCCGCTGTCAACTCTGCGGCTACTGGGGGCACGCGGCGGCTGACTGCCGCAACCGCTTTGACCGTGACTACCGCGGCAACAATTCTCGAGCGGGGAACTCGGCTTCCACAAGCAACAACAACAACAACCCGCACTGGTACATGGATACTGGTGCAACGGATCATCTCACCAGTGATCTGGAACGTCTACACATGCACGAGCGCTACGGAGGAAACGATCAAGTCCAGGTGGCTAATGGTATGGGTTTGTCTATTTCGCACATTGGTCATTCAAACTTAGCCGGTTCATCCCTAAAACTGAAAAATATCCTCCATGTTCCACGCATTAGCCAACATCTTCTTTCAGTTTATCGCCTTGTTGCTGATAACTATGTGTTTGTTGAATTTCACCGTAATTTTTTCCTTGTCAAGGACAAAGCCACGAGGAGAATTCTTCTTCACGGTAGGAGCAAGGGAGGACTCTACCCCGTCCCGCTTGCTCATGCGTCTTCAACATCCAGTCGTCATGCTTCTGCTAGTGTCAAGGTCACCGCTTCCCGGTGGCATCAGCGTCTTGGTCATCCTACAAATAATGTAGTCAAAGATATTGTTGGCTCAAATAAACTCGTGTGTTCCTTAGATTCTACATCGTCAGTTTGTGATGCTTGTCAGCGTGCCAAGAGCCGCCAGTTACCTTATTCATCTTCCTCTCGTGTGTCTACTATGCCTCTTGAGCTTGTTCATTCTGATGTCTGGGGTCCAGCATGTGCCTCCTCTGGGGGGTACAAGTACTATGTTAGCTTTATCGATGATTATTCTCGCTTTTGCTGGATCTATCTTATCAAAAATAAATCTGATGTTGAGCAGGTGTTTCATGCGTTTCAGGCCCATGTAGAGCTCCTCCTAGGTTCAAAAATCAAGGCTGTCCAGTCTGATTGGGGGGGCGAGTATCACAAACTCCACCGGCATTTTGAGAGTACCGGTATTGTGCATCGCGTGTCTTGTCCTCACACTTCCCAACAAAACGGTGTTGCTGAGCGCAAACACCGGCATTTGGTTGAAACAGGTCTCGCACTCCTTGCCCGAGTCATCTCTCCCTCTTCGCTATTGGGATGAGGCGTTTCTTACAGCGTGCTATCTTATAAATCGCATGCCCACACCGGTGCTTAACAAGGAAACTCCCATCTTTCGTCTTCTCCGCATACAACCCAATTACGAGTTTCTCCGTATTTTTGGTTGTGCGTGTTGGCCTAGCCTTTGGAAATATAACTCCCACAAATTAGAGTTTCGATCTAAGCTTTGTGTTTTTCTTGGCTATAGCCCGATGCACAAAGGGTATAAGTGTTTAGACCGGTCTACGGGTCGCATTTATATCTCTCGTGACGTCGTCTTCGACGAGTCCGTTTTTCCTTATGCCACACCTGGTGTCTCTGTTGATGTCTCTACCTTAGCACAGGCTATCACTTTTCCTGATAATGAACCGGTTACGAGTGCACCTGTGCGTAAATATGACACATCTTACCTGTCCACTAACCCGTCTGCATTAGACGAAGTTCCTCCGTTTCAGGTTATTGACGCGGCCCCAAGTACCTCCCAGCGGCCGATCGACGTGCATGGGGGGAGCCTTGCATGGCGCTCTTCCCGATGCAGCTCCCGCTCCAGCCATGCGCACGGCCCCAGCTCCCGCCGTGAGTGCGACTCCAGCCCCTGCAGCAAGCGCGGCTCCAGCTTCTGCCGAGAGCGCGGCTCCTCAGCCCACGATGCCTCCCGCCGTGACTTGTGAGTCCACAGCCGCATCGTCCCCGGCTGAGACGTGCACCACGCCAGCTACGGTGCATCCCATGGTGACGCGTCATCGTGACAACACGCGCAAGGAGAAAGAATACAAGGACGGTACTGTGCGCTATGATCCTCGTCGTCGGGCTTTCTTCGCGGTACCTACTTCTCATCGTGTTGCCTTGACTGAACCTGCCTGGAAAGCTGCTATGGCAGATGAGTTCGCAGCCTTGTGTCAGACACGCACGTGGACATTGGTTCCTAGCACTACAAGGGAAATGCCTATTGCCGGCGCACCTAAAAGTCACATTGCCGGCGCACCACGAGCCCGCCGCTGCGAACGGGCCGGTGATAACTGGCCACTGCCGGCGCACCAGGCGGTGCGCCGGCGATAGGACATGTACTGCCGGCGAGCCTCGGTAGATTCGCCGGCAAAGGGCAGGTTCCACCGGCGCACCAGCAGCTGCGCCGGCAGTAGGGCTTGCAGCACTGGCGCATACGACGTGCGCCGGCAGTAGGGCATGTAGGTGCGCCGGCAATAATATTCGAAAATTCTTTTTAGATTTTTCCCAGCATATTAGAATACATATTTGACAGCAGTATATATTTACAACACAGTTCATATTTATACAGCAGAACATGCAATATGAGAAGCACATAGAGAGCCAAGTCTCATTTCGGTATCAATACACAAATACGCAAGTCTGGTTCCGGAATGTTGATTCATACAACACATGTGCATATGCAACACCGAAGGACGAAGTTTCACAAAGTTAGAAGTCTCGGTACATAGTCGTCACAAGTGTCGTCATACACCTCACAATGTAGCTACTAACCTAAACTACAATCACATAGAACATGACCAACATGGTCACGATGACCATCATCACGAAGGCCATGGTCTTCATCCGGTTCCTCCTCATGTCCCTCATCTCTCCCGCTAGATAACGAGCGTATCTTCCTTCCGCCTCCACCCTAGTGGGGTATCCCTTGTAGCTGTTGCCGCTGAAGCGGTGCACCTGTCTCCGACAGTCCTCCCGATCGTCGTAGACTCCAGGAACCCTCCCCTTGTACACGACATATGTCGTCGGCATCTCCATGCACAAGACAAATAAAACGTTAGTACCAATGCAATTAACAAGTGCCAACTCAAATAAGAGACAAGTAATATGAACTAAATAGCATGTGCCTCATACTTTGTCGGTCGAAACAAATAGTAACATTCAGGGATGGGGTAAGTGAAGCCAAGTAGGATGCACAACAGATTGATATTTGTGCCATCACACTAGGTTCACTCACCCCACCCCGAGTGTACAAGTGACCAAACATTCTAATCATCGGCCAACGCAATGAACAAGTGCGAACTCAAATAAAAGACAAGTAGTATGAACTAAATAGCATGTGCCTCATACTTTGTTGGTCGAAATAAATAATAACATACAGGGATGGGGTCGGCGAGGCTAGGTAGGATGCACAATAGATTGATATTTGTGGCCATCACACCAAGCCTCACCGGCCCCACCCCGGAGTGTACAAGTGACCAAACATTTTAATCATCGGCCAATGCAATTAAGAAGTGCGAACTCAAATAAAAGACAAGTAGTACGAATTAAATAGCGTGCCTCATAATTTGTCGGTCGAAACACATATTAACATCCAGGGATGGAGTCAGTGAGGCTAGGTAGGATGCACAATAGATTGATACTTGTGGCCATCGCACCAAGGCTCACCGGCTCCACCCCGAGTGTACTAGTGACCGAACATTCTAATCATCGGCGAACTCCAAATACGAGGCAAGTAGGGGTCGAGTAAATGCAAATAATTATTAAGGTATCTACGCCATAATCTTGAAATATATAGCAAAGTAAATGAAACTATAGACACATGTTCACATGCACATCCATACAACTAAATAAAAGCAACAAGTCGATTCTATGGGAATATGTAGCAAGTATTACAATACGGAAGTTCAAAGACATATCGTTCAAGCTGTAGCAATATTGTTCCCGTCGTAGGATCAGGTTGTACGCCTAGGGGGGAATGGACGGCAGCCCTCAAGCGTGTTGAACGGCCTCTCATCACGCGACATCTCCAAGCGGAGTTCTATCTCGTCATTAGGTGGTAGACCGTAGCCGTAGAAGAACTCGCCAGACCTTTTGTTGACATCATGCACGATTACCGTGCAAATGAACTGCTGGATGCGACTCCAGTTCTTTCTAATCTCTCTATCGGGGGCATCCGCCATGTTTACAAACCTCTCTCCGAGACTCTCCGGCAGCAACATGTCATCTGCGTACTTTATGTACTCCTCGCATCCGAAGGATGGCGTACCACGCGTCCATCCCATTGTCTTGCTTCGATCGCCCGAGGCGGGGAAGTTGGTTGTGTGGGTTAAGACCAAGCCTCCTCGGGATTTCCTCTCTACTTTGAGGGGGCCTGCCTTGTTGGCGAAGCCGGTGAGAGCATCATTGAGAAGGGCCCCGATGTTGGTGTAGTCTTTCTTCTTGTCCCTACCCGAGTCGAGATAGATCGCATGCGAGTGTTGCGGGTGCACGACGATGAGGGTGCAGTACATGTCTCTCGCGGAAAACACACGGATTAACCTTTGGAAATGCAAATGGAGATATAGGATAGAATGGTGATGGGGACTAGCGAGTGATTACTTACTCGGGGAAGTAAGGGATGAGAATGGCGCCCTTCTTAATGTTCGCCAGCATGAAATCCTCGACCTGCCGTGTGGCAATCGCCCGATCCCCAGCGTTGCAGATGATGCTCTCCCGCATATAGAAGGGGTCCATTATCGCGATGGTCGGCGTCCCCTCCTTAACGATCTGGGAAGACAAGCTAAGAGCAACTAGGCGAACCACACTAAAGTGGAGCATTTGCATGCGATAGATGCCGAAGATGTCATTGAACCGGATGAAGCACAAGTCCGCGGGTACTTCTCGACGAAGTTCATGCCAGCTTGGCACCTTCGCCACGAAGAGAGGGTAACTAGGATTTTTTGATTTGAGAAGCTGCCTCTCCAAATACTCGGACTTGGTTATGCAAGCTCGCCATATCCCCGGTGAGTAGGTTGAGGACATGCTCCGGCAGCATCGGTTCACCCAAGTGATGCAGAGGTCGCCAATTGTTTGGCAACTTGTCAAGGAGTGCCACCTTGTCCTTGTCTTTGGCCGCCGCCTTGTCTTTGGCGTCCTTCTTAGCTGGCCTCTTCCTCTTCTTGGGTTGTAGTACTGGACCATCTCCCACCGCCGTAACCGTAGCACGGAGTGTGTTAGGGCTCAGCATCTTCTTGACGGTGGCGGCGGCGACCTCCTCAGGATTTTCCTCCTCAGCCGTTTCTTGAGAATCGAACAGCTTCTTGGAGCACCCATATTTCGGGGCCAGCGCATCCTCATGGACAACTTGTGAAGACGTAGGAATATCCCATAGGAAGTCTTCACGTTCGTATTCCTCGGCCTCTGGCGCCGTTGGCTGTTGTGGTGGGGCGCTGACCACCGGCGCCGCTGGCCGTTGTGGTGGGGCGCTGACCTCTTGTGCAGCTGGCCGTTGTGGTGGGGCGCTGACCTCTTGTGCAGCTGGCCGTTGTGGTGGGGCGCTGACCACCGGCGCCGCCGGCCGTCGTGGAGGGACGCCGACCCGTGGCGCCGCAAGGTGCTTGTCTTTGCTTGCCGTCGACCCCGAGTAGGTGTTGATCCTAATTAGGGTCTTCGGCCATAGCAGTACCCAACCCTTCAGTGAGGCAAGATTCAACGGGTCTTCGTCATCGGCACCATGCGGTTGATTAGGAGGAAACAAATCCTCATAGCCCGGTAACGCCCGATCCACTTCAACCCGGTAAACGTCATCCTCCATATCTCGTGTGTGCCACTTCTTATCCAGGGGCCGAAGGATGGACCCCTCGCGACGTCTTTGAGTTCGCCGTTTACTCTCATCGAGAAGGTGCATGGCGTTGAGAGCGCCTGCGAGAACATGTGTATGGCGTTAGAGAGAGGGCAAGGATGACGAAACTAATATATTAACTTGATGTACACATGGGTTAATTACCGTGAGGGCGTTGAGCTCGGCTAATGTCGACGGGCCGGCACATGCGGCGGCGGGCGTGCAAGTGACGGAGGGGCTGCTACCCGGCATGGACGGTGAATCCCTAGCACCAGCGACATTGCCGGCGGCCGGAGGAGTCTCCATTATAACATTGTCATTGCCGGCGGACGGCGGCGCCATCGAGTTGCTGCCGTCGAAGCTAACCACTTGCATTTTCGGGGGGGGCCTTGTTTGCCACCCTCATACCACGCGTGTAGAGCGTTGAAATCTGCTTGGACCGAAGCGGCGACTTCAGCTTTGACTTCAGGTACGAGCGTAGCTTTGAGTTGCGGTACCGGTTGCGGTACCAAACCAGCTTGGACTTCGGCTAGGATTGACTCCCTCATTTCCTCCGCCTCCCGCTGCTTCCTCTCACTCGCGCGCATTTTTATCGTCCGCGGACGACAAGCCATAGTGACCATGCTTGTAGCCCGTACCGGCGCCAGCCACACGGCCTCTATGCGGCCTTCTCGTCGGTGAATGCTCATTAACGATGTTTAGCGCCCGTACGAGAGGCTTGTCCCAGGCTACCCTGCCCGTCGACGCCTGGGAGGAGGAGCCTTCGTCACATTGAGAAAGTTTTTGTCTTTCTTCTTCCTGCGGAAGAAACGCGAACCATTTAGAAATGTTGCTACTATTATATGAACGATACTTGATCTAATTAAACCGGTAAATTGCTTACCAGTTTTTTCTCCAACGCCAGGACCTTCTTGTCGTTCGTGAACCAAATTATGTCGGTTACGACCTTCGGGTCCGTGACAAGTTCCCCGGTTAGTTTCTTCTTATGGTACCGGGACCTGATGAATCTTCTTTCAAGCGGGTCCTTGTACTTGAGCCAGGGGTTCTCAATGCCGGCATTTACATACGCCTCGTCCTCCTTCGCCCAATAGGGCTCCTTTCCCTCGTACCCACGGCTCCCAAGGTTGTGGTTGCCGATGTTAAGCTCCCGCATTTCCTTCCCCCACAACTTGCGATTCTTGGTTGCTTGTAGCTCTTCATTGGCCACAAAAGCATCAAAGTCCGCCTGGGAGACATGCGGAAAGGCGGAGTGGACCTCTTCGAAACCTTTGCCCTCAGCAATCAGCTTCCGCACCATGTACTTGTAGCCGCTGAGGTGTTTGGTGAACTTCGGGAGGGCTTGTGAGTTCACAATGTTATTGGTTTGATCGGTGGAGGCGTAGTCGCCTAGGAACTTGTATCGTGAGTGCAACCTCGCAATGAGCTGGGCTCGCAGAGGCGCTTTGCTCTCAGCTCGGAGGTCCGTCTCGTTGAGATTGACGACCTCTCGGAGGATACATGCCGCTTGGTTGCCGTACCCCTTGGCAACATCCTTAGGCTCCTTCGGCAATCCACCGGCGGGGTCCACCTCTTTGATCGTGTCTCCGCCGGTGCCGACCGTGTTTTGGCGCCTTGCCTTCCGCGGCCTCTTGGAACCACTTGTCCCGGTGCCACTACTCCCGGCGGCGCCGCTAGGATCGTCGCCGCTTGTCTCGCCGCCACCCCCGGCGGCGCCGGCTGCCTCGTCGCCGCTTGGCGCGTAGGTACTACCCCCGGCGGCGTCGCTTGCCTCGTTGCCGCTTGGCTCGTCGCCACTACCCCCGGCGTCATCCTCCATCTCATGATCCTCGTCGCCGCCAACACCGGCGGCCTCGGCATCCTCCTCCGTCCTAAAGAAGTGCCTATTGTAGTGCTCCTCTAATTGTTCTTCAGACGCCATGGTGGCTTGCACTAATAGAAGATGAAAGAGTTAGAATTCACGGAAAAAATCGGCATGACCTTTGCTAAAAATTGGTCATGCCGAGTGCTAGAATTGCCGGAACGGAAATGAATCGACATTCCGGCACTCAATAGCAACTCAATCCCCGTAACGAAATACAATTCACATATAGGAATTTTCTCCAATTACATAACTCAAAATGTAGCAGCAACAATAGTAGCAGAAACATCTTAACTCTCAAGTTACATAACTCAAAATATATGATACATGTGTCTTCTCCAACAAACAGTGCCAAACAGAGCTTGTACATCAACACCATGCTACTCTCTGGCTACATAATTAAAACAGTGCCAAACAGAGCTTGTACCCACTTATACAAAATACACTAGGTACCTTATCATTTTCATTTTGTTTTAAATGAACCAGATAAGGAACATAGCACCAATTTTCATTCTCTTTTAAATGAACCAGAGAAGCTCACATGTGTCATTTTAGCAAACCAGAGAGCAAAACCAGAGAGCATTCTTTTTTGGCAGTGAGCATGAGCAGTAGCATTTCAAAACCATTTCAAAATCTTTATTTGCAACCAGTGAGCATCAAGCATTCATTTCATTTCCATTTCCATTTCCATTATAATAAAAAACCCCAACTCAATTTCTTTTTTCAACAGCACTTAGTATATAAAGCATTTTATTAAAGCATTTTATTTTTATTGCTAACATAATTTGACAGTAGCATGAGCATGAGCATGAGGTTTTTTCACAGTAGCATGAGCATGAGCATGAGGTTTTTTCACAGTAGCATTTCACCATAACCATCATTTTCACCATAACCATCATTTGCAAATGCACTCAACTTTGAATAATAATACTGGAATATTTCAGTAAATTGAGAAGGAAACATTTTGCTTCATTGTTAAACATGTATTTTACAATAGCATGGACCATTTTCTCTGGTTAAGGGGACCATTTTCTCTGCAATGGCATTTTCTTTTGTCCAGAGAATGAATTGAACCACCATACCACCATATCTCAAATTCTCAAACAAGCATAAATGAATTGAACCAGAGAATGAATTTAAAAGAATGAATTGAACCAGAATTTTAGCTACTGCAAGTAAAATCAATTTTGAGCCAAACCTCTATTAATTTTGAACCAAATTAATTTACAACCAGTGAGCATGCATGAGCATTTTGAACTAAACAATTGAGCATTTTCAACTTTTGCATCAGCATTTCATTTGCATTTCATCTAAACCAACTAAACCAACATATATAAAGTTCATTTTCAACTTGATTCCAGTAGAATAAGCATGAACCAGAGAACCATGTACATCATTTTTATTTTGTTTTAAATGAAACACAGAATGAATTGAACCCTAAAGTGTTCATTTCATCATTTTTTAAATGAACCAGAGAGCATTATTGCTATATCAACCAGCCAACATCTAGAGAATTTATAGAATTTAAATGAACCAGAGAGCATTGTCATAGAAGGCACTACATTTATAGAATTTCAGGCAGCCAACATCTTGCTATATGGTTCATTTAAAAATTACTACATTTTCATTTGCATTGAACAGCTACAAAATCATATAACCAGTGATAGGGAGCAATTCAGAGATATAAAAGGGCCAGTTTGACTGTAAGTGCAAGAAATGTTCAGAGCAAATTGCAAAATATAAATCAAGCATGCCTTTGAATTTCAGTTACTCAAACACATCATTCAGTTTAAACAGTACAAAATGCAACCTACAAACACCATTATAACTCACTGCAAGTTTGGGATAATTGGCCCAATCATTTGAATTTCATGTTTTATCAAAATGCTGCAAATAACATCAGTCTAACACACTTAGCATCTGTAGTACCTATGCAATTTTCAAGCATCAAGACCCACAAATTACAAGAACTAATAATGTTCCAGAACTGCAAACCAACAAGAACTAGAAAAATTAGTTTCAAACCCTATTGCATTGTGTTTCAATTTCATTACTACAAGAACTAGAAACTGATGCTAAATGTAATCACACGAGCAGAGAACTATTGGAGGATTTCGTTGAACAAAATTTCTTTGTTGGAGGAGAACCAAAGAGGGCAGGGGGAGGGGGAGAGGGAAGGGAAGAGGGAAGGGGAGAGGGAACCAAACCTCACGGTGCTGACGTCCCCTACTCCAACGGCGGCAGCGCTGATGTCCCCTACTCCAACGGCCGTGGTGCCGACGTCCCCGTCTCCAACGGCGGCGACAACGTACGGGTCCTCTTGGTCCAGGGCTTCCACGCGGCGGCGTGTATGGGGCAGGTGGGGGCTAGTGGAGGGGGATGTTGGTGGAGGGAGATTGTGAGGACGGCGGTGCTCGAGATCGACGGTGGCGGCAGCAGAGAAGAACAAGTGGCGCGGTTAGGGTTCGTCTCGATTGGGGAATGGGGAGGGAGAAGTGTCGCGCGGTGCGGCTAAGTCCCAGGTATAGCCGGACCCATGTTATTGCCGGCGCACCACTGTTTGGTTCGCCGGGGACAACCGTACCCCGGCGAACCAAACAGGTGGTGCGCCGGCAATAACATGGGTCCGGCTATACCGGGACTTAGCCCCAGCCCCCGGCTGGCCATTTCCTTTTCTATTTTACTTTTACTTTTTCTTCATTTCTTTATTTGTTTTCACTTTATTTTATGTTTATTTTCTTTCCTCCCAAATCATATACAAAAAATGAGTTATGCATTATATTTATGTTCTTATCTTTTTAAGATAATAACAAAGCAATATGCATGAGTTATGTAAAAACATGAAGATATGAGTTATATATACATGCATGCATAAAATATTGACCAACACAAATCCTATACTATTTTTTTCCTTTTCTAAAACATTTCCTTTTTCTATTTTATTTTATTTTTCTTCTTTTCTTTATTTCTTTTCACTTTCTTTTATGTTTATTTTCTTTTCCCACAAATCCTATAGTATTTTTTTCCTTCTCTTTTCAAGATAATAACAAAGCAATATGAGTTAATTAGGCATTACAAAAAAATATGAGTTATATATACATACACAAAATATTGACCAACACAATATTAATTAGTCATACATAAAATATTGGCCATGACCATATGAGTAGTTATGAATTACACAAAATATGAGTTATAGATTGCAAATAAATTTTTACATCATCGATTGAGAAGAGTGTTTCGCTTTCTTCTTGCTTTTCTTGCTTGTCGTTGAATAATTTAGCCCCGTGTCGTGACTTCTTCTTTTGAAGGGTCGACCCGACCTCGGTAGCGTGGTCCTCGCTTCTTCTTGTGGTGTATGTTGTGTCTTCATCCTCGGATTCTTCCATCATTGGGTCTCCGACTTGTCCTTCGAAGTCTTCCTCGTTGGCGACTCCATCCATTCCGACGATGGTCCTCTTGCCTCTCCTCACGATAACACGGCTAGGCCTGGATGGGTCGGTTATGAAGAAGCATTGGTGCACGTGTTCCGCCGGCACCCATGGCTCATTCTGCGCGGTGGCGTTCGTGGACTTTGATTTGTTGGCTTCGGGTAGAAACATGGTGGTGAAATACCGGTCTTCTTTTGTGACGTTCTTAGCCCATCCGATACGGAACATCGGCACTTTCTCCCCAGCAGTAGCTAAGCTCCCGATTTCCTCGATTCTTCCGTAGTATCTAGTCTTTACGTCACCCGTCCAGGAATCCATCGTTACCCCTGAGTTCTGGTAAGCACTGTTCTTGTCTTTTTCTTCCGTGTAGAATGTGTACCCGTTGATATCGTACGCTTGGTAAGTCATGAGGTTGGGCGCGGGGCCATGTGACAAGGCCAATACTAGTTTATCCTTGTCAGAATCCATTGGTGGGGGATTAGCATCAATGTGGTCTTTGAACCAGCGCGCGAAAGAGGAGTTGTGCTCTCTGTATATTTCTGCTTCCGTCATCATCGGCTTGCCACTGTTCTCTATCATGGTTTTGTGCTCTTTCAACCAAGGATCGATCAAGTCAATGTGTTGTAGCGCTACTAAGTTGGCCCTGTCAAAGTCGGAAGTCCGACCATACATGTGCACGTGCAGTTCCTTCCTTCCATTTTTGTGGCCTACTCCCTCGAACCTGCGGAGGTGCTTGTTTTGAGGCAAACCAACAGGGTCCTCGATGTCTAGATAATTCGTGCAGAAAGAGATGCACTCTTCGGTGAGCCAGCCCGGTACGATGCTTCCATCCGGATGTGACCTGTTACGAACGTATCCTTTAATGACCCCATTCATTCTTTCAAACGGCATCATGTTGTGTAAGAATGCCGGCCCTAGACCGACGATATCATCCATGATATGGACCAACGAGATGGACCATCACGTCAAAGAATGCAGGCGGGAAGTACATCTCAAGCTCACATAGGATCACCACGATCTCTTCCCGGAGCCTTGCGAGTTTCTTCACGCTTATCGACTTCCGAGTTATGACGTCGAAGAAGTTACGAGCCCGATCGGCGTTGCACGGACATGGTCATCCATTATACCTCGGATTGCAACCGGAAGAATCTGCGTCATCATCACGTGACGATCATGAGACTTCATGCCGCTGAAGTTTCGTTTCTTGGGGTCCATGTATCCGCTTATTAGCCCGGAGTAACCGAAGGGCACTCGACTCCTAGAAGGCAATTGAAAAATTGATCGACCTCGGCCGGACTAAAAGTGAAGCAGGAGGGGGACAGTAATAGTCCGGCTGCTTAATCCTTTTGCGCTTCGACCGCCGTCCGCCTCCTCCTCCGATCGTCCCTCTTGGGCCGCCGGGATCCGAAGCTCTTCCCCGATGCCCAAAACTTTCAGGTCGTGTCTTGCTTTCGGCCCATCTTTGGTCCGGTCCGGCATGTTGAGAAGAGTGCCAAGCAAGCTCTCGCACACGTTCTTTGTAATATGCATGACATCAAGGCGAGTGAGGTGTATCGAGAATTTTCCAAGTACGGCAAGTCCCAAAACACGGACCTCCTTTTCCATACACCAATGAGCGGCGTCGCCGTTGCCTTTTCTTCTTCTTCTCTCCAGGCTTTTGACGTATCTTTCCCGGCGGAGGGCACTCCTTCCAACCTTTCGGTAATGTATCGATCTCTTCGCCGCTCTTCTTCCGTGGAGGTCCTCGGGGTTCATTTGTACCATCGAACGGATCTCCACGCTTTCTCCACGGGTCGGTCTTCCGTAGCCACCTTCGATGCCCCATGTAAACTGTTTTCGAAGAGCCGGGATCCTTACCAAGCTGCAAAAACATCGTCTCTTCCATGCACTCGACACATGCCTTGTGTCCATGGCACACCCGGCATGAAATGTAACCGTATCCGAGGTAGTCCTGCACCGTCGTGATCAACGCGGCTCTCAAAGGGAAATATTCTTCCGCGACGGCGTCCCATGTATCTACCCCTTCCTCCGCCCACAACGTTTCAAGCTCCTCCTTTAATAGTTCGAGATACATGTTGATATCGTTTCCTCGCTGTGTCGGCCCTTGAATTAGCATACTCATCTGTATGTACTTCCTCTTCATGCACAGCCAGGGCGGGAGGTTGTAGATCCATACAAACACGGGCCATGTGCTATGTGTGCTGCTCTGGTTTCCGAACGGATTGAATCCGTCCGTGCTCGCACCCAACCTGATGTTTCGGGTTCCGCCCCAAAACTTCCGAATTCATTGTCTAATGCTTTCCACCGGCTTGCATCCGAAGGGTGTGTCAGCACTCGGGTGCTCAATCCGATCTTCATCATTCAACACTGCCTCCTTTCTTTCGGCGTGCCGGCGCATGAGCTTTGCTTCCTTGCGGTCCGCGTAGAACCGTTGCAGCCGGGGGCGAGCGGGAAGTACCACACAACTTTCCGAGGAGCTTTCTTCTTCCCTTTCTTGTACCGTTCAGCGTCACACACAGGACATTTGGTCTTGTCCACGTGCTCCTTGCGATACATGATACGATCGTTGATGCAGGCGTGATACTTTTCGTGGGGTAAGTCGAGAGGGCACGTGATTCTCTTGGCCTCGGCTAGACTACCGGGACACGTGTTCCCGGCGGGAAGGAGATCTTTCACGTATTCCAGGATGTCGTCGACGCTTGTGTCCGTCCATCCGTGTTTCGCCTTCATCTGCAGCACATCGAGAGCTACTCTCAAGCGAGACTCCCCCAACCCGCGACCTGAGTCGTACAACGGAGTATTCGAGTCTATCTCCAGTTGCTCAAGCTTTGATTTCCGCTTGGCGCCCTTCGTCTTTTCGAGAAGCAGATCTTGAAGATGAGGGTCCCGCACGACTGAAGCTAGCGGCACCTCTTCGTCGTCGTCAAGGTTATTGTCATCGTCAAGGTTATTATCGTCGTCAAGGTTATCGTCTTCTGCGACAAACTCTTCATCGTCATCAATGTCATGATGCCCTCCTTCTTGCCGGCCATTATTACCACCTGCTGCCGTCGCCCCATTGACCTCCGCGCCATCATCGCTCATCCATTGAGTGTGTCCATGCATGAAACCATTAGTGAGCAGGTGCCCCTGCAATTTTCCTGAATACGGGTCAAACCATTTCCCTCGTTTGCATCTCCGGCACGGACACAATACCTCCGTGCGTTTATTTTCATACATGTCGATGATCGCGTGTTTCAGATATCTCATCACGATGCTTTCACTCATCTCGATAACCATTCTCGCCTGCATGGTAAGATTACATAATTCATTAGAACCATGCATCCGTCGGTAGTTTTCATGGAAAATTTCGGCATGACCTTCCTACACGGTAGGACATAGGAGCGCCAGAAATGTGCCGAAACGGAAACTTGAAGAATCAACATTTCGGCGCAACGTTGGCAACTCATTTTCAACGCCAACACACACACAAGCACAAGCACAACATATATATATGCCACACACACGAGAGCTTTTCTTCAAATGTCCAACATACATTGATTACATTCCTTAATTTGTTCATTAATCACCTATTTGTTTGATATATTCGTCGATAAGATCGAGACGACGCGCCGCGATAATGGCGTATGGAAGCCGACTTTCTAGATCTAGATCTAGATTGAGCGGTCAATGCGGGATAGTAGATCTAGATCTACATAGGGGGATGTGGGAGATGCATGTAGGAAGGGAAGATTTGCTCAAAAAATATGATTTTGTTTGGTCAAATTGGTGAAATTAGGGATAGAAATGGGCAAAAATGAGCTGGGTTGGGAGAAGGCTCGGGTTTGTGTGGAGAAGTGGAGTGTAGTGAGTGTGTGAGTGAGTGTGCTGGTTGGTGGCTGAAATAACTCCCAGGTTATTGCCGGCGCACCTGGACCATGGTGCGCCGGCAACATATACCCCTTTCGGCTATATCACCCCCGGGCCAGGCCCAAGAATCATTGCCGGCGCACCGGCCCAGGGGTGCGCCGGCAATAGCAAATTCTCCACCGGCGCACCACTGGGCCGGTGCGCCGGCAATGATTCCTGGGCCTGGCCCGAATCGGCCGGGGCCATGCCAGGAAATAGCGCCGGCGAGCCCTTACCCGAGGTGCGCCGGGAGTAGCCCTTCCTCGCCGGCGCGTCTGAAATGTGGTGCGCCGGCAACCCTTTCCACCGGCGCATGTCCAAGGTGGTGCGCCGGCACCACTTGCCTCCACCTATAGGCTTTTCCCTAGTAGTGTAGACCTCCGGGGGTCAATGTTGTTGGAAGCAAATGGATTTTTAAAACGAAGCATCGTCCTGATGGATCTATTGACAAGCACAAAGCAAGGCTAGTGGCTCGTGGATTTACTCAGCAGCATGGGATTGATTATGGTGACACATTCAGCCCAGTTGTAAAGCCTGCTACTGTGCGTCTGGTGCTGTCTCTAGCTGTGTCTCGTGGCTGGTGTCTGCGTCAGGTTGACGTGAGTAATGCCTTTCTTCACGGGTTTCTGTCTGAGGATGTTTATATGCAGCAACCACCTGGTTTTGAGGATGCTCGTTATCCCTCTTATGTGTGCAAGTTGCAGCGGTCTATTTATGGCCTGAAGCAGTCGCCTCGTGCGTGGTATGCTCGGTTAAGTCAGCGGCTTCATGAGCTTGGTTTTGTCTCCTCCAAAGCAGACACGTCACTCTTCATATTCTCCAGAGATGGTGTGCAGATTTATATGCTAGTCTATGTTGATGATATTGTTATCGCTGGGTCTACTCCCGAGGTTGTTGATCGCCTTGTCCGGTCTCTAATGGATACCTTTCCTATTAAAGATTTGGGGAAACTGGATTATTTTCTTGGACTGGAAGCGTCCTACAATTCAGGGGGGATGATGGTAACTCAGCGCAAGTATGCACTTGATCTACTTCATAGAGTAAATATGGAGAATTGTAAGTCCACTTCCACACCATTGCCGACTTCCGAGAGTCTGTCTCGAGTTTCAGGTACAGTGCTTGGCTCTGAGGACTCCTTCCGGTACCGTAGCGTCGTTGGTGGATTGCAGTATTTGACGCTCACACGCCCAGACATTTCTTTTGTGGTGAATAAGGTGTGCCAGTTTTTGTCTCAGCCTACAGATGTTCATTGGGAGGCTGTCAAACGAATTTTGAGGTATGTCAAAGGCACATTGCAAACCGGGCTGTGTTTTCGCAAGTCGGCTTCCACCGGTGTTAGTATTTTCACCGATGCTGATTGGGCTGGATGTGTGGATGATAGACGTTCCACAAGTGGCTATGCTATTTTTGTTGGACCTAACTTGGTCTCCTGGAGTTCGAAGAAGCAGCCTACCGTCTCAAGATCTAGTACCGAGGCAGAATACAAGGCATTAGCTAATGGTGCTGCAGAGGCTATATGGATCAGCTCTCTGTTAAAGGAGCTTCGAGTTCCCAGGCAGCGTACGCCTATTCTGTGGTGTGATAACTTAGGGACAACCTACCTCACAGCAAATCCGGTATTCCATGCTCGAACAAAGCACATTGAAATTGATTTTCATTTTGTGCGAGAGCGTGTTGCAAAGGGTGCTTTGGACGTGAGGTTTATATCTTCTAGTGATCAATTGGCTGATGTGTTTACAAAGCCAGCCACACGGCAGATGTTAGACCGATTCAGGACCAATCTAAATCTTGTATGTAATAGTTTAGATTGAGGGGGTGTGTTAGAATCGGAAAGTCCATGTTGTATGCGAGTTGGAGACTCGTACGTGTTGTAATCCTGTATGGCTGCCGTGTATATAAATAGAAGAGGTGGAGACGTGTATGTCAACCACGAAAACCCTAATCACCTTTTTAACTGAGATAGCCTAATTGTCTCTACATCTTGAACCTAGACAAAACTAATCCGGTGTGTTTGCTGTCAATCTTTGAGGAGATGGCATGGAAGTGGCACGCACGATATGAACACCTTAATTTCCAATCGTTGTGGCAACTCGGATAGTAGAGTATGGTTCACGGGATGCCTAGCATTGAGCATGTCGAGAAATTGTGTGCCGAGTGCCTAGTCGGGAAGCAACGAAGGGTGCCGTTCCCACACGAGGTGGTGTACATGGCAAACAAAGTGCTCGAACTAGTCCATGGCGACTTAATTGTGTGGCCCAATTACAATGGCAACCCCAAGGGGTAACAAGTATTTCTTGCTCGTAGTAGATAACTTTAGTCGGCATGTGGATTGTGGTATTGAAGAGCAAGGATCAAGCGTTGCAACTTTCAAGCTGATCAATACCGCATCAGAGGTCGAAGTAGAAGCCAAAGTGAAAGCCTTTCGTACGGATAGGTGTGAGTTCACTTCAAAGGAATTCACCACGTTCTGTGAGCAGCACGGGATCAAACGTTATATGACCGCGCCATACTCACCACAACGGAACGGAGTGGTAGAGAGGAGTAACCAAATAGTGGTAGCCATGGCTTGAAGCATGTTGAAGAGCAAAGGTCTACATGGAAATTTTTGGGGAGAAGCGGTGACGATGGCCATGTACTTAGTGAATAGAGCACCAACAAGAAGTGTTATTGGCGTGACTCCATACGACGCATGGTGTGGGCCAAAACTTACGTTGGATCATCTTCACACCTTTGGTTGTGTCGCTGACATGAAAATGGTGGCTGGTCACGTAGGCAAGCTTGCTAACCAGAGCACACCGATGGTGATGATTGGCTACGAGGAATATTTGAAGGCTTATAGGGTGTATGACCCGACAACGAATAAAGTCCAAGTTACGCGAGGCCTGGTCTTCGAGAGAAAGACAAGGCTTGGGCTTGGAGTGGATCAAACGAAGCGGAGACATCAAGATCTGATGATATATTTCACGTTGTATGATGCTGCATGCCATGGCAATGATCAAGATCCTGTGGTGACCCAGCGTACCACTGCATGGTGTAGTACACAAGTCGTTGACATAACACAAGTGAAACACCGTTCCACTCATATTACATCCCTCAGAGTGGTACAACAGAAACATATGCGAGTCCAAGGTATGTCTATAGAAGGATACACAAGTCGTTTACGGAAGATCAACACAGCCTCCTACTTTACGGTGAGGTAAAACTTCAAATAAAGCTTCGGAAGAACGACTCGTAGTCTAACTTATTGCTAACTAAAGCTTCGAGCAAAAAGGCTTGCTATAGAAATCTAGCTACTTAGGTGCTAAGATTAGGGAAAGGCTCCCTTCTATTACTAGTCTAAGTTTCCACTCTAGTTGCTACAGCGAGTTGACTTCATTGCTTGGATTCTTCGTCTTGTTGCAGTTGACTCCTTTGTCTTCGAGTTCCACGGTAGTTTATCCTCCGGTGCCTCCATAGCTAAGCGGGGGTTTAAGAGTGGGATGAGTACGAGCGTACTCGGCAAGTTCATATTAGGAAATAGGTGTATCATGCACTAGCTACGACCACGGACCGGAAAGTCATAGGCGAATGCAAGTTTTCATAAACATTTCTTCAAAAGGTTTATTTTATTCCGAAAACTATGCCCGTCGGTCTTCACGAGTTGACTAGAACTTCATGGAGTTCCTTTCCTGCCGCGTTCGCGAGTTCCCTTCCCGGAACAGGGAGTGACGACCACAATTTGATACACTCTGCGGAGGTGCGTTACTTTTCCCATAAGAGATCTCACCCTTTTTGCCAACCGCGAGGACTTGCCCCCGTTCACACTTCCTTGATGTGAGGCCAGGTATAAAGATCCAAGCCCACACCGCCTTCTCCGCGACCCTGCAAACCCACCCTTTTGTCCATCCGTACACCCCCGGTAGACATCTCCCGATCATACGGCTTTACCCACGGTGTACGTCGGACAATCCTTCATAGACGGTAGAGCCTCTCATCCAAACGTCCGGATGGGGATTTTAAAGGATTTCCCAACCTACGGCAGTGCCTCCAGCACCCCGCCGGGCTCTATCAAGTCCGTTGGCGTGCGGGAGGGAAAAGATACAGCTGGCTTCCCCAGAGCCATTATAGATCTTATGGTCAACGCGATATGTACGGCGCTAGAATCACCTGGACGGCATTGGTACTTAGTCCTAGATGAATAGTACCCTTGCAATGGAACCTCCACCAATCAACACATACCATGGTTCCATTGCCCACCACATAGTCATATTCATAATTGTAAAATAATATTTGCTTTTCAATGCAAAAGTGATAAGTATAGTACTTTGCATATAATTTGATAAACATAATCAAATGACATGAGCAAGCGATGAACTTGCCTTTCTTGACTGCAAGATTATGCAGGCAAAAGCTTCGATACGTGATAACTCCAAATTCTGAAAGACCATCATCGTCCGGTAAGGACAATGTTTAAAGAACCGGCAAAGATGCTATAATGCATAGTATGAGATGCAATCGTCCCGAGCGTAACCTAACCCCGATGATTTAAGATTGGGTGAGTTGTGAAGATTTCCTTAAAGTGTGTTGCACTTTTAGAGTTGTTTCTCAAACAAGGTTATTATTAGGGTTTGGTTATCTTAGCATCATAACAAGTGATATAAGGCATCATAATAATCATACATAAAGGAATAACAGTTGCATAACAAGTAAAGAGTACTTGTCAGTTTTAAGTTCTACAGGACATGGTTGATGATTACTTATTATATTTCAAAAGAATAACTTTTGAAGAACATGTTAATTAAGAATTAATAAGTGTTTCAAGTAAGGACTATTGGCTTCTATGGTTTGCTTGATATCTACTTCAAAATAATAACTTTTGAAGAACATAAAGAAAAAGATCTACTACAAATAGGAGCTATGTGCTTCTAGGGTTTACTATTGGATTCATTTTGTTCACTAATAGGGACTAGTTGGTTCTTAAGTTGAATGGGTCCATATGCAACAAGTATTGACATGTTAATTACTATGGTTGATTATAGGTGATCAGATTAAAGGATGGTTATCAAAGTGGTTCCATAAGTTAACCGTTAGGATTTACTATACCTTTCCATTTGTTTCACTAGATAATCAATAATGGGTTTCTAAGCTAGGTGGTTTATTATCCTTAAGTAGAGTTTAGCTGAGTAGGAGCATATAATATGCATTACTACACAAGATTGGTACTAGGGTTCATCACTATGGTTCTACTAGGGTTTGATGGTTGAGATTGAATTGCATGGTGTGGTATATAGGAATAGTGATCAATGGTGCTAACATGTGGTAATAAGCTAGGGTTTATACCTAGGTGACATTAGTGGATCATCTAGGTTTAATAAAAATAAAGACATGAAATGATAATCTTATGTGAATTGATTTTATTTTAGTGGATCATGAGCATGCATATATTTGTTGCTTACTAGGGTTTTATAGGTATAGGTGAAGCTTGTATGATCATATGGGCTAAACCCCTAGGGTTTTAGGATTGCAACTAATTTAGGATGCGCACATAAAATATTAGGATCAAAGTTTTATTTATATTAGAACTAGGGTTTCTAATTATGATACAATTCTTAAATTAATGATTGGTACTAGAATTAATGTTTAGGGTTTTAGGAATTTCCTAAAGTATTATATTGTTTAGAATTTATTTAACTACTTTAAGATAGAGAAAATATTCATTAACATATAATTAAGTGTCCTAATATAATTTAGAACCATTTTACATTTATTCTATTGTGAATTTTACATGATTTTTCCTTAATTACAATCATATCTCAAGTTTTATTTCTTAAACCATGTTAAGTAATTTTGAAAACATATTTATAACATGCTTAAGGTTGGATTAATATTTAAACAAGTGGAAATTCAAATTATGCATCGAATATATTTTTCGAGTTCAATCTACAATTTTTTTATTTTTATAATGTCTGTTTGATACCTCAAAGTAATTTTATATTCTCCAAATCATAATCAAATAATTACACAAGTTATCAATGCAAAATTAAATTAGTAGGTAATTTATATGATGTGCGAATATTAAACACGCAAGTGTATACATATTAGTACTAACTAGACACATGAGTGCATTTTAGTAGGCTAGTTATATTTTGGCTGGAGTTAATGGATTCGTTGATTCACTGGATTCAACTAGGCAATTAGCACACACGGAGAGGCTGGCCGATCGGGTTGGGTCAAACCCATACACGAACACAACACACGCACAGCTCCACCACACACGCACGCGCACGCCTCTCTCGGTCTCTTCTCTCAACACGCACACGAGACTAGCTCGTTCCCCTCTCGCGTTGACTCCCTCTTGGCGATGCGCCCGCCGCTTTCTCCTGGCTGCCTCCGGCCCACTCCGGCGCCGCCGCTGGCCGGATCTGCTCCGCCGCTGGCCGGATCTGCTCCGCCTCCTCATGCTCTACGAACCCCTCTCTTCGATTTGATTCCCATGACCCCAGTTGCTCGCCCACGACCCCGGGAACCCTAGTGGTCACCGGCAGTTTTACCGTCGCCTGCTGCTACTCCGGCCGTCGCCGGTCTCCTCCTCCGACGCTGCTCCCTGGCGTGGCTTCACCACGGACCTCCCGGCCATCAGCCGCTTCCTCGGCGCCGCCTCCTTTTCCGCACGCGTGCCTCACGGCCACCCTAGCCCACGGATGGCTCGGTCGCCGGCGTGTTTCCGACACCGCCGCGGCTAGGCTGCTGTGATGATGGTGAATTGGTGGTGTGGCGGCTACTTCGTCCTCGACGCCGGCTGGACGGTGCCGTGGGCGCAACCCCGGCGTCGACGGCTGCGACTATGCCTCTACTACACTGTGAGCTATTCCTCTTTTCTTTTTGTGCTCATAGCTAATGCTATCTGGTTACTACTAGACTGTAGTTGTACTGGTTCATTCACTTGATTATTGAAAGCTTATGGTCATGAGGTGATATTGGTGATATATATATATATATATGGGTATAATGCTGCTAGATGATCCAGTACCTTGTGCTTGTTCTAATGCCTCAGTGTGAATCATCCCAACACGTGTCGTTATGTCTTTAAATGATCTGTGCTCTTATATTTATAGTACTGCCCATGATTGGAGAATTATGCTGCTGACATGATACTTGTTCATAGTGGTCCTGGTTCATCCATTTGATGAACTGGATATACTGGTTATGCTGTGAGGGTGCTACTGAATTATGGGGAAGGTTAACTGAACCTTTGGTTCAGTTCTGGACGGTCATATTGGGATCTAGCTGATGTGTGTGAGCAACTTATTATACTGGTAATTCTTGGTAATGCTTAATCCATTGAAATGTTGTAGTGGATTATTTCCACTCATATATGAATTGATCATTGTCTGGTAGATGCTTTAGATGATCTGATCATGTACCTACATGATCATGTAGTGTGCAAAGTGTTGGAATTTATCCCATGGACAGATTGGTTGCTTATAAAGGGATGCTTTATTTGTTGACTTGCTTATACTTAAGCTGATGATTTTGTAGCTGTCCAATATGACAGTGAATATATGCTAGCAATGATTCCTAGTTGAGTTAACTAAGAAAATGATTTAAATTTACTTGGCAAGATTTGCAAGTGTGGCTACTTGTTGGAGTTGTACTGTCCACATGACAGTGGTTAATTTGGATAGTTGCTGGCTGTGCAAGCTAGGAAATTAGCTTGATGTGCTTGTGTTGAACAACTTGGTGGCTTCTGCTGCTTTTAGATCTGCTGCTGTGATGCCTCCCTGGTGGAGTGTACACAGCAGTAGATCTAAACAGCATGATGTGCTGCTATATGTCCCTGCCAATTTTCTGTGATCTAATACTGATAAGAACAGATGCGTGTGCTTGATCTCTTGGCCCTGCCTGTGATGCAAAGACTGAGGCACAATTTATTTGATAAGAACAGATACTATTTGTGATGGTTTATAAGATTCTCTGTGATGAATATTGCATAGCACTTCTATGCAGATCTGAGAGAAATAGATCCTTCCAATCCTCCTAGATAAAAATCTGGTGGAAGGGTAGATGGATCTGCTTCCTATGCATATTACCCTTTTATTTTCCCCAGGATGCAAATTAAGAACAAATGTTCCTGATCTTTAATTGGTGTATACCTGCTTCTCTTTTGTAGCTAGATAGCTGGTTTATCTGGCTACCGAAGTGTGCTGCTTCTTGTGACATGTCTGCTCCTCCTTGCTAGCTTCTTGATCTGCTTCCTTATGATCTTGGTTGCTTGCTTTTGCTGGATAGTGTGCTGAGGTGTGAGATGAACTTCAGGAATTGTTTGCTGGTGTATGCACCACAGGGTACGGCTGGACTGCTGCTTTGCTTTTGTAGTGCTGGGCTGTTGGCTGTGTGTGTGACAGCACACAGGGTGCATGTTGTGACTGTGCTGCTTGCAGATGACATCATCTGATTGTACAAGTTCCTATGCTGGTTTGCTTTTCCTCTAGTGCAAGGCATGACTGGTTCATCTTTATCCCTTGCCTGACCATGCTATTATGTACTGTCCAGTATTCAATCCTATTGGCTGCTAGTATGTTGGCTTTGCATTATAACATGTGGGATTAAATTGTGTGGCTAATGATCATTCATCTTGACCATCTAATGTCAATGGTGAATTACTTTATTTAAATCATGTGGGCTTGTTTAAATAGGAACTTGGCTAGGTTAGAGGGATTAATTGGTTGCCTTTGTTGCCTAAAATAAGTGGATCAAACATTGTTGCCCTTTTCTCTTATTTGACATGGATCAAATATTGTCACTTGCCCCTGTTGCCTATTTTCTCATTGTTTCTTAATGATACAGAATGATCCATTGATCCCTCTTATGATCCAGAGATGATACATAATTCCCAAAGTTGCCTATAACTGAAATTGATCCCTCTAATCCACAACTTAGATATTAGGACAAGTTTCTAATATCTGGTAGTCGAGTTCCAATATCAAAATGCCTCATCTTTGATGATGGCGACATTTTAACCATAACACAATTTGTTTTCCTTTTGTCTTTGTTTTGTTTCTCTTATTGCAGTAAATGAAGACTAAGAATTGAGAAGATGAAGATTTAGTTTTCGGGTTTTCTTTTATTATTTTGTAATTCTCCATTTCTTTTCTAGCTTGTAAGTTATTGAGTAATCCTATTTGTAATTAAGTTAACTCATTTGTTTATTTGGACTTATCAAGTGTAGTTACTTGTACATATAATATTTATATACTTGTTTAAATTTCAAATTCCAATTCAATTTATTATTTGAATTATGTCTTTCATATTTGAATTTGAATTTAAACTATTTCCCTCGAAAACATAATAAATCAACAAAGGTCATGTCGAAATTTATCGCACTTGTGTGGATGACACACATCAATTCCATCGACACAAGAGAAACCTCGATCACTTTGTGCTTTAGATGAACGCGCGAAAATCCCCCGGATTTTCTATGCATGAATGCAATGCACACTCTCGTGTTCTCTCTTTTTCTGGTCTCTAAACCTGGGATATTACAGCCTCTCCCCCTTAAACTGAACTTCGCCCCGAAGTTCGAACGCTCTCATGTTTCGGAATGTGGAACTAACTTGAACAGATCACAATCCTTTCAAACTCTCTAGTAATCTCATTAGATATAATTAAATGTATCCCTAATCCAGATCTTTCCTGTAGTCTTCTGATGTCTGGCACTGATACTTCCTTTAATTCTAGGATTTCCTTATAACATTCGAAACTTCTAGTCTTATTCTTCAAAGATCCTTGGATTAAGACAGCTTCTTATGCTAATGGACTTTACTAATAGTTGTGGTGTCAGTTTCCTGTCTGATATCCAAAGCTTGGTTCTACCAGCTACGGTATAATATGGCACTACGGTGTACCAGCTTCGGTGCCCAACCCTTAATTCTAAAAGATTTATTTAAGGTAGGGTATTGTTTTCCCTTACTACCATAACGAAAGTAATGGTACTTAGTAGGGTATTTACAATAGGCATGGTCCTGGTGGTTTATTCCTACGAATGGATGAGACTCATTTAGTCCATCCAATCACGGCTTCTAGTTTATGCTAGTTATCCTCCTTTTGGTTTCTTTAGGTTTCATGAAAAGAATCTTTCTAATAGGCTTATGTTTAGGTATGGTCAAACTCCTTTGGTCTTTTAAGCTTCTTAAGCTTCGATTGTCCTCCGACATCTTCTTCATCCAACGTCATTATCTTAGACTTACTTGAGCTCCTTTACTTCTGAGTAATTATCAATTACCCGCTCAGGTTAGATTCTACCCCTTACTTCCTCGAGATATAAACCTCGGCTTCAGGTCTGACATCCTCCTGAGAGTACTATTATATGGATACTTTCCGACAACCTTATGAAAATAAGATCGGACTTCCTCTCAGTTCAGACTTTCTTTGTCCTACTCTAAATCATATCTTAATACTTCTCCTTCAGCCTTCCTCTCCCCCTTGGAGTTTACTAATGATCTTAAAACTCTTTTTCTTCTAATCACTAAACTCCAAGGTTAGAAGATTGGTCTTGGTCTGTCTTATAGTTTGTATTTTTCTAGAGTCTCACTAAGAATTCTTTGCGGTGTATCCACACAATTGTGGGTGTCCGAGATGAATCCTCCCAACTACATGGTTACCAGTTACGGGATACCAGCTGCGGAATACCTCTTTCTTTTAGGGTAAAGAAATGTTCAAGCTGCGGACTATCTGGTACCAGCTGCAGACTATCTAGCACCAGATGTGGCTTATTTGATACCAGTTGTGGACTATTTATGGTTCTAGTCAACATCTACCTACCAGATGCATATACTTTTATAGTTTTAGTTAAGATCTATCTCACTTTCAATGCTTCATCTTCATGTATATCCTATATCAGCTGCGGTCTTATTATATCAGCGGCGACTTCACTTGTCTATTTTCCTTCTTCCAGGGTTTGTTTTGTAAGGAAACCACTTGTTGACACCATAAAAATAGTATCGTAAGTGACTTCACTTGCATTCCCTTATTCCATAATGAATATGGCTCCACTTCTACTACTCCATATTCACTATGTTTCTCACTTTCATGGTACTTCCATGTTGAAGTACTCCTCAATTGAGGATAAAAGTGAGTTTTGATTAGTCCTTCCTTTGAAGTAGTGTGGTTGCTTCCCACAACTGTACTTCCTTCTTCTAGTGAACCTTCATCTTGTCTTCAAAATCTTCAGAGTTCGTCACTTCCTCACACGAATACCTTTACCCTCTAGACCTATAACATCAAGTAAGATCTTGATATTGCAACATGCATTTGCATATCAAAGTCAAACTTCATGTATGGATCTAGTCAAACAATGAAAATCCAATAAAAATCCAAGAAAATCCAGCTTTGTGCTTATAATACACACCCTTATATGCCTGAATATAATAGTTGGGTAAGACATCCCTAAACATCAGGCACAGATGTGTAGTATATAACACCACATAAGATAGGTTTTGGTTGTGATACTTAGCACATATATAGGGATTTCTACTATTTGTCTCAATATTTACCTCGATTGCTCACTTGCAATCAAATAAACTTGAGCAAATTGGTCCAGAATAGTTGTGGTTGACCTAATTTCCTTGGAAAGTGCTAACTTACCTTCCATTCAATTGAAAACTAACCTCACATAATCTCTCGAGACTATAACATGACTACTCTAAACACATGTTTGTTAGAATACATCACCTATAACTCCAGGGTTTCTCTATAAGTTGTGCTCCAAATAAGCCTTCTTTAAACTAAGGACTATGGTTCTAACATACTCGACATAGTTAACATGATTTTAAGGCCTAAGTTTTCGAACTATTCCTTAAATCCTACTCCTTATCATACTCCTGTTGTCTCACTCATGATGTTCTACTCCATCACATCATGACTCTCAAGTGAATCATATATGATTACCAACTCTACCATGAAAAGTAGACTTGTATAACTCCTATCACTCTTCCTTACCTCCTATGATTGACTTATCATAGATCTAAACTACCTCGTATGACTTATCTTCCTCATTTTATACCAGTCATTTGACATTTTAAACGACTCTAACTTAACTATCACTTGCATATTGGTATACTTCTTCCAATAGGATATCTTCCTTATGGTTGTATCCTTTCTTTGGACTACCATGTATTGTATACCAACTGTGGTCTACTACCACCCATTATCTTAAGCTCCAATGGTGTTCTAGTTATTTGGAATGAAGCAAGATAACTAATCAACTATACTTAAGAAAGATAGATAAGAAACATTGACTCAAGTGTGTCAGGATTATTCTCAATTGAATACCCATCTCAAGTCATAAGAATAGTTGGTTTAACAGAGTTGTCTTAGCTAATACAACTTCCTATAGACACTACCAAACCTATAGGTCTCCTTTAAAGGGTTTTAATCCTAGGGTCAAAGCATTTGCTCTGATACCAGCTGTGGTGACCCAGCGTACCACTGCATGGTGTAGTACACAAGTCGTTGACATAACACAAGTGAAACACCGTTCCACTCATATTACATCCCTCGAGTGGTACAACGAAACATATGCGAGTCCAAGGTATGTCTATAGAAGGATACACAAGCTGTTTACAGAAGATCAACACAGCCTCCTACTTTACAGTGAGGTAAAACTTCAAATAAAGCTTCAGAAGAACGACTCGTAGTCTAACTTATTGCTAACTAAAGCTTCAGAGCAAAAAGGCTTGCTATAGAAATCTAGCTACTTAGGTGCTAAGATTAGGGAAAGGCTCCCTTCTATTACTAGTCTAAGTTTCCACTCTAGTTGCTACAGCAGTTGACTTCATTGCTTGGATTCTTCGTCTTGTTGCAGTTGACTCCTTTGTCTTCGAGTTCCACGGTAGTTTATCCTCCGGTGCCTCCATAGCTAAGCAGGGGGTTTAAGAGTGGGATGAGTACGAGCGTACTCAGCAAGTTCATATTAGGAAATAGGTGTATCATGCACTAGCTACAGCCACAGACCAGAAAGTCATAGGCGAATGCAAGTTTTCATAAACATTTCTTCAAAAGGTTTATTTTATTCGAAAACTATGCCCGTCGGTCTTCACGGAGTTGACTAGAACTTCATGGAGTTCCTTTCTGCCGCGTTCGCAGTTCCCTTCCCGAACGAGGAGTGACAGCCACAATTTGATACACTCTGCAGAGGTGCGTTACTTTTCCCATAAGAGATCTCACCCTTTTTGCCAACCGCAGGGACTTGCCCCCGTTCACACTTCCTTGATGTGAGGCCAGGTATAAAGATCCAAGCCCACACCGCCTTCTCCGCGACCACCGCAAACCCACCCTTTTGTCCATCCGTACACCCCGGTAGACATCTCCCGATCATACGGCTTTACCCACGGTGTACGTCGGACAATCCTTCATAGACGGTAGAGCCTCTCATCCAAACGTCCGGATGGGGATTTTAAAGGATTTCCCAACCTACGGCAGTGCCTCCGGCACCCCGCCGGGCTCTATCAAGTCCGTTGGCGTGCGGGAGGGAAAAGATACAGATGGCTTCCCGCAGCCATTATAGATCTTATGGTCAACGCGATATGTACGGCGCTAGAATCACTCGGACGGCATTGGTACTTAGTCCTAGATGAATAGTACCCTTGCAATGGAACCTCCACCAATCAACACATACCATGGTTCCATTGCCCACCACATAGTCATATTCATAATTGTAAAATAATATTTGCTTTTCAATGCAAAAGTGATAAGTATAGTACTTTGCATATAATTTGATAAACATAATCAAATGACATGAGCAAGCGATGAACTTGCCTTTCTTGACTGCAAGATTATGCAGGCAAAAGCTTCGATACGTGATAACTCCAAATTCTGAAAGACCATCATCGTCCGGTAAGGACAATGTTTAAAGAACTGGCAAAGATGCTATAATGCATAGTATGAGATGCAATCGTCCCGAGCGTAACCTAACCCCGATGATTTAAGATTGGGTGAGTTGTGAAGATTTCCTTAAAGTGTGTTGCACTTTTAGAGTTGTTTCTCAAACAAGGTTATTATTAGGGTTTGGTTATCTTAGCATCATAACAAGTGATATAAGGCATCATAATAATCATACATAAAGGAATAACGAGTTGCATAACAAGTAAAGAGTACTTGTCAGTTTTAAGTTCTACAGGACATGGTTGATGATTACTTATTATATTTCAAAAGAATAACTTTTGAAGAACATGTTAATTAAGAATTAATAAGTGTTTCAAGTAAGGACTATTGGCTTCTATGGTTTGCTTGATATCTACTTCAAAATAATAACTTTTGAAGAACATAAAGAAAAAGATCTACTACAAATAGGAGCTATGTGCTTCTAGGGTTTACTATTGGATTCATTTTGTTCACTAATAGGGACTAGTTGGTTCTTAAGTTGAATGGGTCCATATGCAACAAGTATTGACATGTTAATTACTATGGTTGATTATAGGTGATCAGATTAAAGGATGGTTATCAAAGTGGTTCCATAAGTTAACCGTTAGGATTTACTATACCTTTCCATTTGTTTCACTAGATAATCAATAATGGGTTTCTAAGCTAGGTGGTTTATTATCCTTAAGTAGAGTTTAGGCTGAGTAGGAGCATATAATATGCATTACTACACAAGATTGGTACTAGGGTTCATCACTATGGTTCTACTAGGGTTTGATGGTTGAGATTGAATTGCATGGTGTGGTATATAGGAATAGTGATCAATGGTGCTAACATGTGGTAATAAGCTAGGGTTTATACCTAGGTGACATTAGTGGATCATCTAGGTTTAATAAAAATAAAGACATGAAATGATAATCTTATGTGAATTGATTTTATTTTAGTGGATCATGAGCATGCATATATTTGTTGCTTACTAGGGTTTTATAGGTATAGGTGAAGCTTGTATGATCATATGGGCTAAACCCCTAGGGTTTTAGGATTGCAACTAATTTAGGATGCGCACATAAAATATTAGGATCAAAGTTTTATTTATATTAGAACTAGGGTTTCTAATTATGATACAATTCTTAAATTAATGATTGGTACTAGAATTAATGTTTAGGGTTTTAGGAATTTCCTAAAGTATTATATTGTTTAGAATTTATTTAACTACTTTAAGATAGAGAAAATATTCATTAACATATAATTAAGTGTCCTAATATAATTTAGAACCATTTTACATTTATTCTATTGTGAATTTTACATGATTTTTCCTTAATTACAATCATATCTCAAGTTTTATTTCTTAAACCATGTTAAGTAATTTTGAAAACATATTTATAACATGCTTAAGGTTGGATTAATATTTAAACAAGTGGAAATTCAAATTATGCATCGAATATATTTTTCGAGTTCAATCTACAATTTTTTTATTTTTATAATGTCTGTTTGATACCTCAAAGTAATTTTATATTCTCCAAATCATAATCAAATAATTACACAAGTTATCAATGCAAAATTAAATTAGTAGGTAATTTATATGATGTGCGAATATTAAACACGCAAGTGTATACATATTAGTACTAACTAGACACATGAGTGCATTTTAGTAGGCTAGTTATATTTTGGCTGGAGTTAATGGATTCGTTGATTCACTGGATTCAACTAGGCAATTAGCACACACGGAGAGGCTGGCCGATCGGGTTGGGTCAAACCCATACACGAACACAACACACGCACAGCTCCACCACACACGCACGCGCACGCCTCTCTCGGTCTCTTCTCTCAACACGCACACGAGACTAGCTCGTTCCCCTCTCGCGTTGACTCCCTCTTGGCGATGCGCCCGCCGCTTTCTCCTGGCTGCCTCCGGCCCACTCCGGCGCCGCCGCTGGCCGGATCTGCTCCGCCGCTGGCCGGATCTGCTCCGCCTCCTCATGCTCTACGAACCCCTCTCTTCGATTTGATTCCCATGACCCCAGTTGCTCGCCCACGACCCCGGGAACCCTAGTGGTCACCGGCAGTTTTACCGTCGCCTGCTGCTACTCCGGCCGTCGCCGGTCTCCTCCTCCGACGCTGCTCCCTGGCGTGGCTTCACCACGGACCTCCCGGCCATCAGCCGCTTCCTCGGCGCCGCCTCCTTTTCCGCACGCGTGCCTCACGGCCACCCTAGCCCACGGATGGCTCGGTCGCCGGCGTGTTTCCGACACCGCCGCGGCTAGGCTGCTGTGATGATGGTGAATTGGTGGTGTGGCGGCTACTTCGTCCTCGACGCCGGCTGGACGGTGCCGTGGGCGCAACCCCGGCGTCGACGGCTGCGACTATGCCTCTACTACACTGTGAGCTATTCCTCTTTTCTTTTTGTGCTCATAGCTAATGCTATCTGGTTACTACTAGACTGTAGTTGTACTGGTTCATTCACTTGATTATTGAAAGCTTATGGTCATGAGGTGATATTGGTGATATATATATATATATATGGGTATAATGCTGCTAGATGATCCAGTACCTTGTGCTTGTTCTAATGCCTCAGTGTGAATCATCCCAACACGTGTCGTTATGTCTTTAAATGATCTGTGCTCTTATATTTATAGTACTGCCCATGATTGGAGAATTATGCTGCTGACATGATACTTGTTCATAGTGGTCCTGGTTCATCCATTTGATGAACTGGATATACTGGTTATGCTGTGAGGGTGCTACTGAATTATGGGGAAGGTTAACTGAACCTTTGGTTCAGTTCTGGACGGTCATATTGGGATCTAGCTGATGTGTGTGAGCAACTTATTATACTGGTAATTCTTGGTAATGCTTAATCCATTGAAATGTTGTAGTGGATTATTTCCACTCATATATGAATTGATCATTGTCTGGTAGATGCTTTAGATGATCTGATCATGTACCTACATGATCATGTAGTGTGCAAAGTGTTGGAATTTATCCCATGGACAGATTGGTTGCTTATAAAGGGATGCTTTATTTGTTGACTTGCTTATACTTAAGCTGATGATTTTGTAGCTGTCCAATATGACAGTGAATATATGCTAGCAATGATTCCTAGTTGAGTTAACTAAGAAAATGATTTAAATTTACTTGGCAAGATTTGCAAGTGTGGCTACTTGTTGGAGTTGTACTGTCCACATGACAGTGGTTAATTTGGATAGTTGCTGGCTGTGCAAGCTAGGAAATTAGCTTGATGTGCTTGTGTTGAACAACTTGGTGGCTTCTGCTGCTTTTAGATCTGCTGCTGTGATGCCTCCCTGGTGGAGTGTACACAGCAGTAGATCTAAACAGCATGATGTGCTGCTATATGTCCCTGCCAATTTTCTGTGATCTAATACTGATAAGAACAGATGCGTGTGCTTGATCTCTTGGCCCTGCCTGTGATGCAAAGACTGAGGCACAATTTATTTGATAAGAACAGATACTATTTGTGATGGTTTATAAGATTCTCTGTGATGAATATTGCATAGCACTTCTATGCAGATCTGAGAGAAATAGATCCTTCCAATCCTCCTAGATAAAAATCTGGTGGAAGGGTAGATGGATCTGCTTCCTATGCATATTACCCTTTTATTTTCCCCAGGATGCAAATTAAGAACAAATGTTCCTGATCTTTAATTGGTGTATACCTGCTTCTCTTTTGTAGCTAGATAGCTGGTTTATCTGGCTACCGAAGTGTGCTGCTTCTTGTGACATGTCTGCTCCTCCTTGCTAGCTTCTTGATCTGCTTCCTTATGATCTTGGTTGCTTGCTTTTGCTGGATAGTGTGCTGAGGTGTGAGATGAACTTCAGGAATTGTTTGCTGGTGTATGCACCACATGGTACGGCTGGACTGCTGCTTTGCTTTTGTAGTGCTGGGCTGTTGGCTGTGTGTGTGACAGCACACAGTGTGCATGTTGTGACTGTGCTGCTTGCAGATGACATCATCTGATTGTACAAGTTCCCATGTTGGTTTGCTTTTCCTCTAGTGCAAGGCATGACTGGTTCATCTTTATCCCTTGCCTGACCATGCTATTATGTACTGTCCAGTATTCAATCCTATTGGCTGCTAGTATGTTGGCTTTGCATTATAACATGTGGGATTAAATTGTGTGGCTAATGATCATTCATCTTGACCATCTAATGTCAATGGTGAATTACTTTATTTAAATCATGTGGGCTTGTTTAAATAGGAACTTGGCTAGGTTAGAGGGATTAATTGGTTGCCTTTGTTGCCTAAAATAAGTGGATCAAACATTGTTGCCCTTTTCTCTTATTTGACATGGATCAAATATTGTCACTTGCCCCTGTTGCCTATTTTCTCATTGTTTCTTAATGATACAGAATGATCCATTGATCCCTCTTATGATCCAGAGATGATACATAATTCCCAAAGTTGCCTATAACTGAAATTGATCCCTCTAATCCACAACTTAGATATTAGGACAAGTTTCTAATATCTGGTAGTCGAGTTCCAATATCAAAATGCCTCATCTTTGATGATGGCGACATTTTAACCATAACACAATTTGTTTTCCTTTTGTCTTTGTTTTGTTTCTCTTATTGCAGTAAATGAAGACTAAGAATTGAGAAGATGAAGATTTAGTTTTCGGGTTTTCTTTTATTATTTTGTAATTCTCCATTTCTTTTCTAGCTTGTAAGTTATTGAGTAATCCTATTTGTAATTAAGTTAACTCATTTGTTTATTTGGACTTATCAAGTGTAGTTACTTGTACATATAATATTTATATACTTGTTTAAATTTCAAATTCCAATTCAATTTATTATTTGAATTATGTCTTTCATATTTGAATTTGAATTTAAACTATTTCCCTCGAAAACATAATAAATCAACAAAGGTCATGTCGAAATTTATCGCACTTGTGTGGATGACACACATCAATTCCATCGACACAAGAGAAACCTCGATCACTTTGTGCTTTAGATGAACGCGCGAAAATCCCCCGGATTTTCTATGCATGAATGCAATGCACACTCTCGTGTTCTCTCTTTTTCTGGTCTCTAAACCTGGGATATTACAGATCCTCAGTGTACATGTAAGGTTCACAGCAGTGCGCGGGAGCACTCCCCGGGAACTCCAGCGGAAGAATGATGGAGCAAAAATTCTGCCACGGGAGAGAAAGCGGAGAAAATAGTGACCCAGGAAAGACCACGACGGGACTCGTGAATGACCTTGGAATGGTCACGACATGATCCGTGAATGCGCTGACCCGCAAGGTTCCTGGGAACGACCCCCGACGCCGGAGAAGCTCGGGACGGTGCTGGACTTGTACCCACACTGGTATGGAGCAAGAAAGAGGATGCGGATATAGGAGCGGCTCGAGGCCGTAGATGCATGCTCTCTATGGAGAAGCCGGCAAAATTCGACTAAGCTAAAGATGAAGAAAGCTGGCAGCAACCAATGCAAGATGAGATGAGTTCAATCCGAGAGAACAACATTTGGTGTCTTGTCAATCTTCCGGATGGAAAATGTGTTATAGGACTCAAGTGGGTCTTCAAAGTAAAGAAAGAGTGAAGTGGCACAGTTGTGGAACACAAAGCACGTCTAGGTCTAGTAGCTAAGGGCTATGTGCAGCAGCAGGGATTGACTTTGAGGAGGTTTTTGCACATGTTGGAAGGATGGAATCTGTACGGTTGTTGATTGTGTTGTTAACTAATGAGGGGTGGCAACTACACCACATCGACGTCAAGTCATCTTTTCTCAATGTAGATTTGTAGGAAGAGGTGTACGTGAGTCAACCACCTAGTTTCGTTGAAAAGGGCGATGAGCACAAGGTCTTGAAGCTGCAGAGGGCATGGTATGGACTGCATCAAGCACCGAGTGTGGTACGCTAAGTTAGATAACACCTTGTTATCACTCGGTTTTAAGAGGATCATTTTGGAGCATGCAATGTACAAACATGGTAAAGCTAAATCCCACTTGTTGGTAGGGGTGCACGTGGATGGACTGGTTGATCAAACCATGTATATGAGCATTGTAAGAAGCCTAAGATACCTTAACACATAGATGCCTTGAAAAATATATTACGGTATGTCAAAGAGACTATGGGTCTCGGCTGCTACTATGAGAAGAAGGACAAAGGAAATCTTTGCCGGGGTACAGTGATAGTGATATGGCCAGCGAGATTGATGATCGGAAAAGCACCACCGGCCTGGAATTTTTTTCTCTGTACTAGTAAGCAAAAGGTAGTTGCACTCTCGTCATGTGAAGCGGATCTAGGCAAAGTGCTGTTAAACATAGTCAAAAAATCGGTGATTTCTTTGTGCAAAAACCTGGTGTTTCATGGCCAAAGCAAACACATTGATACGAGGTTTCACTACATCACGAAGAAGGGAAGGTTGAGGTTGAATATTTAATTACCGAGGATCAGCCTGCGGACATATTGATGAATCCATTGGGAAGAGTCAAGTTCTTGAAGATGAGGAAGAAGATTGGTCGCGAGTTGTGAAGGAGAGCTTAGGGGGGTGAATGTTAGAAAACTTATGATCTGTGTGTGCTTTGTTAGAAAGATTGTGTTCGAGTCTATTTTCATACTACGTTTAGGCAAGTTTTGTAAACCAGAGTTATTCTAGTTCGTGTCGTGTTGGACCTGTGAGTCGTGTTGGACGTTGTATGTTCCCCTATATAATGCAAGCCAAAAAGGACGGGAAAAGCAACCCGTATTGCTGCACCAAATGTCTCTCTAAACCTAACTCGAAATTAGGGTTTTTTTTTATGTTTTTGTAGATCGGTTTTTTTCTAAGATCCTTCAGTTTCTTATTGGTTATTAATAGCCAAAGTTATAACGTTTTTTTTAATACTTTTTTACCTTGTTTGTTTGCATATCTCTGCACGTAGTGGTAGAACTACCCAAAGGAAAGTAAGAAACAAACCAACAGAAATTCAATTCGGTTCCCGGGTGCGTATGCTTCCTTTACGAAAAAACATATTTCAAAGTGTCAAAATTTTTTGACAAAAAAATTACATGTACATCTCCATATATATATGTGCGTTCGTGAAGTTTCGCAAAAAACTGATAGTCTTTGTAGTCTATGTAAAAAAGAGAAAATTTATCTTGCAAAAAGACTTATTTTTAGCATCAAATTTTGTCTTTTTTACACACGCCACATGACAAATCGAATTTTCATGAAACAACTTTGTAAACGTGTAGCGTGAAGTTGTACTTGCAATTTTTTTGTTTTAATTTTTTAACATTTCAAAATATGTCTAAGCTACAATTTAAAATATAGGGAGCTAGCATATGTTTCCATATGCCAAAACATCACTCCCACAAATCAATGCATTCATAACTATATAATGAAGTAGTATACTGTAGTTTATATGCTTCACCCCCAGAAAAGAGCTCACATACCTTGTGGAGAAAGGCGCAAAGAGATTGACCATCGGAAAATTTTCTGAGCTCAAATACTTGGTATGGATCCCCAATGCATGAGAGTGCTAGCCCCAACTGTTGCGTTGCCACGATAATCCGGCTGCCATTTTTAGTGTCCGGTAGGTACATTCTGATGGCTTCCCACTCTTCTACAGTGGATAACTCTTGCACGATGACAAGGTACCTCTGCTCATTAGTGACTTGTTGCATGAGCTGGGCTTTCATGAGATCATCATTTCTACTAACCGCTGCTCTCATCTGAGCTTGGAACCTTGGGCCTTGTATGTTTGCTCGTTGAGAGCTAGCACAGAACTGAGTCAACAACCTTTTAAGGAACTTATCGGGGCTAAAAGGATGCATCAGCTTTACCCATGCCCGAATTTTGAAATCTTGGCAGATTTTGGGGTCATTATACGCCGTCCTGAGAATGGACGTCGTTCCAAGATCAGCAGCAGCTGGTCCTTGACTTCCCCATAGCGAGATCACCTCAAGGTCACTGCCTTCATTGGCGAGTAACTTTCTGAGGTCCTCCTTATCGTGCCGCATCTTCCCTGCGGCCTCCCACACCTCCTGCAGGAGTTGGAATGTCGATGACGATGCGCTGGCGGCATCATTGGCCATGGCCGCACTGGTAGAAAAATGGCCTTTGGTCGCGGTTGGCAACTGCTATTAGTCGCGGTTGCGCAACCGCGACCAATTAGGCGCGACTAAAGGCCCCCCCTTTAGTCGCGGTTCCTTACGAACCGCGACTAAAGGCCCGTCCACGTGGGCGGCAGGCGAGCGCCAGGGCGGAGGACCTTTAGTCGCGGTTCTTCTGGCCAATCGCGACTAAAGGCCTCCGCAGGGTTTAGGGTTTAGCCCCCCTCCCCCTAAATCTGGTTTTTTTTAATTTGTATTGTTTTATTTCTTTTGGGTTTTAATTTTGAAGGAGTTTCACATATTCTACCGTACTACATACATGCATATGAATGTACAATTTCAAACAAATTTGAAATTAGAACCAAAAAGAATTCAAGAGGAATATACAATATATATTCAATATCGGATGACCATATACAATTTTGAACAAGTTTTCATACATATTTAGTGCATATAAAGTTCTACGTCCTCTACATAGTGTTCTCCTCTAGGATCGATGACTTCTCTGGCGAACCATCCAGCTAGTTCCTCTTGAAGTGGTCGGAAGCGAGCTTCGGAGTAAGCGTCGTCCGGAGGTTATTCCTCCCGGTGTTGTTCTCGAGACGGCTGCCGCTCGGTGGTGTATCTCCGGATCCTCTCACAAACATAGTATCCACATAGATTGGTCCCCGGTGGCTGAATATCCCCGGTCGCAGCCTTTGCCCTTTTAAAATGTAGCTCTTTTTTGAATTCACCGACCTTTTGATCTACGAACCGTCTCCAAACCCTACGAGGCAAGGAAAATTAAATGAACAAGAGAGTTATTAATTAGTTACTTGATATTAGGAAATGATGAATGAAATAGGCCGATCGATATAGAGCGCAAACGAATGAAAGTAGTTACTTTTGCATCATTTTTCTCATGTCGGCCCAAAGCTTCGTATCCATATTCAGAGAGTCGTGGACGAGAACTGTGGAGTTCTGAATTTGAATTACTAGCAGAATTCAGTGGAACCTGCGGACACGATACATGCACAGTCATGCATAACTCATCGATTAGCCACATACCATGCATGGAGTAAACAAAAGAGAATGTGCTCAAGACAGAAACACTCACCCAAAATGATAAGGAAATAGAATATCACTTTTGAGTTCCTGTTTTGTAAGAAACCGCCACAGGTCATCCTCCACGTCTTTGGGGTGGCGTTCTAACACATGAATTAACGATTTGTGGGTCAATGAACCCAACATCATGGGTGTGCCTTATTCGCATTTCCCGCTTCTTCATTCTGCATAATAGCGTACACAACAAGATAGTTAGGACAATATATATATTTATAGTGCAGGCAATGAACGAGATGGGGTAGAAATTAATAAATCACTTACAGAACATAGCAGCTGATGATAGATTTGTCGAGCTCGCGCAGATTGAACAGCTGGAACAATTCACTCCGATGAATTGTTATATAGTAATGTTTGAAGTGATGCTCAGGTCTAACTTCCGCATAAATATATTCTCCGGCGTTTTTAAGTTTTATGTAACCCTTGTACCAATTTAGCAGACCTTTCATTTGTCGAGGTAGATCCTCTTCCTGCGCAGGCTCGACGAGAGGACCATCCTTCACATATGCAAATACTACGTCCTTCATTGCCACCTCATCCAGGCCTAACGCTGCACGAAGAGTCAGACCTAAGTCCGCCGCTTGTTCTTTGGCTTTCGCTACAGTCAATCCCTGTGCTGCCGCAGCTGCTATGACATCAGGGGCATCGTCATCCGGACCTGCGGCTTTCACTATGAGCGGGGCGATCGACTGTTTACTTTGTTCCCCGAGCTGGGCAACTTGTTTCCCCCCGACCGCGAGTGCTTGACTACGAAGTTCACGTTCATAGTCGTCGGGCAGATTCTTCGCGGCCCGGGACGGTGTGTTCAAAAATGACTTAGCCCAGCTCTTTTCCTTCTCGGAAAATACTTGTTTGGGCTCGGGCTCTCTTTTCTTCTTGCAGTCCGCCTGCCATTTCTCATCGCTGAGCAGCCACGACCGCTGCATTTTGCTCCACACTAAGTTCCCAAGGCCTCGGGGTGAGAGGCTTTAGTGATGGCTCTGGTATCTTTGTGGTTGCAGGTACATAAGGCTCCGGGTTAATAACCCAAGACTGCCTCTGCTTCTTCGCCGGAGGTGGATTGGGGGGCGGCGTCTGATCACCCGCCGGACGAGGACTGGGGGGCGGCGTCTGCTTACCCGCCGGAGGTGAATTGGGGACGGCGTCGGGCCGACGTGAAGGAGGTGTAGGTGAACCACCACCACCACCGCCGCCGCCACCACCACCGGAGGGGGTGGACTTGTTTGCCTTGGCGCCTCGCCCGGAAACTTGATAAACTTCTTCGCCATAGAATGAACTCGGCGCTTGACATCTCCAAGTCTTGTCGCCCCTTCGGGTGTAGCAATGTCAATGTCCAGGTCCTCAAACCCTTGGACTATGTCCTCCACCGTGACACGAGCATAGCCATCTGGAATGGGGTTGTTGTGGTGGAGTGCTCCAGGTGGTAAAGCACTGCCGATGGCTACCTTCATGGACATGTTCCCGATAGGATAATACAGATGACATGCTTTCATCTCCTTTATATCGTCCACGGGGTAGCGAGGAGGCTCCGGTGCAGTAATTTCGACCACCAGAGGCTCCGGTGCGGTAATTTCGATCGTCGGTGCACCAGCCGGTGGGGCCTCCGTGGAAGCCACGCTGCTTCTTCTCTCGCTCCTGGCTTCCGAGATCCATTGGATGATCTTCATGCTGCGCCCGAGCTGCATCTCTTTCGGCTACTAGTACACTCACGGTTTTCTTCATCACATCCATTTCCGTTACCAACTTCGCCACAACATCCGCATCCCGATCCATCTTTCTCTTACGGCTTCGTAACCGTACGGGTCATCGTTCAGGGGAACCCTACTTTCCACGGAATGTCCCCGGGCATGCCTCGTACACGTCCTCCGTGTTCGGGATTCCCGAGGGCTTTTGTCGAGGCGTCGTTCTCTCCGTTGAACTTGATCCTCCCCTCTTGAGCATCCCTCATTGCCTCAATAAGCTTTTGGGTGGGTTTAATTATTTTGCCCCGATAAACACACTCCCTCGTCTCCGGGTTCAGCGATCCCCCATGCCCGTACCACCAGCTTTTGGCCCTTGGGTCCCATCCCTCCGTACTCGGACGGATTCCTCGCGCCCTCAGCTCGTTCTCTATCTTCTCCCACCTAGGCTTCCAAAAGCGATACCCTCCCGGCCCCATAATATGATTGTACTCCTTCTTGGCCGCATTCTTCTTATTTTTTTCGACATTTCAAGGAACTGCTCCGATTTCTTTTGCTTCACAAATTCTGGCCAATCATGTTGCAGTTTCTCATATTGTCCTTCGAAAACCGGAGTCTTGCCCTGCTTGACAAAGTCATGGCCTAGTTTTTGCTTGTATTTCCGGAATGCGTCGGCCATCTTAGAAAGAGCGAACTGTTTGACTAGCTTGCACCTCTCCTTGTTTTCCTGAATCTTGTTACCCGCCTCATCGTATCTGCGGTATTCGGAGGTAGAACGAAATGTTCTATAAGCTTCTTGAAGCAATCTTTTTTTGTTCTCTTATCGACAAAAGTGAAACCAAGACGTGCCTTCTTTGGCTCATTCCACTCCTGGACGGTGATCGAGACGTTGTCTCTAACAACGGCTCCGCATTGGCCGATAAACTTGGTGGCGTTCTTGCTGGGCTCCAGCGGCCTGCCGGTTGCTTCCTCGACAACCTCGATGGTGCATGTTTCGTTTGGTTTCATCGTCTTGGTTGCGCCACGCTTTGACGACGTACTCGATTTTTTCGACGATCCGACCGAGGGCTAAAATAAGAAAGAGAGTCGCGCGCGTTAGTACACACATATTTATTCAAATCAGTTAGTTTGTATCACCGGAGGCTCAATGTATATATATACCTCGGCGCCGGAGGTGGTTGCTACTTCCAATTGAAGATCGTCGTTTACCGACGTTTCTTCGGCATCATCTTGCTGACGGCGCCCTTCATCTTCACCGTCAAGGTTCAGATAAGAAGAGATATCATCTTCTTCTTGTCCGGTTGGCACATATTGAATATCGCCGTTTATGATGCCGAACATATGGTCTTCAGCGTCCGGATCATAGTTGTCCATAATCGGGTCAGCTCTATCGTCCGCCATATGTCAGTCCTGAAAACATGTAGTAAAAACTAATTAATTAAGTGAAGAAGGGGGCGGTGGCGGTGGCGAAATGGCGGTGGCAAAAGGAGAGAGGGCGGTGGCGGTGGCGAAAGGGGGGACGCGTATTAGATGTGTATGCGGACTGGGTGATCGGCGCGGCCTTCCGCGCCGGTATATATAGAGACGACAACGTCACGAAGAGGGACACGGAGGAGGACGTTGTTGATCGAGTGAGTTGTGTGGACGGGTTAATTTTTGTTAAGTAGTTCTAAGTTAACAAGCTATAGAACAAAACAAACTTCTAAGTTAAAAAAATTAGTTAATTTTTATTACAATTTTAGATACAATTTGAAACAAAAATTTCGCACGTAATTCATGTGCTATGCGCTCACAAAGTTGTTTCATGAAAAATCGACTTGTCATGCGGCGTGTGTAAAAGACAAAATTCGGTGCTAAAATAAACACTTGTCACAAGATAGATTTTCTCTTTTTCATGTAGACTACAACAAATATCATTTTTTCATGAAACTTGACGAAACACACATATATTTTGGAGATGTACATGTAAATTTTTTTGTCAAATTTTCTTAACACTTGGAAATATGTTTTTTAACACTTGGAATGTTTCTGTCACATCAAGTTTTACTTTTTTTTGTTAATTATCAAGTTTTACTTTTTTTTGTTAATTTACCGTTTTTGTTAATCTAATTAACTAGTTAAAATTAAAAAGAACAAAAAAACACAAAAAAAAAAAGAAAAAATCCGGCCGACCGGCCGGCCCTCTCTCTCCTTCTCTCCTCTCCCTTAATCTCTCTGTCTCTCGGGCCGGCGGCGAGGCGACGCGGCGGCGCGGCGGTACGGTGTCCGTCGGAAGAAGTATACGGGCGGGCCGGCGGCGGCCGTCGGAAGAAAGGGGCGCGGCGGCGGCGCGCGTGCGGGGCGGCGGCGGCCGTCGGATCGAAGAAGTATACGGGCGGGCCGGCGCGCGACGCGGCCGGCGCGCGACGCGGCCGGCGCGCGCGGCGAGAAGGACGCGGCACGTACACGTGTTGGCGGCGGCTCGGGCGCGACGCGGTGGGGCGGCGGTGTCGTTGGCGTCGGCGGCAGAGGTTCGGCGCGTGGAGAAGATCGGCGGCGGGGCAGGGCGTCGCTGCAGAGGACGCGCGAGGAGAAGATCGAGAGAATGCAGGCGCGGCGGTTCGGGCGCGAGATTTTATAGCTCAAGACCTTTGGTCGCGGTTGGTGTGGCCAACCGCGACTAAAGGATACCCTTTAGTCGCGGTTGGCCACACCAACCGCGACCAAAGGTCATTTTTCGGCGGTTTTTGATTTCCCGCGGAAAATGACCTTTGGTCGCGGTTGGCCAGGCCAACCACGACTAAAGGCCTTTTTCCGAATTTATTTCTAAATGTTAAAAATAAAACTATTTCATTTCTAAATGTGAAAAATACAAATAATATATCAAAAAATTCAGAAAAATAAAACTAATTCATTTCCAAATGTTAAAAATACAAATAATATATTAAAAAATTCAGAAAAATAAAACTAATTCATTTCCAAATGTTAAAAATACAAATAATATATCAAAAAATTCATAAAAATAAAACTAATTCATTTAAAAACCTTTAAAATACAAATAATATATCAAAAAATTCAGAAAAATAAAACTAATTCATTTCAAAATTTTAAAAATACAAATAATATATCAAAAAATTCAGAAAAATAAAACTAATTCAATTCAAAATTTTAAAAATACAAATAATATATCAAGAAATTCATAAAAATAAAACTAATTCAATTCAAAATCTTAAAAATACAAATAATATACCAAAAAATTCAGAAAAATAAAACTAATTCAATTCAAATTGTTGAAAATACAAATAATAGATCAAAAAATCAAAAAAATACTTCCCGCCACTTTCTTCCCGCCACTTTCTTCCCGCCTCTTTCTTCCCGCCACTTTCTTCCCGCCACTTTCTTCCCGCCACTTTCTTCCCGCCTCTTTCTTCCCGCCACTTTCTTCCCGCCTCTTTCTTCCCGCCTCCTCGTCTTCCCGCTCCCATTTTTCCCGCCATTTGTCACTACATATAGGTAGCCCGGCTTGGCCAGCATTATCACATCTCTACAATCTCTCATCACTCTCTCATGGCTTTCACCGCACCCACTCTAACCTACCGGCGGGTGGAGGAGCTTTGCGCCTCGAACTACCCTTGCCCTCCGGGCTACCGCGTCCCTGCCGGCCGGAGCCTAAGCGCCGGCGGCGTGCCGGTCCCTCCCGTCCCTCGAGGTACTGCGCGCCGGGCGGCCATCACGAACCACTACTACCTCGACCTCACGCCGGAGCGAGCGGATGAATCCCCGCCGGCATCCCGATAACCAGCATACTTGGGACGCCTTCTTCATCAATCGGCGTGAGAGGGCGCTCGCCGGGTATGAGGAGGACGGTCCGCCTCCCGGAAACTTCCACGAGGCCGGCCGTCGGCTATGGTGGTACGGCCGGACTCTGCGGAGCGTCATGGACTACATCACGGCCGGCGATATCCCCCGCCTGCGCTACCCTCAGTTCGAGCCACGAGCGCCGCCCGACGACGGCGACGACAGCAGCGACGACGACGCCGGCAACTTAGAAGGCGACGACTACCAGTACAACGGCGGCGGCTATGAAGACTACGAGTATGCATATTATACGCCTAGGCAGGAGTATGACTAAATCACTCCAAATTTCCTGTATGCAGGAGTATGACTTAGTCACTCCAAATTTCATGTATCATCAGTGCTATCTCGAGTCAATTGAATCATTCGAAAATGGACACCAAACACATCACGGGTAATATAATTCACATGATTCATTCAACAAAGTTTGGTACAATAATAAATTATTACACATCATTTCTTCCCTTGTGTCCCCGCTTGCTTACGATTGTGCCGTATCCATGGAGCATCCTCATCATTTAACTTAATGCTTGGGTCGGTGTTCACTTTGAAGGGCGGAATTTCAGCAAACATATTATAATCTTCTGACATGTCTGTCTTGTCCTCCACTCCCACGATGTTTCTTTTCCCTGAAAGAACAATGTGGCGCTTTGGATCATCGCATGATGTACTGATCGTTTTCTTATCTTTCCGTTTCCTCGGTTTGCTACTCATGTCCTTCACATAGAAAACCTGAGCGACATCTTTCGCTAGGACGAATGGTTCGTCAAGGTAACCAAGATTGTTGAAATCCACCATTGTCATTCCGTATTGCTGGTCCACCTTTACCCCACCTCCTGTTAGCTTGAACCATTTGCACCGGAACAAAGGGACCCTAAAGGAGGGTCCATAGTCAAGTTCCCATATCTCCTCTATGTAACCATAATATGTGACCTTTTGCCCATTCTCGGTTGCTTGCATCAAAGCGGACACCACTGTTTTGGTTGGTGCTCTTTTTATCTTGGGCGATCGTGTAAAATGTATTCCCATTTATCTCGTACCCTTGGAAAGTCGTTATAGTCGAAGATGGTGTCTTGGCCAACATGTACAGCTGATCTACAACCTTATTGTCACTCATTAAATGTTTTCTCAACCAACTGCCGAAAGTCTCCATGTGGGCCTTCCTAATCCAGGATTCAGGCTTCCCAGGGTTGTCCGAGCGTAAAATATTCTTGTGTTTCTCAAAGTACGGAGCCACCAAGCTGGAATTGGTCAGAACTGTGTGGTGTGCTTCAGTCAGAGAATGGCCGTCCATACATATCGTTGATTTCCTTCCGATCGTGCCTTTTCCACTTAGTCTCCCCTCGTGCCGCGATTGAGGAAGACCAATCGGCTTAAGGTCAGGAACAAAGTCAACACAAAACTCAATTACCTCCTCATTTCCATAGCCCTTGGCGATGCTTCCTTCTGGCCTAGCACGGTTAAGAACATATTTCTTTAATACTCCCATGAACCTCTCGAAGGGGAACATATTGTGTAGAAATACAGGACCGAGAATGGAAATCTCATCGACTAGGTGAACCAGGAGGTGCGTCATAATATTGAAGAAGGATGGCGGGAACACCAACTCGAAACCGACAAGACATTGGATCACATCGTTCCGTAACCGTGGTAGAACTTCTGGATTGATTACCTTCGAGAGATTGCATTGAGGAATGCACATAGGCGGCACGACCTTGAAACCGTTCCGGATGCCGGTCATCAGGGTCTTTCAAACTTTGCTGGTCCTGCCGTGCTTCCTTTGTATCATTTGACTTCCCATACACGCCCAAGAAGCTTAGGATGTTCACGCAAATATTCTTCGTAACGTGCATCATGTCGATTGCAGAGCGGACTTCTAGGACTTTCCAATATTCTAGCTCCCAGAATATAGATTTCTTCTTCCACATGGCTACGTGCCCGTCAGCTCCCTTCGGAACTGATTGTCCGCCAGGACCCTTTCCAAAGATGACTTTCAAATCCTTGACCATATCAAATACCTCAGCACCGAGTGTGTTCCGCGAGGCTTCGGCCGGTGATCTACCTTGCCGTTGTAATGCTTGCCTTTCTTTCTTCTTGGATGACCTTTCGGAAGAAATCGACGATGCCCAAGGTACACGTTCTTCTTACAATTTGGCAAATGTACACTTTCGGTCTCATGTAAGCAGTGCGTGCATGCATTGTATCCCTTATTTGACAGTCCCGAAAGGTTACTAAGAGCAGGCCAATCGTTGATGGTTACGAAAAGCAACGCTCGTAGGTCAAATTCCTCTTCTTTGTGCTCATCCCACACACGGACACCAGGTCTGCCCCACAGCTGTAAAAGCTCATCAACTAATGGCCTTAGGTACACATCGATGTCGTTGCCGGGTTGCTTCGGACCTTGGATGAGCACCGGCATCATAATGAACTTCCGCTTCATGCACAACCAAGGAGGAAGGTTGTAGATGCATAGAGTCACGGGCCAGGTGCTATGGCTGGAGCTCGCTCGCCAAAAGGATTCATGCCATCCGTACTTAGACCAAATCTTATGTTCCTTGCGTCGGCTGCAAAATCTTTGAACTCTCTGTCGATCTTTCTCCATTGCGTTCCATCTGCGGGGTGTCTCAACTCCCCGTCCGACTTACGGTCCTCTTTGTGCCATCGCAACAACTTGGCATGCTCTTTGTTCCTGAACGGACGTTTCAACCGTGGTATTATAGGAGCATACCACATCACCTTGGCGGGAACCCTCTTCCCGGGTTTCCGGCCCTCAACATCGTCACCGGGGTCATCGCCTCGATCTTATAACGCAATGCGAGTGCATACCGGGCATTCATTTAAATTCTCGTATTCACCGCGGTAGAGGATGCAGTCGTTGATGCATGCATGTATCTTCAGAACCTCTAAACCTAGAGGGCAGACAACCTTCTTTGCTTCGTACGTACTGCCGGGCAACTCGTTATTCTTTGGAAACATATTCTTCAACATTTTCAGCAAGTTTTCAAATGCCGAGTCAGCTACACCTGCCTGTGCTTTCCATTTCAGCAAATCCAGTGTGCAGCCCAGCTTTTTCAGACCATCATCGCATCCGGGGTACAGCGCCTTCCTGTGATCCTCTAACATGCGATCCAAATTCTCCCTCTCTTTTTCAGTTTCGCAGCGTCTCCGTGCATCAGCAATGGTCCGACCAAGATCATCAACGGGATCATCACGTGCCTCTTCTTCACCTTCCCCTTCACCTTCCCCTTCACCTTCAGCATCCTCCATGAAAGTATCACCGAAATGAGCAAGATAGCTTTCATCGATGAAATCATCCCCTTCTTCATCTTCTTCCATTATAACCCCTCTTTCTCCATGCTTGGTCCAACAATTATAGCTTGGCATGAAACCGTGCCGAAGCAGGTGCATGTGAACATCTCTTGAGGAAGAGTAACCATTCCGATTCTTACATTTAACACATGGACGAGATAACAAAACCCCCCGCTTGTTCGCATTAGCCACTACGAGGAAATCTTTCAAACCCGTACTGAACTCGCCGGAGAGTCGGTTACCGTACATCCATTGTCGATTCATCTGCATTATTATAATATAAAATATATAATTAACCATCATGCATTTGTTAAACTAACTAGCTACAAACAATATAAATTAAACAATGAACTACACACACATGCACATTTTATCAACGACACATCAAAGGTTCAAGTTGCTAACCGCGATCGAGGAGGAAAAAATAAATGAGAAAGCTCAAGTGTGGCTCCTACACTTCATATCATGTTTGTTTCATGCTCTTGGGGCATTTCATCAAACACCTTATGTGCATAAGAGGAACCAAAAGCAAGCCTAACACTCACTTGTGAAGTTTGTGAAGAAAATGGCACCAAATGGCTAAGTGTTGGCTGCTGGATGGGTATATATAGGGGGGGGGGGGCTTTAGTCCCGGTTGGCCTGGCCAACCGCGACTAAAGGCCTTCGGGCACCTTTAGTCGCGGTTGGCCTGGCCAACCGCGACTAAATCCCCCCACGTGCACCGGCTGGCCACCGAGCGCCCTGGGCCCAGGCCTTTGGTCGCGGTTCGCCTCCCGAACCGCGACTAAAGGTACCATTAGTCGCGGTTCCTACAGCTTCGCGACTTATGGGGCTCACCGGAAGCCTGTTTTTCTACCAGTGCCGGTATAAGCTCTGGCACCATAGAGGAGACAATAGTAGCCGTGGAGGAGTTGCAGTCGGAGCCGGGGTCGCTAATGAGGTTGTAGCGGGTGTTCCTGTGGCTCACATCCTCCACCCTCGCCTTGAGTCGCTGTATCTCGGCGACCGCCCGATCGAGGGGCCGTGGCGGTGCCATGCAGCCCGGTAGCACGCGCCGAGCCAGGACCAGCCTGACTTCACGTCGAGGCTGACGATGAGCTCGACGCAGTCCTCCACGTCGAAGGCGAGCTCGCGGATCTGCCTCACCCATGTCCTCACCACTTCATTCTTGGCGCGCTCATTGTTGGCAACCTTAAGGAAGGATTGCATCATCTGGAACTCGCCGGTGATGAACACTAGATCGTTCTGGACCCGGACCTTGAGTTTTGCCTCCTCCTCGATCGCCTGCTCACCGTCCCCTCCACCGCCGTCTTGGTCAGACCAAGGGCAAACTCCGCCATTATACCTTGCTCTCTTTCTGTCCCTCTCTTAGCTGAGATGTGTCCGCAGCTGGCTTGGCTTGTGTTCGTTCTGTGCGCCGTAGAAGCTAGCACATGGATATGGAAGGTATATATAAGGCTCGTAAGAAGATGGAGATGAGGAGATCTAGCTGCCGCAACCAAGCCACTTGATTAACAAGACTTAGACATGTACTTACATATATTGTACAAATATTTATTTGTGGGCCGTGGATATGCACCTTTCACTACTTTATTATCAAGAGCAAAGGCATAGGGCAACCACGTTCATGCTGCATGCTGCTGGTCTTTTTCTACAAACAGAAACCAGAAAAGCAAAAGATATAAAGGAGAAAGAAACAAAGCATGCATATATGCATGCCACTGATAATATTGCAAGCCACAAATCAGTTCTGACGATCGACACCTTACTAAATAAAGCACCATAAAAATAGGAGAGTGATTTTTCTAAGAACCACGACACCGAGTCACCGACACAACCCACTTCTTTTTTAGTGAATTCAGGTGTATCAAAATTTCGAAAAGAAAATATCTGCACATTACCACACGCACAAAAATTATAATGATCTGTAAAGTCCAAGATGCAGTACCCAACTAGAAGATTCTTGCAAACAGAGCTTGGCTCTGGTGGTTAGGTTTCTTGTGGTGGAAGCAGCCCACCCAAGTTTAAGTTCTAGACTTGGCATGAGTGTTTGCATTTACCTGGATTAATTCCAGAATTTAACTGGCGCTTTACTTTCAGTGGTAGATGACGTGCATCAACAGCGAGGTGTTAGTGGTGACTTCGTCAACCTCAAGATATGCCGGCTCGGTTTCTCGGAGATGTTCATGGGGATAGGGTGTACGTGCGTACGTTCGTAGGGTACTGTGTTCTCAAAAAAAAACTAGAAGATTCTTATATTCTTCTGATCTTCGCGTCTGGGTGTTCCTTGGCATAACCCACCTCGAAAAAAAAACTTGAGAGGACATCAATGGCTGATCTCTTGCACACTAAGTGATTCTTATTTTGTTGTTGCTAATTTCTTTTCGTCTCGCCTGGAACCGAAGCACAAGCCAAGCAAAGATTTTATTCTTGTGTGCTGCAGCTTCTTTGGCGTAATTCGAGACCGCTCTCCTAGCTTTTCTTTCTCCAACCTTGCAGCCTTTAATTGTTCCAATGCTTTCCTCTCTCTTGTCGGCATGAACCCGAAGCACAAACCAAGCAAACATCTATTCTTCTGTCCTTCACGTCTTGCAGCTTCTTTGGCATAACCGGATGGATTCGATCTAGCTTTTCTTTCGCCAACCTTCCACGCAAAAACCAACCAAAGAATTTTCGTTTGCTTTTTCACCTGCTGCTAGCTGCACCTTTGATAAAGCCCACCGCGCTCACAATTTATAACATGGCTTCGAAAGTATATTAGTTTTGTCATATGTAATTCACATTTAATGAACCTGCATGTCAGTGTCAATGTGTTGCACTGTAACATTTAATTTCATATTTAACTATCCATCTACTCTTTGGTCAGCTGTGTTCAGAGTATCTGGATGGTTCAAACTACAATAAAAGGGTGAGAACCACATTTCATTTCATGTTTAACCATCAAATGTAACATGCATGACTCAGAGTACATGCACATACGCTTACCTCGTTGATATGAGGAAATGGCTTGATACACAACTCAGACCCTATAACCTTACCTTTGGAAATAGACCACCCCATGTTGTCCCCTCCAAAGCGACCCGGGGGGAAAAACCCTAGCGTTGCCTCTCCAACGACCCCCTCCACCCCCCCCCCCCGCACACACCCTCCACCGGAATGGGATGGTGGTAATGGCTTACCGCCGGCGGTCACACGAGTTATCACCGGCGCACCAGCCTGGTGCGCTGGCGGTATGTTTTATCAAAATTCAAAAAAAAAATGTCGATCTAGATCTAGCTCGGGCTCGTCCGAGAAAACCGTGGCCGTGGGCTGCCTTGTTGTCGTTGCCACACCGATGTAGGAGGTGCAGGAGGCCGGAGGTGTGCTGTAGGTGGAGGAGGAGGCCGGAGGTGCGGTGTAGGTGGAGGCGGAGGCCGGAGGAGGAGGAGGAGGAGGAGGAGGAGGAGGAGGAGGAGGAGGAGGAGGAGGAAGCCATCGGGGAGGAGCAAGGTCGTCCATGCAGCAGTAGGAGTTGCCCGTCGGTGAGGAGAAAAGGAGGGGGAGGAGGGAGAAGAGGAGGAGGAGGGAAATAGGAGGAAGGGGAGAATTGAGGAAGGATCAGAGGCAAAGGGCCGGTTTTCCATATATATAGCCTAGGTTACAGCCGGCGCACCTAATATGGTGGTGCGACGGGGGTAATTATTTTTTTTCATCAAAATCTAATAGCTAATAAATTGTTGTTTCCATTATGAATTTTTTGAATCAAAAAATTGTCTAAACGGCCGTAGGTGGTTCAAATCGGATGTAAAATTTTGCGTAGATACATTTTGATATTAAAATGTTTTTCATCGAAGGTCGTATGAAAATGATAAATCTCCCGTAGTGCATGTTCCAGACCTCTTTGCTGTGTTCATTTGGTACGCGGCAAAGGATAAATCTCCAGTAGTGTGTGTTCTGGACTTCTACATCGGAGGTGTTCAAAATTTTGCGAATTGAAATTACAAAAAAGAAAAACAATTTTGAAAAATAATAGTTAGTCTCGGTTGGGTTTACGAGCCGGGACTAAATGTCCTCTAGCCCAAACATTGAACCGCAGCCACGTGAAAGGCCATTTGTCTCGGCTGGTAACGGGTCGGGACTAAAGGATTCGCCTTTAGTTCCGCCTGGCTAGTCTTGGTTGCCCAACCGAGACTAAAGCCCCTTACGGTCTGTCTCCACTAGTGCATCCCAAACACTAGCAATAGTGTGGTGCTGCTCATTAGCTATGACATAGAGATCCCAATATAGGGCAACAAAACTACAGTGCCCAACCCAAACAACACTTTATCCCCATTACCAACATTCCATCTAAACCCGGACTTAGCAGCATGGGCCGCCCACATAACCCCTTTCAAGAATGGGAAGCAGCGAGAAGGATTGGCCCAGAAAATGTTTGGGGCAATATCATATTTTGATTCCATAATTTTTTTCCAAATTTTATTGTTATCCATATGGTATCTCTTAATCCATGAAGACAACAAATATAGATTAAAATATCTAATGTTCTGGATACCCATATCACCGAACTCTTGCTTCTGAGTAATCAAACCCCAATCAACAAGATGATACTTGTGGTTCTCAGGGGTATCGTCCAAGAAAAAATTATCTATTTGGGAATTATTAGCTTTAATTGCACACTTAGAAAACCTGATGAAAGAAAGCAAGTACAAAGGGATACTAGCAATGTAGTTACGCAAAAGGATAAGGGGGGCACGATATGATAACAATCTGCCACGCCATCTAGCGATACCTTCAATAATTTTATCAATCACTGGTTGGATGTCCTCTTTTCTAAGCATAGAATGATGCGAGGAACACCCAAATACTTAAAGGGAAAATGTCCAAGATTACATCAAAAAACCTATGCCAACAGATTAATTTCCTCCTCGGGAAGATTAATGTCCATAAGGTCGCTTTTGTGATAGTTAATGCGCATACCTGACATCTTCTCAAAGGTTTCAGATGTTGAGCCATCCTCAAATCATTTTTCAAGAAAAGGATGGTTTCATCAGCGTATTGGAGGCTAATACACCACAAATGATAACCCTAGGAAGCAAACCTTCAACCAAACCATGTTGCGCAGCTTTAAAAAGCATTTTCGAAAAGACATCTGCAACAAAGTCAAACAGACTAGGAAAAAGAGGGTCTCCTTGTTTCAGCCCCTTTCCAGCAATGAAATACAAACTGTTTTCGTCATTTTTTCTGTCACAAAAAGAGATTCTGTGTAAATGGACTTAATCCATAATCTCACCATTGGGCCAAAACCCCTAGAGATTAACATTTTTCAAGAAAGTCCCAAGTAACTCTATCATACGCTTTTTCATAGTCTAGTTTCAAAACTAGACCACAATCACCATTAGAGTGTACAAAATAAATAACCTCATGGGTAAAGACCACACTCTCAAGAATATATCTCCCTTTTAAGAAGGTAGTTTGATTTTGAGAAATAATTCTATGACCAATTGGTGCCATTCTACTGGTAATAGCTTTTGTGAAGATTTTTAGACTACAGTTTACCAAGACTGATTGGCCTAAATTTCTTCAAATCTCAAGCATCAAGTTCTTTTGGAATTAAGGTAATGCTAGCATAATTAAGGCTGGACACATCCAACGTGCCATCCTCAAACTCTCTAACTAAAGCCATGAAGTCATGCTTAATAACAAACCAAAACTTTTGGTAAAAGAGGAAAGAACACATGATAACATTTTCAATTTCTTCTTCTGAAAACGGACTATCCAAGGAGAGCCTCTCCTCATTAGTGAGAAGGTCACTCTCTCATCCCAAAATTTTGACCCTAAGGAAATATTAGGAGTGTCGTCACAAGAGAACAAGTCCTTGTAGGAAGACAGCGCTATATTAAGCATACTCTTAGTATCATTAACAGACCTAGAAGTGCCATTTAAAACATCTATTTTATTCTTACGACGGCGTTGGTTAGCCATCGCATGTAAATACACATGTTACGGTCACCTTCCACAATATAACAGTCTCCAGAATGCTGCCAAGCTTTAGTTTCTTCCTAGAGCAAGATAGAATTTGGCTCTTCTGTAATCATTAAGGCGGGTTTTATCAGATTCCGAAAGAAGGTTCTATTCAGAAAAACCATCTAAGATGTCAAATTCTTGAAGGAGGTCCTTTTTTTTCCTTTTCAGAAGCAGCTTCAATATTAATACTCCACCCTTTGGTTTTCTTCCTAAGTAGTCTAAGTTTGAATTGACATATGTCAATTGCAGCAATGCAAGGACAAGGGGTGAACCAAATTGAAGAAACCAGCCCTGCAAAATCAGGTAGACCGATCCACCACTTTTCAGACCTGTAGAGTTTTTCGGAGGGTTCAAGTTGTTGCCAGTATCCAGTAGCAAAGGAGTATGGTCACTAACCACCCTAGGAAGAGCTTGCATTGAAGAAAGGGGGAAATGCAGTTCCCAATCAGTAGTAGAAAACACTTATCCAAGGCAGCTAGAATCAGGTTTGATTGGTTATTAGCCCAAGTATAAGCTATATTGGAAGGCTTAAACTCTAATAGACCATATTTATTTATCCAACAATTAAAAATAAAAGCATGGTGAGAATTAATTCTCTCATTCTTTTTTCCTCCGGGCCTCTAACCAAGTTGAAATCCCCACACACCAAGGTAGGGAAGGCAAATGAATCCATGACCACATGTAATTAAGCAATGAATTCCATTTTGTTTTCATGATACGCACAGCCATACACATCAATGTTTCACCAAAGGAAGTTATCAATTTTATTCCTAACTATAGTTATTGCACAATAACTATAGCTTATACTCGTTTCTTGTGCAAATGATTATAAAGAACACAACAGCAAGTCGGGGGCACGTTCCTTCGCCATCTCGCGAAGTTCCTGACTATTGTAGCACCGCCCATGACGTGATAGTTGAGGCTCAAGCAACTCGTTGCTCTTGGTGGTCTGTGTTGGAAGTTCCACATTTCCTCTACTTCTCTAGTTCTTTTGGTGGCACATAAGACAGTGGGACAGGAGGTACTAGTTTATTCCAACTCACAAGCTTATTGAGTTTCTCCTTTGCACCTGAACCAACATGATTATTAGCTGGAGCATCTCCTATTGTCTATTTTACTGGACTTGTTGTCGTATCCATTAGATCGGAGGGCCTAGTACACAAACTGGCTTCCTTAGAATTTCTCTTGTGGACTTGTCATTGAAGTTTGCTCCATTCTTTAGAACCCATCTACCCTAGCTAGTTATTGATATCTGCATAATCCATTATCTATACTTAATGTTTAATTCTCATATTTGTCAGGAAACTGATAAAATATTTCCCTATTTTTACCATTAGTGACTAATTACCACCTCCATGTGGAAATCTTCTCTTTAATTGTTTACTTTAAGGAATATCCACTTTTATATCTCTCTATCGAAATCTGGGCAAATTAATGAAGAATCACAAGTTGCCAATACTCCCAACACTACTAGGAAACACCTTATTGCTGGCGCACCGAAATAGGCTAAGCCCGATGCACAAGCGAAATAGTTCGTGCGACGGTAGTATCATGCCGGTGGTAACGTGTTATTTCCGACACACCTCTTGGTGCGCCGGCGGTAGTGAAAATATCTCTGGCGCACCAGTATGCTGCGCCGACAGTATGATTTTTCAGAATTCAAAAAAAACTAGATCTAAATCTAGATCGAGATCTGGTTATCGCCGTGGACGTGGCCGGGAGGAGGAGGATGTGTTCGTCTCCAGGAGGAGGTAGACGTGGTCATCGCCGGGAGGAGTAGGATGTGGTCGTCGCCGAGATGAGGAGGATGTGGTCGTCGTCGGGAGGAGGTGGTCGTCGCCGGGAGGAGGATGTGGTCCTCACTGGCAGAAGATGGAGAGGAAGGGTGTCCGGAGGAGGGACGAAGGAGGGGAAAGAAAATAGAAGAGTGAGGGAGAAGTGGAAGAGAAGGAGAAGGAGAAGGTGTGCATCTATTTATATTGGCGGTTACCATTGGCGCACCACTATGCCCATGCGCCGGAGATATTTTTCTGAATTTATTTTGCAACTTTTTCTAAAACCTGAAAAAACTTTGTTTTCCTTTTTGATTTTGAGGAAAGTTAAAAGATCGGTAAACGTGCGTACATACATTTTATCGGAGGTTGTATGCAACCAGAAAAACCATTTTACCGAAACATGATGCCATTTTGCATAATATATCAAAGTTCATGTTTGTTAATTTCCTAACAACTAACACATAACACATGGTCATCTCAAAAAAAAAAAAAAAAATCTATCATTTTTTCAAAGCCAAAAAGGCGGTCCACGAGGGGGTGGGGAGAAAATTTGCGCGAGACTTACCGTCGCCGCACTCTCTTGGGCAGGACCTAGGAGACCCTTACCCCCAGCGAAACTATTTTTTGGTAAGCCGGTGGTATTTGGGCATCATCGGCGCAGGCAAATTTGTGCGCCAGCGGTAATATAGCACCAGCATACCACTTTTTTAGCGCGCCGATGGTAGCTCGGGACACCTGCATGGCTATAAGCATTTTTCTAGTAGTGCAAGTCAAAGGCCTCGCGAAGAAGACCAACGGGAAGTTTAACAAGCAGTGATACAGGCAGAGCCCCCCATATGGCCGCACATAGCGAGTGCCACCGCCTCGGCCAACTCAGCCGTAGCAGCTTTCATGAAGGGACCCCTATATAATTCGACCTCCACACGCTGCAAAATAGGAGAGAGAGAGTCGCAATCGCCACCACCACATACATAACCACATATACAAAAGTAATTCTCTAATTTTCTAGAAGTCTAACATCAACATCTCACATGGTAAAAACATAACATAAATTACCTATTAAGAATTATTAGTATTAATGATGTTATGTTCGGATTTAAAAGAGAAACCGGCATATTGAAAATCATCGCCATCAGCAAGGTAAACCGAAAACAAGTTATTATTTTCACAAACAAAAAACAATTCTCTTCTTAAGGAGTAAAACGCGAGGCCTTGAGCCATTAGAATGGAATAATAATGCAATGTCCTTATAAGGTTTTAGAGCAATATAGCATACGCACCTGGAAGCCGAATTGAATTTCCGATGTTTGGGGTGGTGTTTTGGAACATGGGAGTATATGCTCCCACTGTTTTGAAATACATCTTACACATATTTTGATTTAAAAAAAATTGAAATAAAAAATTCGCACATACATCTTCGCGTGTTATGCACTCACAAAGTTGTTTCATAAAAAATGGACTTGTCATGTGACGTGTGTAAAAAGGACAAAACTCACTGCTAAAAATAATGCTTTTTACAAGATTTTTTTTTACATAGGTCACAAAAAATATTGTTTTTTCGTGAAACTTGACAAACGCATATTATAGAGATGTACATGTAGAATTTTTTGTTCGGCAACTCAATATAATTTTTTGGTAGAGGGAGCATACGCACCTGAGAGCCGAATTGAATTTCCGATGTTTATTTCATAAATAATGTCATAGCGAGAAACGTTATTAAAATTTGAGGTGTAGTATCCAGATATGACTATTAGCTCAGGAATAGCTCTATCTTATGGAAATTCACATTTGATCATGTGCATATGCTCTTGCTACCGTAGAAATAGTTTAAAGTGTTAAAAAAATTCTGAACAAAAAATTGGCGCACACATATCAACATTCTATGTGCAAACGTCAAGTTTCGTGGATAATCGACTTATTTTGTGTCCTGCATAACAAAGAAAAAGAAATGTCTCACGAAGAGTCTTTCCTTAGAACCAAATTTTGTTTTTTTACATGTGACACCAAAGATATCAGTTTTTCGTGAAACGACTTTGGGCATAGATCATCAAGATGTACTCGCGAAATTTTTTGCCAGATCTTTTTAACATTTTAAAATAGGATTAAAATGCATTTTAAAAATCAGGAGCATTTACGAAAACGTTTTTACACCTTTTACCATGCTCCCTCCCGACACATCCTCCAATCTCTCTCCTCCGTCCTCCCGGAGCCGTCTTTCAGCGCCGCCTAAATCGACTTCTGATCGGATCGGTGGAGGGTTTTAGTGGGGTTCCCGGTTCCGGCCCTAACTCAACTTGCGGATTTCCGAAATAAAGGTGGCCAGCCCCAGCAACCAGCATCATCTAGTCTACGGTTTGCCTGCCGCCACCGCCGTGTGAGCTACAGCATGTCAGAGGAGCCACCACCGCCGACGGAAAGATCATGTCAATGTGGTTGTTTGCGCGATCTGCTGGTAAGACATCCATATCCTCTTGTAGCTCTGGATTCTATGGTCCAATTAGGCATGTGTTAGTTTTATGTTATCGGCACAATTGATTCCCGCAACCGCCCCTTCTTCGACCTACTATGTATGCTTTGAAATAGATTGTTTTTTCTTGTGATACCATTATTATTGCTAACACGAAAGCTCATTGATTGTTTGATTCTGAAACAGTCCGAGCTCGAGAAAAACACGTTTCCATCTTCGAAGTTGTTGTTTTTTTTAGATAAAAAGCATCGACTGCTCGACTTTAAATTAATAAAGCCCTCAGGTTCTACACAACAAGTTAAGTATTACATGCTGCGGCACAACAGCTTGGCCAAAAGGACGAGCAAGTTCATAACAACAGCCGGAGCAGCGCTCTCGGCTCACACATCACTTCTACTCCAAAGGGACTCAGGTGTCTTGGTCAAGCCTTCTTGGGCTGGTTGCGTCGTGTAGAAGGTTGAGCTCGGCGATCGCGTGCTCGATCCAGGGCCGGTCCAGAGGCTTTGCCAGGGCATCCACATCTGTAGAAACAGCATAGTTTTGAAAATAATGTTGGCGGGGTGTTTCATAAACTTTGATTCAATGGTCATCTTGTTTCTAAAAAGCCATAGGGCCCAAGATTGTGCAATGAAAAGCAGCCAAAGACATCTTCTAAATCTACCCGAGAGACTAGAGATAATAGCGTAGAGTTGGGCAAAGTTAGTGGGACACCAGCTGCAACCCAGTAGCTGGCGGGCAACGCTCCAGACAAACACCGCCGGAGAGCAAGAGAAAAAGATATCTGCCGCGTCTTCCGGTCTGCCGCACAGCTTGCAATAGCCATTGCCTGGCCCTGCCGAGTGACAATGTTGATGCAGGTGGGAAGCTTGTCGAGGACTAATTGCCACGAGAAGATCTTGATCTTGAGCGGGAGACAAGCCGACCAAACATCACGAAAATGAGCGATAGAAGCACCTTGTGCCAGTTTCAGATACATGGATCGGACCGAGAAACAACCCGAAGGTTCCAGGGACCAAGACACCCTATCTTGACCATGGGAGAGATTGGTTTGCTCAATGATGGCCCTCAACTGCTGCCAGGCCTCCAAACCCTGCGGGTCAAGCGATCTTCGGAAGGACAGGGTGCCCCCAAGCCCACACACTTGAGCCACCGTGCTCATCTGCGAGTTAGCAATGCTGAAAAGCTCTGGAAATCTATCCTTGAGAGCCCCCTGGACTGTCCATTTGTCCATCCAGAATTGAGTGTGCCTTCCATCACGGATCTCAAACTTGGCCCCAAGTTTGAAAAGGTGCTTGATCTTGTGGAGGCTACGCCAGAATTGGGAACCCCCTTGTCCCGTTCCCTCAAAGATATTGTTGGCGGCATTGTATTTTGTTCTGATGATCTGAGCCCAGATCGGGTTATCAGTCTGGTACAGCTTCCAAATCCACTTGAGCATTAAACAGCATGTTGGGTGAACAAATTACAGCTTGGGCAATTGACAAATAAAGAAGGCATAACAATGCACATACATATATCATGATGAGTACTATGAGATTTAATCGGGGCATTACGACAAAGTACATAGACCGCTATCCAGACATGCATCTATGCCTAAAAAGTCCACCTTCAGTGTTATCATCCGAACCCCTTCCAGTATTAAGTTGCAAACAACAGTACAATTGCATTAAGTATGGTGCGTAATGTAATCAACACAAATATCCTTAGACAAAGCATCGATGTTTTATCCCTAGTGGCAACAAGCACATCCACAACCTTAGAACTTTCTGTCACCGTCCCGCATTTAATGGAGGCATGAACCCACTATCGAGCATAAATACTCCCTCTTGGAGTCACAAGTATCAACTTGGCCGCAGCCTCTACTAGCAACGGAGAGCATGCAAGAACATAAATAACATATATGATAGATTGATAATCAACTTGACATAGTATTCAATATTCATCGGATCCCAACAAACACAACATGTAGGATTACAAATAGATGATCTTGATCATGATAGGCAGCTCACAAGATCTAACATGATAGCACAATGAGGAGAAGACAACCATCTAGCTACTGCTATGGACCCATAGTCCAGGGGTGAACTACTCACACATCGATCCGGAGGCGATCATGGCGATGAAGAGACCTCCGGGAGATGATTCCCTCTCCGGCAGGGTGCCGGAGGCGATCTCCCGAATCCCCCGAGATGGGATTGGCGGCGGCGGCGTCTCCGGGAAGGTTTTCCGTATCGTGGCTCTCGCATCGGGGGTTTCGCGACGAAGGCTTTAAGTAGGCGGAAGGGCAGAGTCGGGGGCGTCACGAGGGCCCCACACACTAGGGCCGCGCGGCCCAGGCTCAGGCCGCGCCGCCCTAGTGTGTCGGCGCCTCGTGGCCCCACTTCGTTCCCTCTTCGGTCTTCCGGAAGCTTCGTGCGAAAAATAGGACCCCGGGCGTTGATTTCGTCCAATTCCGAGAATATTTCCTTACTAGGATTTCTGAAACCAAAAACAGCAGAAAACAAGAATCGGCTCTTCGGCATCTCGTCAATAGGTTAGTGCCTGAAAATGCATAATAATGACATATAATGTGTATAAAACATGTGAGTATCATCATAAAAGTAGCATGGAACATAAGAAATTATAGATACGTTTGGGACGTATCAAGCATCCCCTAAGCTTAGTTCCTACTCGCCCTCGAGTAGGTAAACGATAACAAAGATAATTTCTGAAGTGACATGCTATCATAATCTTGATCATACTATTGTAAGCATATGAGATGAATGCAGCGATTCGAAGCAATGATGAAGATAATGAGTAAACTAATGAATCATATAGCAAAGACTTTTCATGAATAATACTTTCAAGACAAGCATCAATAAGACTTGCATAAGAGTTACTCATAAAGCAATAAATTCAAAGTAAAGGCATTGAAGCAACACAAAGGAAGATATAAGTTTCAGCGGTTGCTTTCAACTTCAACATGTATAT
>NC_061510.1:410402305-410585779 GCF_022539505.1 Lolium rigidum
TCTAGTGCGGTTAATAAAAGTGAAAAGAAACCTAAAGAACCTGAAGAACAAATTAAAATTGAACCTGCTGTTGCAATAGTTAAAGATCTTGTGATCTGAAAATGTGGAGGATGGTCATATTATTTTCCGTGAAGATGCTTCTAATATTGTTTCACATCCTAATAAACCCAAACAAGTTAGTGTTCCTATGCTATCTGTTAGAATTGGTGATCATTGCTATTATGGTTTATGTGATATTGGTGCAAGTGTTAGTGCTATTCCTTATGAGCTTTACACGGAGATTATGCACGAAATTGGTTCTTGTGAACTTGAAGATATTGATGTGGTTATTCATCCGGCTAATAGAGAAACTATTTCTCCAATTGGTATTGTTCGAGATGTGGAAGTTCTATGTGGTAAGATTAAATATCCTGCTGACTTTTTGGTACTTGGTTCTGCTGCTAGTGATCATTGTCCTATCATTTTTGGTAGACCTTTTCTAAATACTTGTGGAGCTATTATAGATTGTAAGAAAGAGAAAATTTTGACTAGATTTGCTGGTGAACCTTATGAATTTAACTTTTCTAAATTTACCAAAACTCCTTATAAAGCTGACTTGCCTAGTAATGATTTTAAAATGGAGCGGTGTGCATCTATTGTTATTGTTCCTAATAATCCTTTGCGGCAACATTTGGAGAATAGTGAAAGTGAAGCTTTTAGGAAAGAAAGAGATGAGCTTGAGGAAATTTTTCTTCGCCAACCTATTCTCAAGCATGATTTACCGGTGGAAGATTTGGGTACAACACCGCCACCAAAGGAAGATCCTGTTTTTGATTTAAAGCCTTTACCCGATAATCTTAAATATGCTCATATTGATGATAAGAAAATATATCCTGTTATTATTAGTTCTAAGCTTTCAGAGATTGAGGAAGAAAGGTTATTGGAAATATTGAAGAAACACCGAGGAGCTATTGGCTATACTCTTGATGATTTGAAAGGGATTTCTCCTTCTATTTGCCAACATGCTATTAATATGGAAGAAGATGCAAAGCCTATTGTTGAACATCAACGTCGTCTAATTCCGAAGATGAAAGAGGTGGTAAGGAACGAGGTATTAAAACTTCTTGAAGCTGGTATTATATATCCTATTGCTGATAGTAGATGGGTTAGTCCTATGCATTGTGTTCCTAAGAAAGGAGGAATGACTGTTGTGCCTAATGATAATGATGAGCTTATTCCTCAAAGAATAGTTGTAGGTTATAGAATGTGCATTGATTTTCGAAAAGTTAATAAAGTTACTAAGAAAGATCATTACCCTTTACCCTTTATTGATCAAATGCTAGAAAGGTTATCTAAAAATACTCATTTTTGCTTTCTTGATGGTTATTACGGGTTTTCACAAATTGCTTGTTAAAGCTAAAGATCAAGAGAAAACCACGTTTACTTGTCCTTATGGAACTTATGCTTATAGGCGTATGCCTTTTGGTTTATGTAATGCTCCTGCTACTTTTCAAAGATGCATGTCTGCTATTTTTCATGGTTTTTGCGAAAGTATTGTAGAGGTGTTCATGGATGATTTTTCTGTCTATGGGAATTCTTTTGATAATTGCTTGCGAAACCTCGATAAAGTTTTGCGAGAGATGTGAAGAAACTAACCTTGTTCTTAATTGGGAGAAATGCCACTTTATGGTTAATGAAGGAATTGTATTGGGACATAAAATTTCCGAGAGAGGTATTGAAGTTGATAGAGCTAAAGTTGAAGCAATTGAGAAGATGCCCTATCCGAGGGATGTTAAAGGTATTCGTAGTGTTCTTGGTCATGCTTGGGTTTTATAGGAGATTTATTAAAGATTTCTCTAAAATTTCAAAGCCTCTTACTAATCTTCTTCAAAAAGATGTACCTTTTGTTTTTGATGATGATTGTAAGGAAGCTTTTGAAACTCTAAAGAAAGCCTTAACAAGCTGCTCCTGTAGTCGAACCTCCGATTGGAATTTGCCTTTTGAAATTATGTGTGATGCTAGTGATTTTGCTTGTAGGCGCTGTTCTTGGACAGCGGGTAGATAAAAAATTAAATGTTATTCATTATGCTAGTAAGACTCTTGATGCTGCTCAAAGAAATTATGCTACAACTGAAAAGGAATTGTTAGCTGTAGTCTTTGCTTGTGACAAGTTTAGACCCTATATTGTTGATTCAAAAGTCACAATTCATACTGATCATGCTGCAATTAGATACCTTATGACAAAGAAAGATGCTAAGCCAAGGCTTATTAGATGGGTACTTCTGTTGCAAGAATTTGATTTACATATTATAGATAGGAAAGGTGCTTGATAATCCTGTTGCTTGATAATTTGTCTAGATTGGAAAATATTGCTTATGATCCTGTTCCTGTTAATGATAGTTTTCCAAATGAACAATTGGCTGTAATAAAGGTGAGCTCGCGAGAGAGCCCTTGGTATGCAGATTATGCTAACTTTATTGTTTCGAAGTATTTGCCTCCAACCTTTTCAGCTCAGCAAAGGAGGAAATTCTTTTATGACTTGAGGCATTATTTTTGGGATGACCCACACTTATATAAAGAAGGAGTGGATGGTATTATGCGAAGATGTGTTCCTGAATATGAACAACGGGAGATATTGAGTAAATGTCATGGTAGTGTTTATGGAGGACATCACGCTGGAGATAGAACCGCGCAAAAGGTTCTACAATCAGGTTTTTATTGGCCAACACTCTTCAAAGATGCAAGGAAATTTATTTTATCTTGTGATGAATGTCAAAGAGTTGGTAATATCTCTAGACGCAATGAAATGCCTATGAATTATACTCTTGTTATTGAACCATTCGATTGTTGGGGATTCGACTTCATGGGTCCTTTCCCTTCTTCCGATGGTAACACTCATATACTTGTCGCTGTTGATTATGTTACTAAATGGGTAGAAGCTATACCTACAAAAAGTGCTGATGGTGAGACCTCTATAAAAATGCTTGTAGATGTTATATTTCCTAGATTTGGAGTACCTAGATATATTATGACTGATGGAGGTTCTCATTTTATTCATGGAGGTTTTAGAAAAACTCTTGCTAAGTATGGTATTAATCATAGAATTGCTTCCGCTTATCACCCTCAAACTAGTGGTCAAGTAGAATTATCAAATAGAGAGATTAAAGCTATCTTAGGAAAGACTGTTAATAAATCTAGAAAGAATTGGGCTAGCAAATTGAAAGAAGCACTATGGGCTTATAGAACTGCTTATAAAAATCCTATGGGAATGTCACCTTATAAAATGGTTTATGGAAAAGCTTGTCATTTACCTTTAGAACTAGAGCACAAAGCTTATTGGGCTGTTAGAGAACTAAATAAAGATCCTAAATTAGCCGGTAATAAGAGGTTGTTGCAATTAAGTTCTCTAGATGAATGGAGAAGTGAAGCTTATGAAAATGCTAAACTCTTTAAAGAAAAAGTTAAGAAATGGCATGATAGAAGGATTATCAAAAGAGAGTTTAATATTGGGGATAAAGTCCTATTGTATCGGTCTCGTCTCAGATTCTTTGCAGGGAAATTACTCTCGAAGTGGGAAGGACCATATGTTGTTGAGGAGGTGTATCGTTCGGGAGCAATTAAAATTAGCTCTCTCCAAGGCAATGCCACACAAGTGGTGAATGGACAAAGACTCAAGCATTATATCTCGGGTGATTCTTATAATGTTGATGTTGATATTATTCAAGTGGAAACACCGGAGGCTTTCATCAAAGGACAAATTGACAGTCCGCTAGAACTGGACTTTGAATAGGTAACAGTACAGGTAATAAAAGTCCGCGTTTACCTTTCCGAACATTATTTCTGCTGTTTTTAGAAAATATGAAAAATTACGGAATCGAAACGGAGTGGAAAAGACGCGCGAGGGCCCGTCACCACAGGCCGGCGCGGGCCCCACCCTGGCCGCGCCGACCTATGGTGACAGCCCCTCGGCGTCCCGTTTCCACTCGTTTTCGGCTTGGAACCTTCCTTTTGTCGTAAAAATATTTGCTATATAATTCCCCGGACCCCTGGAGGTCCGTAATATCGTTTTCTCGTCGTGTTTTGTTTCGAGCTGTTTTCGCCAGATTTGTTTTGATCTAGAAGCACCATGGTCTCCAACAACAAGGACAAGGGACCTTTGAAGGAAGATATTCAAGACCCGGAACTGAAGGAAGAAGACGCAAGAGAGGATGAGGAAGAAGTGGAGGAAGCTCCGCAGGTACAGCAGCGTGCCACCGTTGCAAGTATTGGCGTGATATCAAATCCATCCAACATCAAGAGGAGTGCACGAATCGCTACCGGAGGAGCGGTTCCACGTCATTACTTGGCTCCAAGGACATCTTCTCCGAGCCATTACAACCCTTACCGCAATCTAATCTACGATCGTCAAACTGAAAGGACCCCCAAGGTAGTGTTGCCAAGTAATTGGGATATAGATCGTTCTGACATTGCAGGAGAGATGAAATCTGAAGCTGAAGGATGGGGAAACAACTCTAGGAGTTGGAATTCACCACCGACATGATTATGAGCCGTGTTGAGCACAACTCGGAGACTGATTCGCAACCTCACCTATGAGATTGAAGATTTAAAGGAGCTGGTTAAGAAGCTTGTCGAGAGGAATCCATCACCATCATCACCGAAGGAGTAATTCATCATCGGTATTGGCATCCCCTTGGTTTGTTCCAAGCTTGGGGAGTGCCGCGGTATCACATCATCACTACCTTTATCTTTTACTATCAAGTAGTGTCATATCATGAGTAGGGAAGTTATCATATGGAATAGTATGCAATGTGGAAGTATCTCTCTTAGTTGGTTATCTATGTATCCGTTGGTGTGAGTTATCGTTATGGAATATTAATGAGAAGTCTTATCATTTACTTTTTGCACACCTTATTTTAGTTTGCAATCTCCATTATATGATTACTCTTGACATGAGTATTGATATCACTTTGGGAGCATCAAGTAAATCTATTTGGTTTTGGCAAACTTAGCATTGGTCAATAGCAACAACATCTTGATGTTTAATAGAAGAGAGAAATACACTTAGATATATTACTCTATTATCTCTATGCTTATGAGCTTAGTATTCTTAAGTTAAAATTGCTTGTGCTTATGAGAAAGATGCATGATTGTTTCTATCATATGTATATTTGTTTGTTTCCCTCAACCTTTATGCTTGCTATCAAACCTTGCTAGCCAAAGACCTGTATCGAGAGGGAATGCTTCTCATACATCCATAACCTTAGACCAAACCTATGCCATTTGTGTCCACCATACCTACCTACTACATGGTATTTTCTACCATTCCATGTAAATACTTCATGTGCTACCTTTAAATTATTCAAACTACTACTCCTTATTTGTGTCAATGTTCTATAGCTCATGAGGAAGTATGTGGTGTTTTATCTTTCAATCTTGTTGGGCGGACTTTCACCAATGGACTAGTGGCACATCCGCTTATCCAATAATTTTGCAATAAGAGCTGGCAACGGGGTTCCCAGCCCCAATTAATAACTTTCATTAATAATTCTCTTCACATGTTTTGCTCTGATTTATCAGTAAGCAACTTAATTTTGCAATAGACACTCCTCCATGGTATGTGAATGTTGGAAGGCACCCGAGGATTCGGTTAGCCATGGATTGAGAAAGCCAAGGTTGGGGGGAGTGTCATCCTTAATAAAACTAAAATACATGTGTAAACAAAAGAGAAGGGGGATGATCTACCTTGCTTGGTAGAGATGCCGTCCCTCATGGGAGCCGCTCTTGGAAGGTTCGTTTGGCAAGGGGGTTAGAGTGCCCGCTACCATTCGTTGACAACAACAAACACCGCTCAAAATCTTACTTTTATGCTCTTTATATGATTTCAAAACTTGAAAAGCTCTAGCACATGATTTAATCCCTGCTTCCCTCTGCGAAGGGCCTATCTTTTACTTTTATGTTGAGTCAGTAAACCTATTTCTCTCTATCTCAAGCAAGCAATTGAGTTGTTGTGAACCAATCATTTATGCTATGATTCAGTTAATCATGTCTTTTATACTTTCTTGTTTAGTACCAATTTTATCTGAATGAATATGACTTCGAAGTTATCAATGATTATGAAGAGATTGTTATGCTTGAATATGAAGGCTCAGCTATAAAATCTAATATGAAAGCTTTGCTTAGAAGTACAATCCGTTAGTAGTTCTCTGACCAAGAACAAAGTTTGCCATCACCAACTATGATTTCTTATGCACCTTTACTTGTGATTTCTCTTTACCTATTTCAAGATGAGTTATATGAGGAAGTTGTTTACTAGAATGTCTTGTGTGAATGAATATGATGCTTCTTGTCCGTATTTTATTTATCGACTCTTCACTCCATAAACATGTGGTCTTGTTTATCGAGCTCGGTTTCGCTTGGGGACAAGCGAGGTCTAAGCTTGGGGGAGTTGATACGTCCAATTTGCATCACTATTTTGTATCATAATTTGCTGTTATTCATTGATATATTTCATATTGGGACACAATACTTATGTTATTTCATCTATTTTGCATGTTTCATCATTATTGGAGGATCAAGCACCGGAGCCAGGATTCTGCTGGAAAAAGCACCGTCAGAACGCAATATTTCGGAAGATCAACTGTGGAAGGAAATTTCACGTAAATTCCTATTTTTCCAGATGACGGAGGGAGCCAGAAGGGGAAGAAGAGGGGAGCCAATGTGGGCCCAGACCACAGGCCGGCGCGGCCCATGGCCTGGCCGCGCCACCCTGTGGTGTGGGGGCCCCACAGCCCCTTTCGCCTCCTTTTCTTCGCGTACTCCTTCGTCCCGAAAACCTAAGCCAGAGAGAGGACCTCACGAAGAGTTACAGCCGCCTCTGCGGGGCGGAGAACACCCAGAGAGAAAAGAGCTCTCCGGCGGGCAGGAATCCACCGGGGAAATTCCCTCCCGGAGGGGGAAATCGACGCCATCGCCATCGTCATCGAGCGGGACATCATCTCCATCATCATCATCATCATCTCCACCATCTACACCGCCATCACCACCGCTGCACCTCGTCACCGCTGTAACAATTTGGGTTAAATCTTGATTGTATGATAGGGGAAACTCTCCCGGCATTATTCTCTACTTGTTATTGATGCTATTGAGTGAAACCATTGAACCAAGGTTTATGTTCAGATTGTTATTCATCATCATATCACCTCTGATTGTATTCCATATGATGTCTCGTGAGTAGTTCATTTAGTTCTTGAGGACATGGGTGAAGTCTAAATGCTAGTAGTGAATTATGGTTGAGTAATATTCAATGTTATGATATTTAAGTTGTGGTGTCATTCTTCTAGTGGTGTCGTGTGAACGTCTACTACACGACACTTCACCATTTATGGGCCTAGGGGAGTGCATCTTGTATTCGGTTGCTAATTGCGGGGTTGCCGGAGTGACAGAAACCTGAGCCCCCGTTAGTATATCGATGCAAGAGGGATCGCAGGATCTCAGAGTTTAAGGCTGTGGTTAGATTTATCTTAATTACTTTCTTGTAGTTGCGGATGCTTGCAAGGGGTATAATCACAAGTATGTATTAGTCCTAGGAAGGGCGGTGCATTAGCATAGGTTCACCCACACAACACTTATCAAAACAATGAAGATTATTAAGCCACATGAAGCGAAAGTACTAGACTAAAATCCCCGTGTGTCCTCAAGAACGCTTGGTCATTATAAGTAAACAAACCGGCTTGTCCTTTGTGCTAAAAAGGATTGGGCCACTTGCTGCAATTATTTCTCTCGCATTTTACTTACTCGTACTTTATTCATCTGTTACATCAAAACCCCTTGAATACTTGTTTGTGAGCATTTACAGTGAATCCTTCATCGAAACTGCTGCCAGCACCTTCTGCTCCTCGTTGGGATCGACATTCTTACTTATCGAAGATACTACGATACACCCCCTATACTTGTGGGTCATCAGATTCCCAGTCCCAAATTAATTAACAAAAATAGACACTCCTCCATGGTATGTGATTGTTGGACGGCACCCGAGGATTCGGTTAGCCATGACTTGAGAAAGCAAAGGTGGGGAGGAGTGTCATCATAATAAAACTAAAATAAAAAGGCACTCCTTCATGGTATGAGATTGTTGGCAGGCACCCGAGGATTCGGTTACCCATGGTTTGTGAAAGAAAGGTTGGAAGGAGTGCCACCCAAAAATAAAATAAAATGGGAGCCGCTCTTTGAAGGTTTGTCTGGCAAGGGGGTTAGAGTACCCGCTACCATTCGTTGACAACAACAAACACCTCTCAAAACTTTATGCTCTCTTGATGTTTTCAAAATCAAAGCTCTAGCACAAATATAGCAATCGATGCTTTCCTCTTTGAAGGACCATTCTTTTACCTTTATGTTGAGTCAGTTCACCTATTTCTCTCCATTCCAAGAAGCAAACACTTGTGTGAACTTTGCATTGATTCTTACATATTTGCATATTGCATTTGTTATATTGCTTTGCATTGACAATTATCCATGAGATATACATGTTATAAGTTGAAAGTAACCGCTGAAACTTCATCTTCCTTTGTGTTGCTTCAATGCCTCTACTTTGAATTATTGCTTTATGAGTTAACTCTTATGCAAGACTTATTGATGCTTGTCTTGAAGTACTATTCATGAAAAGTCTTTGCTTTATGATTCACTTGTTTACTCATGTCATTACCATTGTTTTGATCGCTGCATTCATTACATATGTTTACAAATAGTATGATCAAGGTTATGATGGCATGTCACTTCAGAAATTATCTTTGTTATCGTTTTACCTGCTCGGGACGAGCAGAACTAAGCTTGGGGATGCTGATACGTCTCCGACGTATCGATAATTTCTTATGTTCCATGCTACTTTATTGATGATACCTACATGTTTTATACACATTATATGTCATATTCGTGCATTTTCTGGAACTAACCTATTAACAAGATGCCACAGTGCCAGTTCCTGTTTTCTGCTGTTTCTGGTTCCAGAAAGGCTGTTCGGGCAATATTCTCGGAATTCGACGAAACAAAGACCAAACCTCCTATTTTTCCCGGAAGGCTCCAGAACACCGAAGAATAGTCGGAGAGGGGCCAGAGGGCCACCACACCATAGGGCGGCGCGGCCTGGCCTGGGCCCGCGCCGGCCTGTGGTGGGGAGCCCCAGGTGCCCCCCTGCGCCGCCTCTTCGCCTATAAAATCCCTTTCAACCTAAAAACACGGTACCTCTTCACGAAACTCCAGAAAACATCCAGGGGCGCCGCCACATCGCGAAACTCCAATTCGGGGGACAGAAGTCTCTGTTCCGGCACCCTGCCGGGGCGGGGAATTGCCCCCGGAGTCATCTCCACCGCCGTCTTCACCGCCATATTCACCGCCATCGCTATCTCCATGATGATGAGGGAGTAATTCACCCCCGGGGATGAGGGCTCCGCTGTAGCTATGTGGTTCATCTCTCTCTTTATGTGATCTAGTTGAATATTATCTATGTGCTACTCTAGTGATGTTATTAAAGTACTCTATTCCTCCTTCACGGTGTAATGGTGACAGTGTGTGCATCCATGTTAGTACTTGGCGTAGATTATGATCATAATCTCTTGTAGGTTATGGAGTTAATTATTACTATGATAGTGTTGATGTGATCTATGCCCCCTTCATGGTGTGATGGTGACGAGTGTGCACGCTATGTTAGTTCTTGGTGTAATTGTGTTGATCTATCTTGCACTCTAAGGTTACTTAAACATGAATATCGAATACTGTGGAGCTTGTTAACTCCGGCATTGAGGGTTCGTGTAATCCTACACAGTTAGTGGTGTTCATCATCCAACAAAAGAGTGTAGAGTAGTCCTATTATGTGATCATTGTTGAGAGTGTCCACTAGTGAAAGCAGGATCCCTAGGCCTTGCTTCCAAGCATCGAATCTCCGTTTGTTTATCGTTTTGTTGCATGTTTACTCGCTGCCATATTTTATTCAGATTGCTATTACCACTCATATACATCCATATTACTTGTATTTCACTATCTCTTCGCCGAACTAGTGCACCTATACACCCGACAAGTGTATTTGGTGTGTTGGGGACACAAGAGACTTCTTGCTTTGTGGTTGCAGGGTTGCTTGAGAGGGATATCTTTGACCTCTTCCTCCCCGAGTTCGATAAACCTTGGGTGATCCACTTAAGGGAAAACTTGCTGCTGTTCTACAAACCTCTCGCTCTTGGAGGCCCAACACTGTCTACAAGAATAGAAGCACCCGTAGACATCAAGCACTTTTCTGGCGCCGTTGCCAGGGAGGAAAGGTAAAAGGTACTCACACTCCGGATCTCGGCTACTAAGCTATTTTCCGGCGCCGTTGTAAGTACTCGAAGCTATTTCCTTTAGATCCCGCAATTGCACCTTTTTGTTTCTTGTTTTTATTTTCACTAGTTAGGCATAATGGAAAACAACAAAAAAATTGGTGAGCTTTTTAATCTTTTTCCTAATTTAGAATTGTTTGATGCGAAAATTTAAAAACCTATGGAACCTTATTTACATGATAGTAGCAATGTTATTAGTATGAATGCAATTACTGCTAATGATATGAAGAAGTCTAAGCTTGGGGAAGCTGGTTTTTGTGATATTTTTAGCTTCCCATCTTTAGGGGAGAAAATTTGCTCTAATAATATTTTATCTCCCATATGCGATAATTCTAATGATGCGTGTGATATTTTAAATCCATCTACTGAAAGTATTCCATATAAAATCCCTATGAAAATTATTGAACGTGTTATGGATAACCGCTATGAAGGGGATGGAACTATCCATCCTGGAGATCATTTACTGTTTTTGCATGAATTATGCGGGTTATTCAAGTGTGCAGGTATCTCTATGGATGAAGTGAAGAAGAAACTATTCTCTATGTCGCTGTTCGGTAAAGCGGCGCATTGGTATAAACTGCTGAAGGACGGGCGCTCTCTTGATTGGAAGGATATTGTGCCTCTATTTTATTCCAAGTTCTATCCTCCAAGGGAAATTCACAAAGATCGAAACCATATATATAATTTTTGGCCTCATGATGGAGAGAATATTGCCCAAGCATGGGAGAGATTGAAGTCCTTAATGCTCAAATGCCCCAATCATGAGTTTCCAGGTAATATCATCATTGATAATTTCTATGCAAGACTTTCTTTTCAGGATAAAAACCTTGCTGGATACTTCTTGTTCTGGATCATTCACACGCAATAAAGAAGAGTTTAAATGGGACCTTCTTAATCGGATTCAGGAGAACGCTGAAGATTGGGAGAACGACAAAGGTAAAGAGTCAGGTATAAATTATGATTATGAATGCATTGAAACTTCTATGGATAGTGGTAAATTTCGAAATATGAGTGCTACTTATGGTCTTGACTCTCAAGTTGCTACAAATCTTTATAAAGCTTTTGCTTCTCACATTGAATTGCCTAGAAAGAATTTTGATAAGTATCATGAACCTTTTAAAGACGCTTGCATGAAGGATGAAACTGTTATTAATGATTGCAATGAACATGTTGAAACTTCTGAAAATGCTATTTCCTATAAGCATGTTAATTTTTGTGGAATACATAGACCTTGTGGAATTAATCAAATAGAAGATGAATATTGTATCCATCACAGAAATGAAAAAACTAGAAAGTGGTCTAGAGCTCTAGATGATCTTGGAGAAAAAGTGTGTGCCCTCTATCCTTTTATTTGTGAACTTTGCCATAGAGTTGGTCATTTTAATTTTCAATGCTCCTCCAATGATAATTCGAACCCCATGAGTGCTGCAAATTTGTATTGTGATGATGAAATTATTCCTAATCAGCATGATGAACTTACCTTATTTTTGAAGTGTGAAGAGTTATCAAGAAAAATTTCTTTGTTAAATATTAACGATCTTGATATTGATGATGTCCTGCATGGGTGTTTTTCTTATTGCATTAATAATTGCCATACAAATACTTACATACAGAATATTTTAGAAGATGACACCTTGCCAAAATATGATAGGACCGCTGTGTGTTTTCAATTAATTAATGAAAAGGAGGGATCCTCCCAAGTTTCTTCTATTGTTTTTGAAAGTAAATCAGGTTATGCGGACAAGCCACCCTTGAAGCCTCTTCCTCCTAAAGAAGGGAACGAGGAGAAGGAAAAGAAGAAGAAGAAGGGAACGAAGAAGAAGAAGAAGGAGAATAAAGAGAAAGAGGCAATGGCATATCCCCGCGTGTATGAGGTAACAATAGGTAACTGTAAGTATGTTGCGCCTAATGATTATTATGATAATGAATCTGAGTACGATGATCTTCCTATACCCTTTACCCATATTAGTGATCGTGATTTGGATGAGCACAATGCCTTTGATATTGAAAATCTCTTTGGTATTGATTATGAAAGTAATGATGATAGCATTATTCATGTCCCCTTAAACGATGATATTGAAAGCTCTAAGCTTGGGGATGTTGTGCTTGAAGATCCTGTATTTGAGACCTCTACTTTTAGTTAAAATGATGATATTACATATTCTGGTTTAGATAATTGCTATAGAGATGTATATGACACATGTTACAATTATCCTTATGAAACTTGTCATAGTTATGATGGGCTTGCCAAAAACCATTCCCTTAGTATGCAACTTGTTTACCATGTTCAAATTCTTGATAATGATCCTGCTCCAATTACTATTAATGAGAAGAGTTTTTCTTATGACAAAAATAATGATACCTTTATGCATATGAACCATGATAAGAATGTTTTAAGTGATGGTTATATTGTGGATTTCATCAATGATGCTACTGAAAGTTATTATGAGAGAGGGAAACATGGTTATATTCATCTTAATAATACTAGGAAAATTGTCCGTGCGTTGCTACGGCTAAGCAAATTTATTTATATATACGAAAATTGAATTAGTCCCTTAAATTTGAAAAAGTAATACCTAGAAGTCTGAAAATAAAATGCAACAGTTGTCCGCTAGCTTTTTGTAAACAAAAGTAACAAAAGTTTCATGGATCGGAGGAAGCGGTCAGGATGACTGCGCTCAGGAAGCAGTATGAATAGCTGTGGTAATCATACATTACATTTGTCATTGTCTATTCTTATTTACGAAAAGAAAAGTAATGTCTATTATTTCAGACTACAAGCAACAAAAAAAGGCAACCCTAACTTTTTTTTCCTACAGCCTCAAATTCTGCGTGTGAGTACACCTTCATCTCCCTTGTATCAACAATCGTGAGATTGGTGCACTAATTAACACAAAAGAGATGAAGTAATGAAGCTTTGGTTGGAACTCAAAATTTGGAGAGATTAAAAAGGTCATGGAAGCAAGAGATTGGTGAGATGCTAGATAGAACGTTGGCCTTTTTCTAGTATATCGATTGCAGCGTCGTGGGAACTTTCAGGTTCAGCAGGGAGCACGCCATGACAAAGAGATGGCAGGGCGTGACCCGGCACGAGGCTGCCGACGGCCGTACAGAAGGCCACAAGCGCATCTGCGCATGCCGATCCGACGACAAGCACGAAGCAGCCCACATGTTCGACTACGGCGGGGATCGATCAGGTCATATTAATCGGAAAGGCAGAGGACCACGCTGCGCCTACTGCCCTTCAAGGCCTCCTCGCCGGCTGCCTGGGCGGCACTCTCCAAGGACGGCCGGCCAGCCGAACGCCGTGGCCCTCTTTGGCGACATGCTCGCCCATTGCGTTGACCCCTACAGGGTCATCATCTTTTGTATTTTTCGGTCGCTCAAAGCGGGCGGAGAATTCAGACGATTTAAGGCGTGGCGGATCTTGCTCCGGTCCGCCAGTCCGGCGTCGTCATCGATTGAAAAAGCAGGGCGACAGAGACCGTACTCCGAGATCCAAAACGAAGATTGAAAAAATAGAGCGACGCAGGTAGACCTCACTGATCGAGACAACGATTGGAAAGCTCGATTTCGAGCGTACTCCGGCGAGATTTCGTGCATCGATTTCGTGGGATTTGTTTCCAGATTTCACATTTTCTGCTGGAATTGCACGCACAGGATAGGATCTATATAACGGTTTTTCTTTGGGTCGGGATCGATCGGGTTTTGATTTGAGGCATAACAGGGGCAAGTATAAATTATGTTGGGTCTAGAAATAACATGTTTTGGTCCGTTTGTGACACCAGGCGGTCACCTATTCAGATTTAATAGTAAAGATTAAGTTTCCCCTCTTTATGTTGAGAATCTTGAAGTTACTCGTGTTTTATCCTCTTATGCTTGTCACTTTGTTCTTCATGAATTCATTTGTGTACAAGATCCCTCTGCATAGGAAGCATGTTAGGCTTAAACGTATTTTGAATTTGCCTCTTGAAGCTCTCTTTTGCTTCAAATACTAATTCTTGCGGGTGCATCACCAAAACTGCTAAGCCCATCTTATTGGCTATAAAGAAAGAACTTCTTGGGAGATAACCCATGTGTTTATTTTGCTACAGTACTTTGTTTTATATTTGAGTCTTGGAAGTTGTTTACTACTGTAGCAACCTCTCCTTATCATGTTTTTGTGCCAAGTAAAATTTCTATGTTAAAGTTGATGTTATATGTGGGATCGCTGCGCAGAAACAGCATTGCTGTCTGTCACGAATCTGGGCCTAAGTCTCTGTAGAAAATTCGAAAAGATCTGCCAATTTACGAGCGTGATCCTCAGATATGTACGCAACTTTCATTAGTTTTGAGTTTTTCCATTTGAGCAAGTCTGGTGCCATTTTAAAATTCGTCTTTACGGACTGTTCTGTTTTTGACAGATTCTGCCTTTTATTTTGCATTGCCACTTTTGCTTTGTTGGATGGGTTTCTTTGTTCCATTAACTTTCAGAAGTTTTGTTCAATGTCCAGAAGTGTTAAGAATGATTGTGTCACCTCTGAACATGTGAATTTTGATTATGCACTAACCCTCTAATGAGTTTGCTTGAAGTTTGGTGTGGCAGAAGTTTTCAAGGGTCAAGAGAGGAGTATGATATACTATGATCAAGAGGAGTGAAAGCTCTAAGCTTGGGGATGCCCCCGTGGTTCATCCCTGCATATTTTAAGAAGACTCAAGCGTCTAAGCTTGGGGATGCCCAAGGCATCCCCTTCTTCATCGACAACATCATCAGGTTCCTCCCCTGAAACTATATTTTTATTTAGTCACATCTTATGTACTTTACTTGGAGCGTCTGTGTGTGCTTTTATTTTTTGTTTTGTTATCTTAGTTCTCTGAATAAGTTCATCCTTGTGTGGGAGAGAGACACGCTCCGCTGGTTCATATGAACACATGTGTTCTTAGCTCATAATATTCATGGCGAAGTTTCCTCTTCGTTAAATTGTTATATGGTTGGAATTGGAAAAATGCTACATGTAGTAATTGGTAAAATGTCTTGGATAATGTGATACTTGGCAATTGTTGTGCTCATGTTTAAGCTCTTGCATCATATAATTTGCACCTATTAGTGAAGAAATACATAGAGCATGCTAAAATTTGGTTTGCATAATTGGTCTCTCTAAGGTCTAAATAATTTCTAGTATTGAGTTTGAGCAACAAGGAAGACGGTGTAGAGTCTTATAATGTTTACAATATGTCTTTTATGTGAGTTTTGCTGCACCACTTCATACTTGTGTTTGTTTCAAATAACCTTGCTAGCCTAAACCTTGTATCGAGAGGGAATACTTCTCATGCATCCAAATACTTGAGCCAATATTCATGCCATTTGTGTCCACCATACCTACATACTACATGGTATTTCTCCGCCATTCCAAAGTAAATTGCTTGAGTGCTACCTTTAAACAATTCAAAATTTATCACCTCTGATTTGTGTCAATGTTTTATAGCTCATGAAAAAAGTATGTGGTGTTTATCTTTCAATCTTGTTGGGCAACTTTCACCAATGGACTAGTGGCTTCATCCGCTTATCCAATAATTTTGCAAAAAGAGCTGGCAATGGGATTCCCAGTCCCAAATTAATTAACAAAAATAGACACTCCTCCATGGTATGTGATTGTTGGACGGCACCCGAGGATTCGGTTAGCCATGGCTTGAGAAAGCAAAGGTGGGGAGGAGTGTCATCATAATAAAACTAAAATAAAAAGGCACTCCTTCATGGTATGAGATTGTTGGCAGGCACCCGAGGATTCGGTTACCCATGGTTTGTGAAAGAAAGGTTGGAAGGAGTGCCACCCAAAAATAAAATAAAATGGGAGCCGCTCTTTGAAGGTTTGTCTGGCAAGGGGGTTAGAGTACCCGCTACCATTCGTTGACAACAACAAACACCTCTCAAAACTTTATGCTCTCTTGATGTTTTCAAAATCAAAGCTCTAGCACAAATATAGCAATCGATGCTTTCCTCTTTGAAGGACCATTCTTTTACCTTTATGTTGAGTCAGTTCACCTATTTCTCTCCATTCCAAGAAGCAAACACTTGTGTGAACTTTGCATTGATTCTTACATATTTGCATATTGCATTTGTTATATTGCTTTGCATTGACAATTATCCATGAGATATACATGTTATAAGTTGAAAGTAACCGCTGAAACTTCATCTTCCTTTGTGTTGCTTCAATGCCTCTACTTTGAATTATTGCTTTATGAGTTAACTCTTATGCAAGACTTATTGATGCTTGTCTTGAAGTACTATTCATGAAAAGTCTTTGCTTTATGATTCACTTGTTTACTCATGTCATTACCATTGTTTTGATCGCTGCATTCATTACATATGTTTACAAATAGTATGATCAAGGTTATGATGGCATGTCACTTCAGAAATTATCTTTGTTATCGTTTTACTCGCTCGGGACGAGCAGAACTAAGCTTGGGGATGCCGATACGTCTCCGACGTATCGATAATTTCTTATGTTCCATGCTACTTTATTGATGATACCTACATGTTTTATACACATTATATGTCATATTCGTGCATTTTCCGGAACTAACCTATTAACAAGATGCCACGGTGCCGGTTCTCGTTTTCTCGCTGTTTTTGGTTCCAGAAAGGCTGTTCGGGCAATATTCTCGGAATTCGACGAAACGAAGACCAAACCTCCTATTTTTCCCGGAAGGCTCCAGAACACCGAAGAAGAGTTGGAGAGGGGCCAGAGGGCCACCACACCATAGGGCGGCCCGGCCTGGCCTGGGCCCGCGCCGGCCTGTGGTGGGGAGCCCCCAGGTGCCCCCCTGCGCCGCCTCTTCGCCTATAAAATCCCTTTCGACCTAAAAACACGGTACCTCTTCACGAAACTCCAGAAAACATCCAGGGGCGCCGCCACATCGCGAAACTCCAATTCGGGGGACAGAAGTCTCTGTTCCGGCACCCTGCCGGGGCGGGGAATTGCCCCCGGAGTCATCTCCACTGCCGTCTTCACCGCCATATTCACCGCCATCGCTGTCTCCATGATGAGGAGGGAGTAATTCACCCCCGGGGATGAGGGCTCCGCTGTAGCTATGTGGTTCATCTCTCTCTTTATGTGATCCAGTTGAATATTATCTATGTGCTACTCTAGTGATGTTATTAAAGTACTCTATTCCTCCTTCACGGTGTAATGGTGACAGTGTGTGCATCCGTGTTAGTACTTGGCGTAGATTATGATCATAATCTCTTGTAGGTTATGGAGTTAATTATTACTATGATAGTGTTGATGTGATCTATGCCCCCTTCATGGTGTGATGGTGACAGTGTGCACACTATGTTAGTTCTTTGTGTAATTGTGTTGATCTATCTTTCACTCTAAGGTTACTTAAACATGAATATCGAATACTGTGGAGCTTGTTAACTCCGGCATTGAGGGTTCGTGTAATCCTACACAGTTAGTGGTGTTCATCATCCAACAAAAGAGTGTAGAGTAGTCCTATTATGTGATCATTGTTGAGAGTGTCCACAAGTGAAAGCAGGATCCCTAGGCCTTGCTTCCAAGCATCGAATCTCCGTTTGTTTACTGTTTTGTTGCATGTTTACTCGCTGCAATATTTTATTCAGATTGCTATTACCACTCATATACATCCATATTACTTGTATTTCACTATCTCTTCGCCGAACTAGTGCACCTATACACCTGACAAGTGTATTTGGTGTGTTGGGGACACAAGAGACTTCTTGCTTTGTGGTTGCAGGGTTGCTTGAGAGGGATATCTTTGACCTCTTCCTCCCTGAGTTCGATAAACCTTGGGTGATCCACTTAAGGGAAAACTTGCTGCTGTTCTACAAACCTCTGCTCTTGGAGGCCCAACACTGTCTACAAGAATAGAAGCACCCGTAGACATCAAGGAGATCAGGAGGTCGCTGTAGCTGAGTGGACCCGGGGGGGCAAAACTCGTGTCCTGCAAGTGGGTGAAACAACCAGGGCCTATGAAGGGGTTTGACTTCGATTTGAGCAAAACGGAGCAAATTTTTGATTTGCTGCTAAAGGAGAAACAGCTGAAGTTTCCCGAAGGCCACAAAATCCCCACGGTACAAGAGATGAACGGCAGGCCATACTGCAAATGGCATCACACGTTCACCCATGCCACCAACGACTGCAAAGTCTTGCGCGGACAGATTCAAATGGCGATAGAACAAGGCCGATTACTCTTCGGTCAGTTTTCCATGAGAGTTGACACGCAGCCGTTTCCGGAAGTCAACATGGTCGATCTCATTCACTCCATAGGACGCGAGCCAGGTTTCCCGTTTGATATCAATATGGCAGGGCTTGCAGATCGCCATGGCGAGGATAAGCCAGAGAGCAGTCGCTCTCGCGGCAAAGATAAAAAGGAGGCCGATCCATGCGACCGGCCCCAGCATGATGACAGACGGTATTTGACTGAGGAAGAGGTGATCAGCGTGCGGTATCAACGACCACTTTCCGCGCACCTCCTTAACAAATATGAACAGCAATACGACCGACGTCGGCGCTACGACGTAGATGATGATAGATATCGTCGGTCTAATGCAGACAACAGGAAATACCGTCGACACGAAGGGTATGAGCGTCACGCCAGAGGGAGGTCAAGAGAGCAAGAGGACATGGATAGGCATTGGAACTGTCCTTTCTTCAAACACTGCTGGGACTCAGGAATGAGCCGATTGCCTACAATCGAGAACTGCCTGAATGTAAGCGTAAGAGGAAGGGAACAAATGAAGTTTCAGTGTTCAAGCGTCTAGGACCTCTCCCACCTCAGAACAAACGAGCTGAGTCATCCCAAGATGAAGACTTCGAAGAGTCAGAAGAAGAAGATAGATATCACCGACCAAGGTGGTGTCCTGATGGACTCAGCCACTCCCAAAAGCGCAGAGTGCAACGGCTAAGAAACTTGGAAGAAGCCGAGGCGCAGTACCTGTACACGTTGAGGAAAGCACGGCCTGATCTGGCCGTGAAAATTCAGCAAACACTAGAGATAGAGGCTCGCCCACCAAAGAAAGTGTGGCGACCCAAGCAGACAAAAGCCGATGCAGGGACATCGGCTGATACAAACATGGTGTTCGTTCTCCCGTCAGAGTTTTGTGCTCCAAGAGACGAGGAAGTGTCAGTGGCACAGTTTGATTGCGGGCCACGACCAGTTATCTTTGAAAAGCCACGAGTGAAGAGCTATAGGCATCTGAAGGCCCTATACCTGAAGGGTTATATCAATGGGCAGCCTATCAGCAAGATGCTGGTTGACACGGGAGCCGCGGTCAACATAATGTCGTACTCCATGTTACGACGTTTGGGGCGTTCCAATGAAGATTTGATCAAGACCAACGTCACGCTAAGAGACTTCAACGGCCAACCGTCAGAAGCCAAGGGTGTTCTGAACGTGGACTTAACTGTCGGCCGAAAGACCATCCCTACATCCTTCTTCATCGTCGACAGCAAGAGCACTTATGCTGTTCTGCTAGGAAGGGATTGGATCCATGCTAACTGTTGCATTCCGTCCACAATGCATCAGTGCATCATACAATGGGATGGAGATGAAGTGGAGGTTGTTCATGCAGATGATTCGATCGATATCTCTTTGGCTGCCATGAACATCTGGGAAGCAAATAACCAAGAGCCGCTCTCTGGAATCAATCTGGACGGCTGTGAGCGCATCGAAGCTACAAAAAATGGGGTGAGGCTGGTCTTATCCACTGGCCTGACAGAGTAGCAAGATCCAAGTCGATGGACGTACGTGGCAAGGCCGACCCCTGCGATCGGCCCCAAAAAATAAGAAGCAAGGATCTCACCTCAGACATGCCACGTCGCTATAGCAGAGAACCAGGAAGTTGTAGACCCTCGTTGAACATTGCAATGGAAAAGGAGGCCGATTCTAGCAATCGGCCACAATTAGCCTCAACCTACCTTCTGTCTGTGTTCATCATTGATTTAGCAGGCGATAGGAAGTTGAGGTATGGGTTTACAGCAGCTGATGATCTAGAAGAGATTGATATTGGTCCTGGGGATAAGCCACGACCAACATTTATCAGCAAATAGTTGGATCAACAACTGCAAGGGGAGCCGATTCCAGCAATCGGCTAAAATTATTCCCACCACCCGTGTTCACTGATGTGCTATTTAGCATGGTGAGTGGTGAGACAAGCTTGAATTGGCTGAAAAGCCGATATCTTCAATCACTTGAAGGATTCGGCTCGGGGGGCATACACACAGAGAAGGTACAAGGCCATGAAGTATGTACCCAGGGGAAGCCGATTCATGAATCGATCGGCTAATAAAAAATCGAAAATACAAAAAATTTCGGCACACCCGATGCTCGGACATCGACTTTAGAATTACAGAGTTTAAGCTCGATGAAGGAGAATCGCTAAGGCACAGAAATCCATTTCTGTGATCCCGGCCTCGTCATCATCATCCTTGGCCTGAAGGAGGACAACGTCATGACTGACCAGAGCTTCAACTGCAGCGTCATTGGGACGTGGGGCTGGATTTCTTCAAGGATGTTCTTCACCTCCTCAGAATTTTCGACTGATGTTTCGATGGGTGAAGAAAGCAGATCTTTGAAGCATTGGAGTTTATCACAACCCTGACAAACAGCAAGAGCAGCATGAGCATGCAGATCGGGGTAAGGATGAGCCCGATAAAGGAGCAGGCTTCTCCTAGGACCATGGGAACAACCGATGACTACGCAATCGGCTGTGGCGTTTCTGCCTGGGGTTTGGCCAAAGTGGTGACTTGGTCCATGTCACCGTCAGTATGGAGGGCACCGGAGCTTCATCAGTATCCCCACTGGAAGTTTCTTGCAAAGATGGTGCCCTGTTTTGATAAGCTAGAGGGGTAGCAAGTTCAGGGACTGACCTTTTCTTGGAAGCCGATGGTGGCTCATCTGGCTGGGTTTGCGTAGCAGTGTCCTCAGAGGTGCCCGAGCTTGGGCCTCGTTGGCTGGACTGCGTCTCCTCTCTGGTATTATCTTCAGGAAAGGTCTACAAGAGCAGGATTAATGAGCTAACATGCTACTGAAGCCTAGAGGGATGTTGGCCTTCAAAGTTCCTGGTGGCCACCTGTCTCCCTGCTGTTCTCGCCTTAACTGAGGCTCGGGGGGCACTGGCCTTAAAGATCCATGACCAAGTTTCATGATCCTGTCTGAGGCAGTCATACCAACTGGGAGGAAGCAGGGACGGATCATGAGTAAAACTGCCAAGTGCTGTCATCATCGGCAATGTGGGCTAACCTGAAGGAGACCATATTTCTAAATTTTCAGGCTCCTGATAAGGAAAGTTCTGAACTATCCTGATATTTCCTTGGGTCCGGAAGATTGTGCAAGGTTGCCCTGGTGATTTGGAGTGGTTAAGGATTACTGTTTGAGAATCGGAATTGGGACAAGGGTTGCAGGTTATTATTTGAGGGATAACTGAATTAACCTGTCTCGCAATTTATCCAGAAGGACTGATGCGTCGCCATTGTCTCATTAAAACGTTGACCACCTTTGACAATCAGAAAGTGGCAAGAGGTGAAATCGGTTGATTGGAAATTGAATTGGAAGAACATCTTCATCTTCATTGATTTAAAAAGGTGATTTCTTACAAAGAGAAGCCGATTGCTCAAAGGGAGCAGGTTACTACTGCTAATCCTATACTAGTAAGTCCCTACTCTAAGGGCTGTTGCCGTCTTCGCCGTCGCTGGGGTAGCTGCCGTCATTGCTGCTGTCGACGATTTCCTCGTCGCTGCTACTGTAACCTTCAGCGGAGGCTTCTTCCTCTTCGTTATCGTCGTCCTCATCTGACCAAGCCCAGCCTCGGATGCGCTTTGGCGGCGGTTCGTCGGAGGAGGTGTCGTCCTCATGTTCTTTCTTCGTGTCGGAGGAGGCGTCTTCATCTTCATCGTCCTCTTCTTCTTCTTCTTTGGTGGAGGAGGTGAATTTGCCCCGGAAGGGGGGGTCGTTGCTGTCGCTCTCCGCCTCCAGTTCTCCGTCGATCAAGAACCGAAGGTCATCTTCCCCGTCAGTCAGGGGCATGTCGCCATCTGACCAGACGAGGTCCTTGGGTCGGCCCTCTGGCACGAAGTCGAAGTCAAATTCCTGCTCATCCCAATGCTCGGGAGCGCGCCGATTGTACACTTCCATCTGATTGACCTCCGGCTCTACTTCACTCGAGGAAGAGGATTGGGAGGAGGAAGAGGAAGACATGGCTACAGAGGAAGAGGGTTTTTTGGCTGACGGCTGGTTTGGAACAAGGGGATGAAGAGGTGAACTGTTCGATGCGGTTAAATAAAAGGAGATATATTGGAGATTCAATGCTCGAACAGTTTCCGAGGATGTGGTGCCAAAACACAAATCATGCAGAGAAGTTGAGAAGGCAAGGCGTCATGATGAAGAATACTGCGACGGTTCTGCTCTGCCACGACATGACCCCTCGAAGAAAAAACAGAGTGGTTTTGAAATTATCATTGCCAAAACCAGGGGGGTATGTGTTATCACCAGATTTTGGCCAAATCAGGAGATGGGCCGTAAGGGAAGATGGGCTTGAAAGATACACGCGTGGAGCATCTTTGAAGCGGCCTTGCACGAAGAGTTTGGGCTTAATTGCCCGTGTATCTGTAATATAGTAGATCGCATCTTAGTTTAGAATTAAAAGATAGAGTTTGACCCGTGCACCGTTATGTGCACGCCCGAATTAGAAAGTCCCTTGGACTATAAATATGTATCTAGGGTTATCGGAAAAGGAGGACAATCACGTTCACAACAAACACAAATCAGGCGCATCGCCACCCCTTCTTTCGAGGGTTTCTCCCGGGTAAGCATCATGCTGCCTAGATCGCATCTTGCGATCTAGGCAGCACACGTTTATTCGTTTACCTTGTGCTGCTCGTATGGAAGCGTTGTTGATGGCGAGTAGCACTACTTATCGTAGATGTTTTGGGGCTTGCATAGATGCTTTTCTTACGCATATCTGCTTAGCTGTGCCGTCCCTCGATATCTAGCTGCCCTTACACCTATCCAGGTGTAAGGGTAGCATCTTGCTTGTTCGTTACTTAGTAGATCCGATCTGTTATAGTTGCTCCTTGTTCTTCAAGGATTAGTTTAATATCTGCATGATTAGGCCTTATGCTGGGGTTGGACGATCCGGTAGTGCATTAGGTGTTGTTTGTCGTTCCTATAAGGGATGTTCCGGGAATTGACTTAAACGTTGGTTTTTAGGCCTCTTATAGGGGTAGTTTTCATCATCTTTCGTATCTGCTAGGCCCAACTACGCGTAGGATGTTCCGGTTATGCGGTGAAAACCCTAAACTATCGTAGATTGGTTTAGCTTTGTTTTGATCAAGCAGGATCCCCATGTCATTGTAAATCCAACGTGAACCATGGGGCGATCGGCTCTTTGAGCCGATCCGCAGGGCAACCTGAGAGCCGATAGGGCTCGTATTTAATGTTTACGTGTCTGCCATGGCAGGAAACTAATCGAAGCAATCTGACACCTTCCTGACTAGGTATAGGTCAGGTGGCACGCCCTTGCAACCGCTAGGTCGTGTGCCGGAGCATTTGCGGGACGACGTCGAGGGACCAGGGCCCACTGCCGCCTTGGAAGCCTCCCGGCTCTTCGTGTTGCTTAACCACTGCTCGCCGGTGGGTTTTGGCAGGCAACACCTCTTTAATGCATAAGCATTCAACAACAGATAATGGACTCCTCTTTAATGCATAAGCATTCAACAACAGATACTATTCTCATAAGAGATTGAGGATTAATGTCCAAACTGAAACTTCCACCATGATACATGTCTTCGGTTAGCGGCCCAATGTTCTTCTCTAACAATATGCATACTCAAACCATTTGATCATGATAAATCGCCCTTACTTCAGACAAGACGAACATGCATAGCAACTCACATGATATTCAACAAAGGTGTAATAGTTGATGGCGTCCCCAGAAACATGGTTACCGCTCAACAAGCAACTTATAAGAAATAAGATACATAGCGACATATTCAATACCACAATAGTTTCTAAGGCTATTTTCCCATGAGCTATGTATTGCAAAGACAAGGAATGAAATTTTAAAGGTAGCACTCAAGTAATTTACTTTGGAATGGCAGAGAAATACCACATAGTAGGTAGGTATGGTGGTCACAAATGGCATGGGTTTTGGCTCAAGGATTTGGATGCAAGAGAAGCATTTCCTCTCAGTACAAGGCTTTGGCTAGCAAGGTTGTTTGAAGCAAACACAAGTATGAACCGGTACAGCAAAACTTACATAACAACATATTGCAAGCATTATAAGACTCTACACTGTCTTCCTTGTTGTTCAAACACTTCACCAGAAAATATCTAGACTTAGAGAGACCAATCATGCAAACCAAATTTCAACAAGCTCCACGGTAGTTCTTCATTAATAGGTGCAAACTACATGATGCAAGAGCTTAAACATGATCTATTTGAGCACAACAATTGCCAAGTATCAAATTATTCAAGACAATATACCATTTACCACATGAAGCATTTTCTGTTTCCAACCATATAACAATCAACGAAGCAGTTTCAACCTTCGCCATGAACATTAAAGATAGAACTAAGAACACCAGTGTTCATATGAAAAAGCGGAGCGTGTCTCTCTCCCACACAAGCATGAATTTATTCAGAGAATGAAAATAACAGAAAAAAAATAAAAGCACACAGACGCTCCAAGTAAAGTACATAAGATGTGACGGAATAAAAATATAGTTTCACTAGAGGTGACCTGATATGTTGTCGATGAAGAAGGGGATGCCTTGGGCATCCCCAAGCTTAGATGCTTGAGTCTTCTTGAAATGCAGGGATGAACCACGGGGGCATCCCCAAGCTTAGACTTTTCACACTTCTTGATCATAGTATATCCTCCTCCTCTCTTGAACCTTGAAAACTTCCGCCACACCAAACTTCTCATAAACTTCATTAGAGGGTTAGTGCATAATCAAAAATTCACATGTTCAGCAAGGACACAATCATTCTTAACACTTCTGGACATTACCCAAAGCTACTGAAAGTTAATGGAACAAAGTAATCCACTCAACACAGTAAAAGAGGCAATGCGAAATAAAAGGCAGAATCTGTCAAAACAGAACAGTCCGTAAAGACGAATTTTTTAGAGGCACTTAACATGCTCATATGAAAAAACTTAAAACTAATGAAAGTTGCGTACATATCTGGGGATCACGCATGTAAATTTGCAGCATTTTACGAGTTTTCTACAGAGAGATCTACTCAAATTCGTGACAGGTACAAATCTGTTTTTGCGCAGCAATCCAAATCTAGTATCAACTTTCTATTAGAGACTTTACTTGGCCCAACAATGCAATAAAGTAAAGATAAGGAGAGGTTGCTACAGTAGTAACAACTTCCAAGACGCAATAAAACAGTAGCAAAATAAAAACATGGGTTATCTCCCAAGAAGTGCTTTCTTTATAGCCATTAAGATGGGCTCAGTGATTTTAATGATGCTCGCGCAAGAAATAAGAGTTGAAGTAAAAGAGAGAATCAAGAAGAAAATTCAAAACACATTTAAGCCTAACTCACTTCCTATGAAAAGGAATCTTGTAAATAAACAAGTCATGTAAGCACAATGCAACAAGCATAGAAAGGCAACACAAGCGCAACTTCAAGATTCTCAACATAAAGAGGGGAAACTTAATATTATTAAGATGCATATAACCATGTTTCTCTCTCTCATAATAACTTTCAGTAGCATCATGAACAAACTCAACAATATAATTATCACATGAAACATTCTTATCATGAGCTACATGCATAAAATTATTACTCTCCACATAAGCATAGTCATTACTATTAATTGTAGTGGGAGCAAATTCAATAAAATAGCTATCATTATTATTCTCATCACCATAATCATCATATATAGGAGGCATATTGTAATCCTAATTAATTTGGGATTTCTATTTTCGTGCCCCTGGTTCGTTAGTTGTACTCAGTTTTCCCCAGCCCCTTAGTTTTTCCTCAGTTTTCCCCTCCCTCTAGTTTGAAACCCGTCGCAGACGCTCAGACGGGAGGGTTGCCGTCCGGTCGGAGGCCTTCACCGTTACCGGTGACGGCTAGGGAGCCGCGTTGGTGTTGAATTGACCGTTTCTTTCGAACTATGTTGACTGTTGACTCGAGGAGCTCACCCAAAGCTTTCCACTCCGCCCGATACTGGAGGAGCTCACACACCGCCCCTCCGCCGCCACGCCGTCCTGCCCTCCTACCTTATGGCGTCGTCCGCCGCCGAGCCGCCCCCGCCCCCACCACCACCCCCGGGAGGCGGAGAGGGATCCGCCTCCACCCGATCTAGATCTACCCCCGTCGCGGTAGAGTTTGTATATCCGTCTGGTGTACCGCCTCTTCCCGTCCGCCGCGGAGAAGATTGGGGATCGGAGGGATCTAACGCATGGATTCCATCCGGGTAAGCATCGTCCGCCTATGTGAATTAACGAGTAGGAAGTTTTTGAGCGCCAATCGTTGTTGCTCAACTAACTGCGTTGCTTTTCGAATAGGATTGATCCAGCGCTGGCTTTTCGGCTGGTGGTTAGGCTGGATTCTAGCTTTACGCGTGATTCTAAACGCCAAATGAATGGGTTTTACTTCCCTGCGGTGGTTGCAACCACCATCTCGTTGAGGGATTTGAAAGCTAACATCTTCGATAAGTACTCCTGGAGCCCTCGCGATGCAGTTCATTTCGAATATTTCAACAGCACGGAGCGAAGATTGGTTCCACTAATTTCCGACGATGATCTGGGACTTCTTTTTTGCTTTGAATGCTTCTTGCCATTTAGGTAAAATTCGTGTCCATGTGGACAGGGGCCAGGCATCATCTGGTGTTGGGGCATCATCAGGTGGTCGGACATCATGTCTCTCTACTGCTGCTGCGTCTGCTAATAGTGTGCGCCGCGGCGATCCTTGTAGGTCCACAGCAGCACCATCTGTCCCCAGTGCGAGTGGTAGCCAGATCGTTCCTGTGGTCAATGTGGAGGACGATGCGGAGATTGGGGATCGATCTCCCGAAGATGATGAGGATGAGTTAATGTTTCCGAATTGGTAGATCGATGCGAAGCAGGGCAATGGAGGATCAATACATGGAAGATATTGCTTTTGGTGCCAGATTTGATGAGACCGATGATGAAGAGAAGAATGAGAACGATGACAGCCTCGTTTTAGCCGATTACGAAGGTGAAGACTTGCCAACAATTGAGTGGAACAGGGAGGATCCTCGGCTTGCAAAAGGCACCGTGTTTCAAACGATGATGGACTGCCGTAATGCAATTACTACATATCACATTCTCACTAAGAATAATTATGAGGTTATTAAAAGTGAGCCAGGTAGGTTCACAATTAAATGCCCATACCCAAGGTGTAGGTTTAGGCTGCATGCATCCACAATGCGCAGAAGCAGCTTGGTTCAGGTACTACGCCAACCAGTTGTGTATTTAGATCACGGTGTAAAATTTGTTATCTATTACTGACATCCCTTATCATTATATTTCACATAAAGGTTAATAAGGAGATCCATAGGTGTCCACCTCTAGGGGGAGAGCCAGACCTGAAAACAAAGCTAGCGAAGACTAGGTGGTTGGCAGATATAATCCTAGATTGGCTGAGAGAAACTCCTTCACTTGGTCCAACGGCACTCCGGAAAAGGTGGCTGAGAAGTATAAAGGGATGAAGGTACCTTACATGAGGATGTTCTATGCAAAGGAAATGGCTCTTGACAAGATCAATGGTCCATGGAATGAAAGCTTTCGGTTGCTTTACACTTTCAAAGCTGAAGTGGAGATGGCTAGTCCGAGCAAGTGTTGTAGCAATAGACAAGCATACAGTTCCCTACAAATTGAAAAGCGGGAAGGTAATGCACAAGGAATGTTTTAGAAGGGCTTTTGTTTGTTTCAAAGCTTGCTGGAAAGGCTTTTTGGACGGTTGCAGGCCTTATTTGGCCGTGGATGCATCAGCTCTTCATGGTAGGTTTAAAGGACAGCTAGTTGCTGCTACTGCAGTTGATGGACATAATTGGATGTTCCCTGTTGCTTATGGAGTTTTGAGGTTGAGTCAGAGGAAAGTTGGACTTGGTTTCTGCAGAACTTGCGCGACCTTATAGGTCATCCACCAGGACTTGTTATCCACACAGACGTTTGCAAAGGTTTGGAGAGTGCGGTAGAAGCAGTATTCTCTGGAGTGGAGCATAGGGAATGTATGCGACACTTGGTACAGAATTTTACAAAGAAATTCAAGGGTAAAGTTTTTACTGACAACCTATGGCCAGCTTCATACACATGCAGCTCTAGGAAGCATATGTTTCATTTGGATGTGTTGTATAAACAAAAACCTGGGGTGAAGGAGTACTTGGATGAACATCATGGTAGGGTGTGGTCAAGAAGCCAATTCAATGAAATTTGCAAGGTAGACTATGTAACAAGTAACCTTGCGGAGAGTTTCAACTCAAAGGTCAAGTCATTGAAAGGGCTTATGCTCGGCAAATATTTGATAAGATTAGGCAGATGATCATGATAAAGATCGATCTGCGTCAAAGAATTGCATCCACAAATTATGTTGGCCATCTCATGCTCCCATCTTTGATTAAGTCTTTGCATGAGAGGGCAAAACAATTGAGGATGCAATGCGTCTGTTATCACCGGAATTTGACCAAGCCAGAGGTGGGCCGCGATCAAGACGGAGTTGAAGATATACATATAGAAGGGATATGTGAATCGGCCTTGTGTATCAAGTTTGGGCTAGTTAGCCCATGTACCTTAATATAGTAGGCTACGTAGAAGTTAGAGTTTATCTCGTGCACGGTTTGGTGCACGCCCACATTAGAAAGTCCCCGGGACTATAAATATGTACCTAGGGTTTTTGGAATAAACAACAACCAACGTTCAACACAAACCAATCTCGGCGCATCGCCAACCCCTTCGTCTCAAGGGTTTCTCCGGTAAGCACCATGCTGCCTAGATCGCATCTTGCGATCTAGGCAGCACGAGCCTGCCCACGTTGTTCATGCGTTGCTCGTACTGAAGCCTTTTTGATGGCGAGCAACGTAGTTATCGTAGATGCGTTAGGGTTAGCATTGTTCTTAGTATCATATGCTGTCGTAGTGCAACCCTTGCGCATCTAGCTGTCCTTGTACCTCATCATGGGTGCAGGGGCGGCACTCCGCTTGATCGTTATTTAGTAGATCTGATCCGTTACGATCGCTCCTTGATTTATCAGGGATTAGTTTAATATCTGCAATAGTTAGGCCTTACAAAGGGTTGGAGGATCCAGCGGCGTGTAGGGTGTAGTTTGCTGGCCCTAGACAGGATGTTCCGAGGATCAACCTCGTGTTGGTTTTTAGGCCTTGTCTAGGGCTGGCTTACGGTCACCGTGCGCGAGCGCGAGGCCCAATCGTGAGTAGGATGATCCGATTATGCGGTGAAAACCCTAGATCGTCGTGGATCTCATATGTTTTATCTTGATCAAGCAGGACCACCATATATTCGGCCACCTTGGATGAATCATGGGTGGATCGGCTCCATGAGCCGATTCACAGGATAACCTGAGAGCCGATCGAGGCTCGTATTTAACGTGTACGTGTGTGCCCCGCAGAAACTAAGCGAGGCATCATCCACACCTTCCCGACCGGGTATAGGTCAGGTGGCACGCCCTTGCAATTTGCATCGGCGCGCGACCAGGAGGCTTTGCGGGCCGTCGCTCTGAGGGACTGGGGCCAGCCGCAGCCCTAGTTGTTCCCGGCTCTACGGTGTTGGCCAGTCACTGCCCGCCGGTGGGTTTCTGACGCCAACACATTCTGGCATGCTCGGTGGGACCATCTTCAACATCCACGACATCCACCACATCGCCATCTACATCCGAGATGGCGGAAGAGACTCCGGTCACTTACGAGGACCTCACTGGCGAGCTCAAGAAGAAGTATGACGAGGTCAAAGCCGTCCTCGAAGCCGACCTCATCGGCTCTTTCCACAGGACCCGCTCCCATGGCATCAGATGGAAGGGGTTCTCACCTGAAGGCGCCCTTGATGGAGTGGATCTATCCACCCCGTCAGAAGAACGCACCAGGTCGCTGCGTCGGAGGTCAACTTCATGGTGGCTCATTCGCTGCACCGCCACTCGAGAGCCCGGTGAACACGTTGGAGCGCGTCGCTCTTCGCGTGATCCAGGAAATCATGAGCCATCAGCACTCTCCGTCAGGACCAGCCCTAGGGACTCACCAAGGAGAATTGCTACTCCAGTCCCGTCCGCCGCTGCCGTTCGCGTTGGCAGTGCCCGAGGCGCCGAACTCATCGGCCTACGTCGTCTACAAGATTGGTGGTGACCCCAGTGACTACCAATTCCTACATGACGCGCCCAAGGAGATCCCGCACGGATACGCATGCGCATACGTGCCGACCGCAAGCACTCGGGCACCCTCGAACCAGGTTGCAACAGCGGGGACTTCGGAACAACAGGAGGAACGTCGGAGGCGGACCACGAGAAGCAAACGTGGCTAGCTAAATACGCCACCCCGACAAAACTCCGAGCCCAGCTCCTGCAGCTTGGCTCGGAACCGGAAAAACAAGCATGGCTGGTAAAGTACGCCACTCCAGCGAATCTTCAGGGTTCGGCACCTGCAGCCATCACCGCGGATCAGATTTGTACGATCCTGAAAGATCAGTTCGGCATGATGCCGAAGAGGAAGACGATCGGCTATACCAAGCCGTACCCCAACGAGTACGAATTGATCCCGCTACCACCCAAATATCGGCTCCCGGACTTCACAAAGTTCAGCGGATCAGATGGTTCCAGCTCCATCGAACATGTGAGCCGATATTTGGCGCAGCTGGGCATGATCTCAGCGTCAGACGAGCTGCGCGTGAGGTACTTCTCACAGTCCCTCACAGGATCGGCTTTCGGTTGGTACACGTCGCTGCCACCGAACTCGGTCCAGACTTGGAAGCAGCTGGAAGAACGGTTCCATGAGCAATATCACTCAGAGGCTTCCGAGGCTGGCATTGCCGATTTGGCACAAGTACGACAGAAGCGCGGGGAAACAGTGTCGGAATACATCCAGCGCTTCAGGACCGTTAGGAACCGATGCTATTCGGTTCACGTAAGCGAAAAAAAGCGATCGAGTTGGCGGTGGTGGGTCTGGCATCATCGATCAAGGACGTGGCCGCCCAAGCGGACTACCCTTCATTAGCACACATGGTGCAGAAGCTGTCAGCGTATGAACAGCGCCACCCAGATGTCTACCAGGACAAATTCAAGCGCGTGGTTACCATGGTTGACGCGGGCGAAGATGAAGGCGCTATGGGAGACCAAGAAATAGCAGTGGCTGAGTGGACTCGGGGAGGAACCCCGTGTCCCGCAAATGGGTAAAGCCACCAGGGCCGCCTGTGGGATTTGATTTTGACGTGACCAAGACGGAGCAAATCTTCGACCTCCTGCTCAAGGAGAAACAGCTTGACGATCCCCGAAGGTCTCAAGTTCCCCACGGCGCAAGAGCTGAACGGAAAGCCATACTGCAAATGGCACAACTCGCTCTCCCATGCCACCAACGACTGCAGGGTGTGGCGTCAGCACATCCAAGCGGCGATAGAGAAGGGGCGTCTAATTTTCAACCAATACGCTATGAAGGTCGACACCCAACCCTTCCCCGCCGTTAACATGGTGGAAGTCACCTTCCCCGAGGGTTGCCGCGACAGGTCCCTCGTTCAGCATCAACATGGTAGGACCCGGGAACCACTGCGGCAAAGATGGAGATGAGAGCAGCTGCTCTCGGAGCAAGGACACGAGAGGGGCCGCTCCATGCGATCGGCTCCGTCAAGATGGCAAGCGCTACGTCACGGAGGGGGAAGTGAAGAACATAAGATATCAACGACCCCTCTCCGATCACCTCCTCAACAAGTATGTGAGTCGATACGACCAACGCCGGCGACATGGCGACGATGATGAGAGAGATCGTCTGGCTAGAGGAGCCAGAAGATATCGTCGGCACGATCACAATGAGGAGGAGCACGAGCGCCGTGCCACGGAAAAGCCAAGGGAGCAAGATGACAACGCCAGGCACTGGGACTGCCCCTTCTTCAGACACTGCTGGGATTCAGGAATGAGCCGATTGCCAACAATCGGCAACTGCCCAGAATGCAACCGGAAAAAGAAAGAGGCAGCCAACGTGTCTGTGTTCGAGCGCCTAGGGCCTCTCCCACCACAAAACAGACGTGCTGAGATCCCTCGGTTGGAAGATCTCGAGGATTCGGAAGACGAGGGGGAAGACGAAGAAGACAGTACCACCGTCCAAGGTGGTGCCCCGATGGTCTCAGCCATTCACAAAAGCGCAGGGTTCAGCGATTGCGCGGTCCGGAGGAAGCCGAAAGGTTATACTTGCATACGCCGAGGAAGGCACGACCTGATTTGGCTGCGAAAGTCCGGAGGACCCTGGATGAAGAGGGACCGCCGCAAAGAAAAGAGTGGCGCCCCAAGCAAAGGAAAGCCGATGATGAAACATCGGCCGGCACAAACGTGGTGCTAGTTCGTCCGGCGAAGTGTAGGGCTCCACGATTACACGATGCACTCGAGGTGGACGACAACAAACGCACCAACGTGATAAAGTCAGAGATTGGGCTGGTTTTGTCTACCGGCCTGGGCGAGTAGCAAAACTACGTCAATAAGCAACGTGGCAAGGCTGATCCTTGCGATCGGCCCTCCGAAACTGTGGAGGAATATTACAAAACCTTCACCGAGCAAGCAACGTGGAGGCCGATTCCAGCGATCGGCCAAAATTATCCTCACCATCCATTCTGCCTGGGATCAATGTTTGACCCAACAGGGATCGCCTGACGAGCCGATACCATCAATTCTCTTGACAGAATCGGCTCGGGGGGGCACCTAGATGGATAATACTAAGTATGGGGGCCGATACACAAATCGGCCTAAAATTTTTAAACATTTTACAGCCGATGCAAGGGCATCGACTTTAGAATTGAGAAGTAGCCGATGCGCGGCCATCGACTCCAGAGGAATAACTGTCAATGGAGTAATTTAAGGGCCCGGATCCTCTCTTCAAGAGCAGTCTGGACGTGCAGATCAGGTCGAGGATGGATTGCATTAGATCCGCCAAAGGAAAGGAGCCGATCTGACCAGCAGGGCGCTAGGAGCGGACTGAAGAAGCTCGGGGGGCAGCCCACCTTGAAGGCTCTCTGAAAGCCGATTTATGTGCAAATCGGCTGGCTCTGCATGATCAAGCCCGAGCTAATTCAGCTAAGTTACGCGTCCTCGTTTCTGTTTTTGCCTTGGTCAAGACTCGGGGGGCAGCAGGCCTGGTGGATGTTCTATGTTGCTCTGTTTAAAGAGCCGATTGGGATACCATCGGCTGATCCTTCGTTGCAACCTTCTTCACAAATGATGAGTATTGAAGAGGATTATTGGGTTTGGTTAGAAAAGTTCAAAGGTTTTCCTGAAGATCCTGCATTTTCTGCCAGATTTAGAAAATCATCAGGTGAAGAAGGGAAGGGCGAATTTTAGAGGACCGATGCGGTGCTATCGGCTCATTACGCATTGGCAAAGGGGACGAATCGGCAAGGTCAGTAGAAGAGGGAATTGGCTCAATTAAATTCAAAGGAAATCGGCAAAATCAAATTGAGGAAAAGTTCTTCATTAATAGGCGAGATTTCTTACATAAAGAGCCAATTACTCTCAAAAGGAAATACTAGGGGATACATTGCCCCATCTACTACTACTGGCCCTATTCTAGAAGTCCTATCTACGGGCCACCACTGCCCTCATCGTCGCCGTAGTCGCTTCCGTCGGCGCTGCTCCCGGCGGGTTCATCGTCGCTCCAATGGCCACCGACCGGGCCCTCGTTGTCTTCATCTTCTTCGTCAGCGTCGTCTTCGTCACTGTCGAAGTCGCTCAGGTTGCCCGGCCAAGAGCAGAACCGCTTGGCCGGTGGCTCGTCGGAGGAGCTGTCGTCGTCGTCCTCTTCCTCTTCCTCCTCCTCCACCCCCTCGGAGGATGTGAAGTCATCCCAGGAGAAGCGATCGTCATCGCTCTCCTCCTCCGGTTCCCCGTTGGCGAGAAAGCGGAGGTCGCTTTCCCCGTCCGTCGAAGACTGGTCGTCCTCGGACCAGATGGAGAAGTCATGGTCTGACTCCTCCCCGGCCGCAATGGCGCGGCGGATGTTGGCCGCGTGGACTTCTGCCGAGTTGTACTCCGGCGTCGGCTCGCGGGATGTGGAGGACTGGCTGGAAAGATCCGATGGAGCAGAGGAAGAAGAAGACATTTTGATGCAGGAGGGTTTTTTGGGATGCTAATGCGAAGGAGATGCAGAGGAGAACTGTTCGTGGCAGTTAAATAAAAGGGGATATAGTGGAAATTCAATGCCACAGCAGTTTCCGAGGAAGTGGTGCCAAGACTGTCAAACCGTGCGGAGAAGTTGAGAAGGCAAGTAATCATGATGAAGGACTCTGCGACGGTTCTGCTCTGCCACGACATGACCCTACGAAAGAGAAGCGTAATGATTTTGGAAATGTCATTTCCAAAACCAGGGGGGCATGTGTTATCACCGGAATTTGACCAAGCCAGAGGTGGGCCGCGATCAAGACGGAGTTGAAGATATACATATAGAAGGGATATGTGAATTGGCCTTGTGTATCAAGTTTGGGCTAGTTAGCCCGTGTACCTTAATATAGTAGGCTACGTAGAAGTTAGAGTTTATCTCGTGCACGGTTTGGTGCACGCCCACATTAGAAAGTCCCCGGGACTATAAATATGTACCTAGGGTTTTTGGAATAAACAACAACCAACGTTCAACACAAACCAATCTCGGCGCATCGCCAACCCCTTCGCCTCAAGGGTTTCTCCGGTAAGCACCATGCTGCCTAGATCGCATCTTGCGATCTAGGCAGCACGAGCCTGCCCACGTTGTTCATGCGTTGCTCGTACTGAAGCCTTTTTGATGGCGAGCAACGTAGTTATCGTAGATGCGTTAGGGTTAGCATTGTTCTTAGTATCATATGCTGTCGTAGTGCAACCCTTGCGCATCTAGCCGTCCTTGTACCTCATCATGGGTGCAGGGGCGGCACTCCGCTTGATCGTTATTTAGTAGATCTGATCCGTTACGATCGCTCCTTGATTTATCAGGGATTAGTTTAATATCTGCAATAGTTAGGCCTTACAAAGGGTTGGAGGATCCAGCGGCGTGTAGGGTGTAGTTTGCTGGCCCTAGACAGGATGTTCCGAGCATCAACCTCGTGTTGGTTTTTAGGCCTTGTCTAGGGCTGGCTTACGGTCACCGTGCGCGAGCGCGAGGCCCAATCGTGAGTAGGATGATCCGATTATGCGGTGAAAACCCTAGATCGTCGTGGATCTCATATGCTTTATCTTGATCAAGCAGGACCACCATATATTCGGCCACCTTGGACGAATCATGGGTGGATCGGCTCCATGAGCCGATTCACGAGATAACCCGAGAGCCGATCGAGGCTCGTATTTAACGTGTACGTGTGTGCCCTGCAGGAAACTAAGCGAGGCATCATCCACACCTTCCCGACCAGGTATAGGTCGGTGGCACGCCCTTGCAATTTGCATCGGCGCGCGACCAGGAGGCTTTGCGGGCCGTCGCTCTGAGGGACTGGGGCCAGCCGCAGCCCTAGTTGTTCCCGGCTCTACGGTGTTGGCCAGTCACTGCCCGCCGGTGGGTTTCTGACGCCAACAGCGTCAGAAAAGGAATGGAGGCTGAGGTAACCTACACTGACAGTAAAAACATGCAGTGGAGGTATCCAGTGAGTTTGGTTGATAGGACATGCCATTGTAGGGGATGGCAAATCCGTGGGATACCCTGCATACACGCATTGTTTTTCATGAGTGTTATAGGGGGTGAAGATGGTGAAGTTGATCAGTATGTGTCAGAGTATTTCTCTGTTGCAAAATTTAGGGCCGCATATGCTATGAATGTTCCTACCTTGTTGGGAAAAGACCAATGGATGAAAGTCGATCCAGGCTTCAAACTGTACTCTCCAGTATTGACTAGACCGGCAGGTAGGCCGAGGAAGAATAGGATCAGAGCTAGTGCAGAGGGTGGTGCACCGATTCGAAAACGTAAGTGCAAACGTTGTGGAATCCCTGGACACATTGCTAGGCTTTGTAAAAATGGAGTTGATCCGGCTTTTGGAATGGAAGATCGAGCGGGAGCAGAAAATGCAGAGGAGAATGAAGCAGCAATTCAACTTGAGATTGAAGTAGCAGTTCAACATGAGGAGATTGAAGCAGCAAATGCAGAGGAGATTGAAGCAACAGTTCAACATGAGGAGATTGAACCGATGGATCGAGAGCAGAGGGAACAGATGGATGTAGAAAGGCTTCAACCGATGAGTCCAGAGGAGAGGGAACAGTATTATCGAGATTGCCTCGATAGTTGTAAGGCCATGTTTGATGCTAACTTCGAAGAGCTCATGGCAGAAGAAAAAGCAGAAGCTTCGCAGAAGAAGAAGAACAAGAAAGAGGGCAAAAGGAAGGTAGACACCGGTAATATCCCTGGTAGGGTTACCCGGAGTAAGGTGGTGGCCCCAGCGAGTCACACCAGGAGCAAGAAAAAGATTTTATTCTGAACAACTAATTTGAATTTGTATGAACAATTTGTATTGGGGTTCCCTTTGTATTGGGGATCCCTTTGTGTTGAACAATTTGTATTGGGGTTCCCTTTGTATTGGGGATGCCTTTGTGTTGAACAATTTGAATTTGTATGAACAATTTGTATTGTGGTTCCTTTGTATTGGGGATCCCTTTGTGTTGAACAATTTGAATTTGTATGAACAATTTGTATGCCACATTTAAGCCACATTTATCATTTTAGGGTTTTAGGGTTTTAGGGTTTTAACATTTTAGGGTTCAATTCAAAATATTTCAAAACATGGTGGAACCTTCCCATGGAGCCTTGTTGTGTTACCTACAACCTAGAGAAATAATAATGGAAAAGGAAATATAGAGATATGAAGTTTTTATGCCAAAAGCTTCAAAACCACTTCCTAGTCCATGAGCTACTAGATATGAAGATGCAGGGCTTTCTGCTCAATACACCTCCCAAATACCCACTATGCTTACAAACTTTGTCCAAATGAGTCCAAATTCGTCACACTTGTGTATCTTTGAGTTTCAAACAATATCTAGTCGACCAAAATGTAATATATTGTTTAAATAACACAATTTTACAATTTTTATGCCAAAAGCTTCAATTTCCCTTAGTCCATTTATTATTTGGGTGCCCCTGTTTTACTTAGTGTTACTCAGTTTTCCCCTTCGGGCCCACTTGTTTTACTCAGTCATACTCAGTTTTTCCCTTCCGATAAACATTTCCTCACTTTTCCCCCTCTCAATTCTACTCAGTTTTCCTAACTTGTACTCACTGGCTGATCTCTGATTGGTCGAGATGTATGTCACACGGATCTTGGTTGGATGAAAGCTCAACGAACGCTTGCACCGTTCGATCATTTATGATCGGACGGCCTGTATCTATGGACCACGATGGACGCATACGGAGACAAGAGCAGAGCACATACCTACCAACCCTGGCAGTCGCATATTCCAGTCGCATCCTCCTCTCTCTAACCGTGCGTGCGGCGGCGCAGATCTAACCGTGCGTGCGGCGGCGTGCGGCGGCGCGGATCTAACCGTGCTTGCGGTGGCGTGCGGCGGCGCGGATCTAACCGTGCTTGCGGTGGCGTGCGGCGGCGCGGATCTAACCGTGCGTGCGGCGGCGTGCGGCGGCGCAGATCTAACCGTGCGTGCAGCGGCGTGCGGCGCCGCGGATCTAACCGTGCGTGCGGCGGCGTGCATCTAACCGTGCGTGCGCCGTGGATCTAAGAGTGCCGGTGAGGATCTAACCGTCAGAAATAGTTGAAATGTCTCTCTCTGTCTCACTTTCGATTCTATTCTCAGATCTGTTGAATGATGAAGCACCAAGACGGCGGCCGTGCCGACAGTGGTCATCGATGCCACGAACATTGAAGCCATCGCCTACAACATCGCTTCGACGGCGCAGACCCAGCCTGTTGATGTCTCACTTCCGGTGCCGAGAGTGCGAATCGATGCCAAGACGATTGAAGCCATCGTCTACAACCGCGCCGCAAAGCCGCCGATCCAGCCCTCCGCAGATCCGTCGCCGATGAAGTACACCAAGACAGCGGCGGTTCCGACACTGGTCATCGATGCCACGAACATTGAAGCCATCGCCGATAACATCGCTTCAACGTTTGATGGCGCAGATGACCACCCCTCAGCCGCCCGTCGTCCCGGCCTTTCTTGCCCATCGCTGCGCGGCCGTGTTCGACGCCGCAAATTGGGATAAATTATTACAAATTTGTATTTTTCAATTTCCAAATGATGTGTCCATGTACATTGATACGTCCAAAACGTATCTACTTTCCCGAACACTTTTGCTATTGTTTTGCCTCTAATTTGTGTATTTTGGATACAACTAACACGGACTAACGCTGTTTTCAGCAGAACTGCTCTGGTGTCTCGTTTTTGTGCAGAAATCCAACTTTCGGGAAAATCCTCGGAATTTATGCAGAAGGCCCTATTTTACCAGAATACTGACGGAGCCACAAGGGCAAGAGAGGTGGAGGCCCGAGGGCCCCACACCATAAGGCGGCGCGGCCTAGGGGGGGCCCGCGCGGCCCTATGGTGTGGCCCCCTCGGCTGGCCTCCGATGCCCCCCTTCGGACTATTTATCGGGTTCGACCTAAAAACGCACGGAGAGAAGTCGAAGTCGCCAGAAAACCTACAGAGAGCCGCCACATCGCGAAACTCCATCGCGGGAGCCAGAAGTCTCCGTTCTGGCACTCCGCCGGGACGGGGAATTGGAGGAGATCTTCACCGCCATCACCGCCAACGCCTCTCCATCGACCAGCCATGTTTCCCCCATCCATGTGTGAGTAATTCCCCCGCTGTAGGCTGAAGGGGATGGTAGGGATTGGATGAGATTGGTCATGTAATAGTCATAAGATTGTTAGGGCATAGTGCCTAGTATCCGTAGATGTCACTTTTATGATATTGTTGCAACTTGTTATGCTTAATGCTTGTCACTAGGGCCTCAGTGCCATGATCTCAGATCTGAACATGTTATTGATTCATGAAGATATTCGTTGTTTATGATCTTACCTGCAAGTTGTATACACATGTCGCTGTCTGGAACCAATGGCCCCGAAGTGACAGAAATCGGGACAACCAGAGGGAATGGTAGTGATGTGAGGATCACATGTGTTCACGGAGTGTAATGCTTTGCTCCGGTACTCTATTAAAAGGAGTACCTTAATTTCCAGTAGTTTCCCTAGAGGCCCGGCTGCCACCGGCTGGTAGGACAAAAGATGTTGTGCAAGTTTCTCATTGCGAGCACGTACGACTATATATGGAACACATGCCTATTGATTGATTAGTACTTGGAAACCGTTTTATTATTATCTGCAAATGCCCCTTCTTTGATTGTTACATGAATTTCTCTCATCCATGCAACGCCCGTTAATCCGTCCCTGTGCCTACAGTATTTTAATCCTGCTGTTTACTATAATCACTACTGCTGTCTTTATTTCACCGCTGCTGTTATTTCACTATTTCTACTGCTATAAAACTGTTACTACTGATAAACTCTTGCGAGCAAGTCTGTTTCCAGGTGCAGCTGAATTGACAACTCCGCTGTTAAGGCTTACAAGTATTCTTTGTCTCCCCTTGTGTCGAATCAATAAATTGGGTAATACTTCCCTCGAAGACTGTTGCGATCCCCTATACTTGTGGGTCATCAAGACTATTTTCTCGGCGCCGTTGCCGGGGAGCATAGCTTTATTTGGAAGTTCACTTGGATTGATATTGTTCGCTGCAAATTCTCCATCATGGGTAAACCTCGCGATACTAAGATCGCCATATTACCATCCACTACAAGAAAAGGTACAACTCTTAGTACCTCTGCTGCTCTTGATTCACCATCTCGTGATAAGTAAACTTGTCTCACCACCACAAGCTTCAAATGCTGGTACTTCGCTGAATCTGAAAATTCCTCTCATAATTGTGATGATGCTTCGTTGTGCTTGATAATGATGGTTCGTTAGGATCTTTTCTAGATGCTACAATTGCTAAGTCTAGACAAATTGAAAATACTGAAACTCCTAATGAAAATGCTGCTACACTCGTTAATTCACCCGAGTCTCGTTGAATATTCTAGTGATGATCTTGATGAAGATTATGTAGAGCTTGATGATGATTTTATTGAAAAATGCAATGCTACTACTGATGCAAGAAAAATTAAAAAGTTGCTTGCAGAACATGCTGTCAGATATAAACTGTCTCCTGATCCTAAATTTGCCACATATCCTATAAACATTAAGGATAAAGATTATGACTTTTCTCTTCATCTATCTCATATAGCTATTGTTGAGAAAACACCCTTTTGTGGTACTGAAAAAGAAAGTGCTGTTGAACACATGACTGAGTTATCTACTCTTAGTGGCTTGTTTTCTGATGATATTAAAATGCGTACTTATTTTGTCGCTAAAATTTTTCCTTTCTCATTAAAGGATGATGCTAAAACTTGGTATAATAATTTGCCTCCTGGTTCTATTAAAAGTCCAAAAGAATTGCTTGATGTTTTCTTCCGGAAATACTTTCCTGCTAGTGCTCAACATGCTGCTTTGCAGAGAATTTATAATTTTGACCAGGAAGATGGAGAGAAATTGCCTGAGGCTTGGGCGAGATTTTGCTCTCTTATTAGAGCTCAGCCTGACCATGATTTGGAAAAGCATGATTTACTTGATATATTTTATAGTGGACTAACTATTGAGTCTAGGGCATACCTGGATAGTTGTGCTGGTTGTGTTTTCAGGAAAAGAACTCCAGCACGACGCTGAAGAATTATTGGCTAAAATAGGCCGGAATCATGATGATTGGTCTACACCTGAACCAACCCCGACACCGATAGTGAAGAAGAGGGGTATGATTAAATTAAATGATGAAGATATGAGGGAAGCCAAGAAGTCTCTTAAACTAGAAGGGTATTAAACCTGAAGATGTGAAGAATTTACCTCCTATAGAAGATTTATGTGAGATAACTCCTCCTTCATCCATGATTGAGGTACACTCTCTCCAACGCTTTACTAGGGAAGATATTCCGTATTCAAAACCTCCTGCTCAATGCTTAGATGAGTTTGATAATTATATTGTTAAGCAAGAAAACTTTAATATGAGTGTAGAGAATCATTTAATGGAAAATTCTCGAGCTATTAGTGAATTGCATGGTATTGTGGAGAGAACCTCCAATGATGTTAAGATACTTGTTAAACATTTTCAAATGGTTCAAACTCAAATTGATCAACTTACTAAAGTGCAAAATGACTTGTTGGGAAATAATTCTAAAGAAAAACATGCTTATGAAGTAACAACTAGAGGTGGTGTTTCTACCCAGGATCCTCTATATCCTGAAGGGCATCCCAAAAGAGTTGAACAAGATTCTCAACTAACTAAAACTAGTGCTCCATCTAAGAAAAAGAAAAAGAAACATAAGAATGTTGTAGAATCCTTTGAACCTGTTAATGATCCTAATAGTATTTCTATTTTTGATGCTGAAACTGAAAGTGGTAATGAACATGAGGAAGATAATGATAAGAATGATACTCCTAATAAAGAAGAAATTGAAAAAGAACCTGAAAAGCCTGCTAAAAATAAAAAGTACACTAAAGAAGATTTTATTACTGAGAAACATGGTAATGAAAGAGAACCTTGGGTTCAAAAGCAAATGCCTTTTACTGTTAAGAAACTAAAATCAAAGGAGGAGGAACATTATAATAAATTTTGTGATTGGATGAAACCTTTATTTTTGCAAATCCCTTTGACTGATGCTATTAAATTGCCTCCTTATTCAAAGTATATGAAAGATATTGTTACTAACAAAAGGAAAATCCCCAATGAGGAAATTTCCACTATGCTCGCTAATTACTCCTTCAATGGTAAGATTCCAAAGAAGTTGGGCGACCCAGGTATACCGACTATTCCTTGTTCCATCAAGAATAATTATGTTAGAACTGCTCTATGTGATTTGGGAGCAGGTGTTAGTGTAATGCCTTTTTCTCTTTATAAGAGACTTGATTTAGATAAATTGATACCAACTGATATATCTTTGCAAATGGCTGATAAATCTACTGCTATTCCTGTTGGTTTATGTGAAAATGTTCCTGTTCAAGTTACTCAACATTGCTTGATATTAACTGATTTTGTTGTGTTGGAAATGCCTGAAGATGATAATATGTCCATTATTCTTGGAAGACCCTTTCTTAATACTGCAGGGGCTGTTATTGATTGCAATAAAGGCATGGTTACTTTCAATGTTGATGATAAGGAACACACTCGTCTATTTTCCCAAGAGGATTGATAAAGTATGTGGAGTTAATACAATTTTTAATGTGAAAACTATCGAAGTGGGATCCATTGATTGTCCTATATATGAGCCTAAAGAAGAATATCAAACTCTTGTGATTGGATCCATATCAATTCAATATAAGGTAACATGATTGATTTGAGGTTTATTTCTTCTTATGTCATATAAAATTTATTTGGTAGCAAGACTTGATCAACCTTGTTAACAAGTATATTTTAATGCATAAGAGAGCTAAACAACACTTCTTTCTTTCTTTCTCCCTCCACTTATTTTACTTGTTGTAGCACTTTTTGTTTTGCAATATGCTTTAGTTGTTAAGATTTTAGAAATCATTTTCCTGCGCAGTAATAATTAATTTAACACCCAGAAATGTGCATTTTTCGAAGTTCTGTAAAAATTACAAAAATTACACCGTTGGTCCTATTTTTCGACGAGGCACCTGGGAGTACCAGAGGATGACCTGTGGGGCACCAGAGGGTGCCACACCACAGGCCGGCGCGGCCAAGGAGCTGGGCGCGACACCCTGTGGTGTGGGCCCCTCCTTGCCCCACCACTTCATCTCTTCCTCCCAGCATCTTCTCTCTCCCGAAAAAACTCGCACCAAGTTCCTCTCACTCGTGTTTCTGCTCAAGAACTCGCGATTTTTCGATCTCCTTGCTCAGCCCAGATTTCTGTTTGAAATTTGGCACATTTACTCCTTGGTATGTGACTCCTTTGATTGTCCAATTAGAATTTCATTTGGTTGAGTATATCTTGAATATTTTGCTGCTGTAGATAACATGTTTAGTGAGCTTGCATGCTTGTTCTAAGTGGAAGAAATTAGTTTTGATGCATGTTTAGTACTCTAGCAAGTTCCTATAGTAGTTCCCTTCAATTATATACCTTGAAATCAAATTTTATAATGATTGTTGAAAAATTTCAGAAAATGGAAGGGAGTATGCACCAACTTAACCAACAAGAGTTGGAGGTACAGCAAGTCATGAGAGTTCATCGTGAAGAGGGAGTATACCCCTCTTATTACCCATGCACGGATTTTATGCGGAATGCAGGAATCCTGCAAGATGTTCAAACACCGATTTCCAATGCGGGGTTGGAAGGTTTTACTCGTTGGTGAACCTCACCAATATGCTAAACTAACGGTGTCGGTTGTGAAGGATTTCGAATTTCACCGGTCTCAAACTAACCCCATGGTCCGGTACAAGATTTATAACAAAACTATCAACTTGCCTTTCAGTGATTTTTGTACAGCAATTAGAGTGCCGCGGTGGGGATCCTGCGAGACGATCAGGGGAACACCGCGGGAGCTCTCAAATCTTTATACAATGATTTGTAATGGGAGGAGCTTCTCCAATGATAGTGGTAAGATTAGTAGCATTCAACAGCCAGCTATCCGCTACTTTGCTTATTTCGTTACAAAGTGCGTTCTTGCGAGAAAGACCGGAGGTAAATTATCTGTCCAAGATTTGGCTTTCTTAGCTGCTGCTTTGCAACAGGATAGGACTTATAATTTGGGTGCTTTAATAGCTTGTAGACTTGCTACTAACCGTGAGAAAGGAGGAATTTGTGGAGGTCTTATCGCCTCTCGTTTATTAGCTATGCATGGTGTAGAACCTCACCATTTAGATATTCCGCTTTCTATAGAGAAGCTTGATGTTGTTTCCATGATTAAACATGAATTTATTTCAGATGCATCTAATTTGAACAACCTGCATTATAGGATAACTTTGTATAAGAAAAATTGGAGTATAACTAAGAAAATTGAAAAACTAGTACGATTGCTCGCACCTGCTTTGTTTAACCTTGATGCCGAGGAACGGGTGGTCGATCACAGAAAATGAGCTAAACGCATACATAGAAAGGGAAAGCCGTCGTGCAAGGGAAGATGTGGAGGAGGCCGAGGAGCACCCCGACTCTTCATCCGATGCAGCGAGCTCCTCATATCAACATCATGGTCATGTGGAGCCTCCACGATATTCTTCTGCGCAGGGGCCTTATTATCACTCCATGTATGACCCACCGGCGTGGAACTCCGACCCTCGTTGGGAATGAACTCCACTTAGGCCAAAAGCCTAAGCTTGGGGGAGGTATACCGGCATCACTCATTCTTTGCATATTATGGTTGCTGGATACTTGTACATACTTGTTTAGTCTCTAGAGTGGTTTTCTAATGAGAGGGAGATGATATTTGGGGAAGTGCTGTCCAAAAACAGATTCTGGGCTGTCACCAAAAAAATTCGTGCGCACAGCCAGAACGTTATTTTGAGTTGCCAATTTTTGAGCATGTGCCCCAGGTTGTTATCTAACTTTCATTAGTTGAACACTTTTTGGTCTGAGCAATGGAAGATTTTTTTTAATTTCGATTTCTGTACTGCTGTCAGGATTTGGCAGATTTCTGTCATCCTGCTTTTCTGTGTTTCTGTTAGTTTGCATTCTTTTGTTTTCGCTTTGTTTCTTTCCTAAAACACAAAAAGACCAAAAATATTTCTGTTGTTTCTCTTCACCATTTGTTTATTTGGTTCTTTGCTCTTAGTTTACTTTATTTGCTATCGTTGGTTTGTTATGAGAAAACCCAAAAAGATTTCGTTTTGTTTACTTGTTTTCTTTCGTTCTTGTTTCCAATTCGAAAACACCAAAAATATTTGCTGTTCTTCTTTGGTTTGTAAAGTTCATCATGAGTTCAATGGTCTTCGGTGGCTGGAGCGTGGTTTTCATTTCATATTATCCAAGCTACACAAGTGAAAAGGCAATAATGACGATCTACGACAATCTGATTGTGGTGAGAGGCTGGTATGAACTCTATTTGTTTTCATTTTTGTACATATACTCATCCATATGAGCATGCTTAGTTGGTTCATGTGAGGTATATGTTATTTGAGAAAGTCTAGTAGTTCATGATCTCTCATGTTTAGCTCCAATTTATTAATATGAGTAGCATGTCATGGATGTTCGCTTGCATTGTTTTATTCATAAGTAAGTATGGCATTGTGGCATCCTCCTCTGAATAATTCATTTATATCGACTTGGCACATGCTCACGCATGCATATGACTGAACAAAAAGTCAATTAAGCCGCGATGATTTATATTGCTTCAGAGTTCTTGCATCACTTTTATGCCTCCGTTAACTTATTTTGCCGCAAGCATGATTATGACAGTTACTGCTCACTTGATTTGTCGCTCCCCAGTCTTTTGCTAGCCTTCACTTGTACCGAGCGGGGACGCCGCTCGTGCTTCCAAACACCTGAAAACCAAGTTGTTCCAAAGTGTCCACCATAAATACCTATGCATGGCATTTCAAACCATTCCAAGTAAATTCTCATGCGCTACCTTTAAAACCTTCAAAATGCTTCTCAATTTGTGTTAATGTTTCATAGCTCATGAGGAAGTATGTGGTGTTTAGCTTTCAACCTTGTCATTTACTTTTGACGGACTCTCATATGGACTAGTGGCACATCCGCTTATCCAATAATTTTGCAAAAAGAGCTGGCAATGGGATTCCCCAGTCCCAAATTAATTAACTTAAATAGACACTCCTCCATGGTTTGTGATTGTTGGACGGCACCCGAAGGATTCGGTTAGCCATGGCTTGTGTAAGCAAGGGTTGGGGGGAGTGTCATCATCATAATAAAACTTAAATAAAAAGGCACTCCTTCATGGTATGTGATTGTTGGCAGGCACCCGAGGATTCGGTTAGCCATGGTTTGTGAAAGAAAGGTTGGAAGGAGTGCCACCCAAAAATAAATAAAATGGGAGCCGCTCTTGTGAGTCCGGTTGATGAGGTAGTTAGTGTACCCATTACCATTCGTTGACAACAACAAACACTTCTCAAAATAATTTTACTCCTGCTTTACAAATGAAAAGCTCTAGCGCATGTTAATCCCTGCTTCCCTCTTCGAAGGGTCAATCTTTTACTTTTATGTTGTGTCTCCATTCTTTCTTTGAGCACTATCTTGAGAGCACAACTGTCATTCTTAGTATAATATGCTTGTCTCAAAATATGATTGATTGTGGTATAACTTTGATGCTTTTATCTTTGACAATCACTACTTCTAGTCTTTCTATGAACTCAAGAGGTGCCTCGGCATTTATGTTTTGCCGATCAAATACGAGCAAGCGAGATACCACTTTATCATATTCTCTTATGAACATTGCAATCCTGCTTATATACATGATTCATGATGCTTATTATTAATTGTTGGTACCTCTCCATGATTGACATAACTGTTGGATGATCTTATTTGCATGTGTCTCATTATGAACTGCTTAAGTATTAGCCATAGCATGAGAATATTTACATCATATGAGCAAATGTGTTCGTGAAAGTTCTTTTATCGCTCAGTTGTTAATTGAATTGCTTGAGGACAAGCAATAAGCTAAGCTTGGGGAGTTGATACGTCCAAAACGTATCTACTTTCCCGAACACTTTTGCTATTGTTTTGCCTCTAATTTGTGTATTTTGGATACAACTAACACGGACTACCGCTGTTTTCAGCAGAACTCGCTCCGGTGTCTCGTTTTTGTGCAGAAATCCAACTTTCGGGAAAATCCTCGGAATTTATGCAGAAGGCCCTATTTTACCAGAATACTGACGGAGCCAGAAGGGCAAGAGAGGTGGAGGCCCGAGGGCCCCACACCATAAGGCGGCGCGGCCTAGGGGGGGCCCACGCGGCCCTATGGTGTGGCCCCCTCGGCTGGCCTCCGACGCCCCCCTTCGGACTATTTATCGGGTTCGACCTAAAAACGCACGGAGAGAAGTCGAAGTCGCCAGAAACCCTCCAGAGAGCCGCCACATCGCGAAACTCCGTCGCGGGAGCCAGAAGTCTCCGTTCTGGCACTCCGCCGGGACGGGGAATTGGAGGAGATCTTCACCGCCATCACCGCCAACGCCTCTCCATCGACCAGCCATGTTTCCCCCATCCATGTGTGAGTAATTCCCCCGCTGTAGGCTGAAGGGGATGGTAGGGATTGGATGATATTGGTCATGTAATAGTCATAAGATTGTTAGGGCATAGTGCCTAGTATCCGTAGATGTCACTTTTATGATATTGTTGCAACTTGTTATGCTTAATGCTTGTCACTAGGGCCCGAGTGCCATGATCTCAGATCTGAACATGTTATTGATTCATGAAGATATTCGTTGTTTATGATCTTACCTGCAAGTTGTATACACATGTCGCTGTCCGGAACCAATGGCCCCGAAGTGACAGAAATTGGGACAACCGGAGGGAATGGTAGTGATGTGAGGATCACATGTGTTCACGGAGTGTAATGCTTTGCTCCGGTACTCTATTAAAAGGAGTACCTTAATTTCCAGTAGTTTCCCTAGAGGCCCGGCTGCCACCGGCTGGTAGGACAAAAGATGTTGTGCAAGTTTCTCATTGCGAGCACGTACGACTATATATGGAACACATGCCTATTGATTGATTAGTACTTGGATACCGTTTTATTATTATCTCGCAAATGCCCCTGCTTTGATTGTTACATGAGTTTCTCTCATCCATGCAACGCCCGTTAATCCGTCCCTGTGCCTACAGTATTTTAATCCTGCTGTTTACTATAATCACTACTGCTGTCTTTATTTCACCGCTGCTGTTATTTCACTATTTCTACTTGCTATAAAACTGTTACTACTGATAAACTCTTGCGAGCAAGTCTGTTTCCAAGTGCAGCTGAATTGACAACTCCGCTGTTAAGGCTTACAAGTATTCTTTGTCTCCCCTTGTGTCGAATCAATAAATTGGGTAATACTTCCCTCGAAGACTGTTGCGATCCCCTATACTTGTGGGTCATCATACATCCGTATGTATGATTTGAATTCTATCCCAACTTGATAACAATTCTATACTAAATCGTCTACCAGAACCACATAACTGCTAGGACAGGGATGACACCTAATAAAACTGCACAGATGAATATACTTTTCTCCTCTCCCATCACTTTACGTTCATGTTCTAGATTTTCTACCACTTGATCAAATACGGCAAGATCTGTCTCAACTCTCAACTTCTCCTTGCGAATAAGCTCTGAATTCTTCTTTTCTTCCTCCACAATACGCTTCAGCTCGAATATCATCAGGTTTTTATGGGCCAATTCATCACCTAAATTGGCCACCTTCTCCTCCAAATCCATCCTCTGGCTACACCACTGGGTTGATTCATCTTGGTATGCAATGTACCATGGATCATCGGCTTGCCTGGATAACTGTAACAATAATGGAAAAAAGAACAACTGAAATCACCCCAACAGGCCATGGCGGAACTTCAGATTCAACGGTAGTACAGAGAGCTGAAGCTATATACCCGCACTTCCGACGAGGTAGGAGAAGTAGAACGTGGCCACGACATGATCGAATCCCCACCCTCGCCGGTGTACCCGCTACGACGAGACATTGAGGACTATTTCGTACCTGCAAACTCCAATAAATTACGGGAACCGAATCGATTAGGGGGCGGGGGAGGCAGAAGCGGAGGTCTACCAATTGGTGCGCGGAACAAATCCCGGTCGTCGTGGGCGGCGGATCGGCTTGCGGCGGACTTTCCTGCGGTGGGTACAATGCGTGCGGACGAAACAAGTGCTGGAGCCGTGGTTGACGTGCAGCGCCGCAGTTCGTCCGACGCCGCCGGGGGACGGAGCCGGCGGCGCGACGAGGCGCCGGCGATGGCTGCTCCGTCCGACGGTGGGGAACGAGCTGCCAGCGGTTCTCCGGTCTAGCTTAAGAATAATTAATTAGCGAACTTGTTGCTTCTCTCTATGATATTCTCTAAAGACATATATCGGAGCGGCAATATATGATTTTTTCTCTCTAAATAAATAGACGACCCCACTCGGTCATTGGCTGCGGCAGCCCTACGGAGCGGCAATATATGTCTTTTCCTGAAAAATAGACGACCCCACTCGGTCATTGGCTGCGGAGGCCCCACGGAGCGGCAATATATGAGTTTCTCTAAATAAATAGACGACCCCACTGGTCATTGGCTGCGGCAGCCCCACAGAGCAGCAATATATGTCTTTTCCTGAAAAATAGACGACCCCACTGGTCATTGGCTACGGAGGCCCCACAGAGCGGCAATATATGAGTTTCCCTAAATAAATAGACGACCCCACTGGTCATTGGCTGCGGCAGCCCCACAGAGCGGCAATATATATCTTTTACTGAAAAATATACGACCCCACTGGTCATTGGCTACGGAGGACCCACAGAGCGGCAATATATGAGTTTCCCTAAATAAATAGACGACCCCACTGGTCATTGGCTGCGGCAGCCCCACAGAGCGGCAATATATGTCTTTTACTGAAAAATATACGACCCCACTGGTCATTGGCTGCGGCAGCCCTATAGAGCGGCCCCATTTGTCATTGGCAGCACCACGTATAAAATCATGAAATAAAACGGCCCACACGTCAGCGATAGATGGATGGCTGCTCCGACGTGTCTCCTGACCCTACCCGTCAGCACGAGACGGTCAGGGAGGAGCTGCCCCTGTGCGGCCCCACCCGGTCAGACTAACGGTCAAGGCCTCTGACCCGACGGCTACCGGCCGTTCCAGCACTTGTGCGTGTTTCAAACTAGAGGAGGGGAAAACTGAGGAAAAACTAAGGGACTGGGGAAAACTGAGTACAACTAACGAACCAGGGGCACGAAAATAGAAATCCCAATTAATTTTCTCCTCAATAGTAGGTGGACTGAAAATATGATAGTCATCATTGTAATCATCATATATAGGAGGTAAAGTATCATCAAAGTAAATTTTTCCTCCATGCTTGGGGGACTAAAAATATCATGCTCATCAAAACCAGCTTCCCCAAGCTTAGAATTTTCCATATCATTAGCAACAATGGTGTTCAAAGCATTCATACTAATAACATTGCCATTAGCATGCATATAAAGTTCCATAGGTTTTTTAATTTTCTCTTCAAACACCTCATGTCCTAACTCAAGATAAATACTATAAAGATCTCTAATATTTTTGTTGTTTTCCATTAAGCCTAACTAGTGAAAATAAAAACAAGAAACAAAAAGATATAATTGCAGGATCTAAAGGAAATACCTTCGAGCACTCACACACCGGCAACAGTGCTAGGAAATAGCTTAGTAGTCGGAGGATGTGAATACATTTTACCTTACCTCCCCGGCAACGGCGCCAGAAAATAGCTTCATGTCTATGCACGCTTCTATTCCTGTAGACAGTGTTGGGCCTCCAAGAGCAGAGGTTTGTAGAACAGCAGCAAGTTTTCCTTAAGTGAATCACCCAAGGTTTATCAAACTCAGGGAGGTAGAGGTCAGAGATATCCCTCTCAAGCAACCCTACAATTAAGATACAACAAGTCTCTTGTGTCCCCAACACACCCAATACACTTGTCAGATGTATAGGTGCACTAGTTCGGCGAAGAGATAGTAAAACACAGGTGGTATAGATGGTGGTAATATTGCAGGAAGTAAAGATGCAGTAAAACAGTAAATAAGCGATGTTTGCAGTGTTTGGAAACAAGGCCTAGGGATCATACTTTCACTAGTGGACACTCTCAACATTGATCACATAACAAATAAATAACTTCTCCTCACTTGTGCTACATACACTCTCTTGTTTGATAACAAATACCATTCATTGTGTAGGGCTACAAGAGCTCCCTCACGCCGGAGTAAACAAGCTCCACAACATTCGGAGTTCATATTTAAGTAACCTCTAGAGCATAATAGACCGTTGCAATTTAGACCGAGTACTAACATAGCATACACACCGTCACCAATAGCTATGAAAGGGGGAATAGATCGCATCAATACTCTCATAGTAATAGTTAACTCCATAATCTACAAGAGATTACAATCATAACCTACGCCAAGTACTACATGATGCACACACCGTCACCTTTACATCATGAAGGAGGAATAGACTACTTTAATAACATCACTAGAGTAGCACATATATTAATAGTGATACAAAGCTCATCATATGGATCTCAATCATGTAAAGCATCTCATGAGATCATTGTATTGAGGTACATGAGAGAGAGATTAACCACATAGCTACCGGTAGAGCCCTCAGCCTCGAGGGAGAACTACTCCCTCCTCATCATGGGCGACAGCAACGGTGATGAAGATGGCGGTGGTGTCGATGGAGATGGATTCCGGGGGCAATTCCCCGTCCCGGCGGCGTGCCGGAACAGAGACTTCTGTCCCGTGGCTTATCTTTTTAGGGTTTTCGCGTCGGGAAGACTTTATAGGTGGAAGGGCAGCCTCGGAGGGGTCCCAGGGGACCCACACCATAGGGGGGCACCCCCCCTCCCTTGGCCGCGCCGCCTTGTGGGGTGGGGCCCCCTTGGCTCCCCTCTGGCCCCTCTTCGGTGCTCTGGAAGCTTCCGTGAAATATAAGATCGTGGGCATTAATTTCGTCCAATTTCGAGAATATTTCCTGTGTAAGATTTCTGAAACCAAAAACAGCAGAAAACAGGAACTAGCGCTTCGGCATCTTGTTAATAGGTTAGTACCGGAAAATGCATCAAAACGATATAAAGTATGAATAAAACATGTAGGTATTGTCATAAAACTAGCATGGAACATAAGAAATTATAGATACGTTGGAGACGTATCAGGCGACAATTTACCTAAGCAAGTAGAAGAGAAACTCCTACATACGAAAAATTGGATAGGGTGCTTGCCAGTGTCGAATGGGAACAGAAATTCTCTTTGGTCATTGTCCGGGCTTTGACTCGCTCTGGATCTGACCACACTCCTCTTTTGATTCATGCGGGGATTCAGGCACATGTAGGTAATAAGCCGTGTTTCTTGTTTGAGTTGGCTTGGTTTGAACAAGAGGGGTTTTATGAGCTGATTGCAACTGAATGGGCGGCTGGCCCCAATGGAAAAACTCCGATTCAAACTTGGAAAAATAAGATTAGGCATTTGCGCCGATTTTTACGTGGTTGCGCAAAGAATTTAAGTGGAAAATACAAGAGGGAGAAGGAACGGCTTTTGAACATTATAGACACGTTGGATATTAAGGCGGAAACGATGCCGCTATCACTTGTGGAGCGCAATGAGTTAAAACAAGCCAATGAAAATCCAAATAAGCTCCGACGAGAGGAAGAGATTAAGTGGGCGTAAAGGGCTAAAGTAAAGTGCATCCAGGAAGGGACGATAATACCAAATATTTTCACCTCATAGCTAATGGTAAATATAGAAAAAAGTAAATTTATCAACTTGAACAAGATGAGGGTACCATTGTCGGGGATAATAATCTAAGGGTAGACATTTCGGAGTATTATAAAAAGTTATTTGGTAATCCAGAGCCTAGTTCGGTCTCCTTGGATGAAGACAGAACTGAAGATATCCCGCAATTGTCGGCGGAGGAGAATCAAGCGTTAATTGCGAACTTCTCGATGGAGGAGGTTCATGATGCTATTTTTCAGATGGAACATAATAAATCACCTGGACTAGATGGCTTCCCTGCGGAGTTTTACCAACATTTTTGGGGGGTTATTAAAGATGATCTGATAGCTTTATTTGAGAGTTTTCAGAAAGGGGATTTGCCTCTGTATAAGCTGAATTTTGGGGTGATTACTTTACTGCCTAAAAAGGATAATGGAACTGAGATTCAACAATATAGGCTAATATGTTTGCTCAATGTGAGTTTTAAAATATTTACTAAAGTGGCGACAAACCGTATTTCTGAGGTAACTCAAAAAGTGATTAGACCTACACAGACGGCGTTTATCCCTGGAAGACACATTCTAGAAGGAGTGGTAGTTCTCCATGAGACAATACATGAAATGCATAGAAGGAAACTCGATGGGTGAGTTTTAGAATTGACTTTGGAAAGTCGTATGATAAGGTTAAATGGCCCTTTCTGCAACAAGTTCTACGTATGAAGGGATTTGATCCTATTTGGTGCGATAGAATAAAGCAATTTGTGTAAGGTGGGAGTGTTGGTATAAGAGTTAACGATTGTTATTGGGCATAATTTTGAAACTAGGAAAGGATTACGCCAGGGAGACCCTTTATCCCCAATTCTTTTTAACATTGTCGCTGATATGTTAGCGATTCTTATTGCTAGTGCTAAGGATGAAGGTAAAGTGGGGAGTTTGTTGCCTCATCTGATTGACGGGGGAATCTCCATTTTACAATATGCGGATGATACAAATTTTTTTTGGAACATGATATTGCTAAGGCTGTTAATATGAAACTAACACTGTGCATTTTTCGAACAACTATCGGGTCTAAAAATTAACTTTCACAAGAGTGAAAATTTTGCCTTTGGTAAGGCTGGAGGACCAATATAGACACATTTTTGGGTGTGAGTCTGGAACCTTACGTTTAAAGTACTTGGGGATTCCGGTACATTATATGATATTGCGGAATACGGAGTGGAACCCTATTGAAATTCGGTTTGCCTCCAAATTGGGGTGCTGGCGTAGTAAATTGTTGTCTTATGGTGATAGGTTGGTTCTGATTAATTCGGTTCTTACAAGTCTTCCTATATTTATGTTCTCCTTCTTGAAAATCCCAATTGGGGTGAGGAAGAGTTTGGACTATTATAGATCAAATTTTTTCTGGCAATCTGATGAACACAAGAAGAAATATAGATTATCTAAATGGAAAAAAATTGTGTACACCGAAGGATCAAGGTGGGTTGGGGATTGAGGTATTGTAATTAAATAAAAAATGTTTACTAAGCAAATGGCTGTATAAACTTCTTTCAGAGGAGGGTATGTGGCAGCAGCTCTTATGTAACAAATACCTTAAAAATAAAACACTAGCACAAGTAGAGGTTAAACCGGCTGATTCACCTTTTTAGAAGGGTCTCATGCATGTTAAAGAGGACTTAGTAGCTTGTGCACTTGCAACTCTGCATTGTATAGTAACTATCTTTGGTTTCAAATTTAATTTATAGACTCCTTATTTCAGAGCGTTATAAAGAATTTTACGTATATATATCTTGAAGTTTAATGATTATTTTAGGTCAAGTTCTTGCCCCGGCTTCTGATAATCTATTGTTTCGAATTAATGCATTTGTTGTAAGAATGTTTCTAACTTTAAGGTGACAAAGAAGTTCACAATAATCAAGATGCTTGAAATATTGATGTGGCTAAATTGTAGTGTGGTGCAACTGCTGGAAATCCGACGTACACTCAAGGAGGAACCATAGTTCAAGGAAGATGATTTAATGTTTCTATGCATTTATAGATATTGCTTTCTCCCGATGCAACACACGGACATGTTTCCTATTAGGCTAGCCATAGTGCTAGTATCATAGCTAATATCATGCACATTGGTCTCACAAAAATGCTGATGTGGCAGCTAATTAAGGAGGAGAGAGAAGATTATAGTAACATAGGTAGATATCATATCATAGCAAACAACGAGAAAAGTTTATGCTAACAAATCTTTACATAAATTTTTATTGAAATTTTATAAAACAATAAATATAGCATGACTATGATACTACTCCATGATACTATCCACTATTAAGATAATATTATATAGTAGTATTATTTACATGATACTACTACATGATACTTACCACTATGACCAGCCTTTAGATAAAACCAACTGCGGAAGATGGAATCGTGCTCGATCCGTCCGGCAGCTCTTTTGTCCGGAGCTGCATCACGAAGCAAAACTGAGCGGCATGAGAGTTGAGACACAGGGTTGGGTTGGCTTGGCTTCGTGTGGGGTGTCTTTTGCAGCCTGACATCAAGATCATCAAGGGAATTGAGGAAAATATCAGCTGAAATACTTGAAACGTGACCTACAAAAGGCCAACACCTACATACACTTAGCTTAATTGATTGAGCAACGACATATACAGACTCTGGTCTTTTTTTTTTCGAAAAAGGGATACAGACTCTGGTCTAGAAGGAGCGCATGTCATTTAAGGATTTCTTCAGTCAATCATCTCAGTTAACCGTACTCTATATTATCAAATAGAAAAGTTATAAGAAGTGAGGAAAACATTTTATTTTTGATTCAATTCTTTAAACTTCTTCGACTAGAACTTTTGTTACTGAGTTCAGTGAAACTAATTCAATGTATTTGTAGAACTGATAAATCCTTTCATATTGTTTCTTGTCGTGCCATTAGCTCCTATGCCACCACCGGAGGGACCATGAGGGGATCTGATAAATCCGTTCGTACTTTTCTTGCAGTGCCACTAGCTCATATGCCACCGCCTGAGCGACCATGAGGGGATAACGGCTGCCGGCGACACAAAGAGTAGCTACATGGAGTACCAACTGGGATTCATGGTGGCGGCGCTCACCCACATTTTCAGTTCCACGTGACCGGTGAAGCTCATCAACAGTGCAATCGTGCCCATGAAATAAGGAATATACGCAATTTTTTCTCCGATGCAACACACAGACGTTTTTACTAGTCTTCTTAAAATATTGAAATCCCCTCCCCCCTCCATTAGAGAAGGGGTCGAACCTGAATCACCCATCCTGGCCAATGCAAGAAATATTTGGTCCGTGAGCCTTTGCAACCTCAAATGGATATCTGAGACGTGTATCGATAACTTCAACACTGAGTAGTTAATTCAAAACTTTGGGGCCTCCTCTCAGACATCAAGCTCTCACCTGGTATGGAGGACTCCATCATCTCGACCCTCGCGATAAGTGTTTGATGTTCGGCCGACTAGGCTTACAAGACGCAAGTCCTAGGGCTCCTCCGGTTATTCATTCGAGAAGTATGTGTGGAAGATTTAGGCCCCTGCCAAATGTTGTTTCTTTTTGTGGCTAGCGGTCCAGAACATGCTTTGAACTTTAGACCCTTTGAACAAGAGGGGGTGACCACATCAACCACCCAGCCAGCTTTGCAAGTGTGCCCTGAGACGACGAGGCGCATTCTCTTCAACTGTTGGTACTTCAGGAGAATTTGGATGGCCTCGGTTCCCTATCTTTCATGCCCTCACCTGCTACTCAGCATCGGATCCGGCCGCCCCACGGTGCTTCAATGTTGGCACATCCTATTGCGCCAACGCCCACTTCCTCACTAAAATGGCTTAGGGCTGACATCACACTTTAATTCTTGGCAAATTTGGAACGAGAGAGTGCTAGTGTTTTGAACAAAAAATTCTCAATGATGTCACCGCTCATGAAAAGAATCAAAGACAAGAAAGGAGGCAGTTGTGGAATTTAGCCGTCTCGAAATTTATCCTAGGGCAGCACGTTTTCCCTCTTTCCCTTTCGAGCTGGGCTACACCTCCTTGTTTGCCCACCCTTATATAAAAAACCAAAACTTTTGCCTCATTTTTTTTCAAATTGAATATATGTCCGTGAGAGGTCTACATATAACAGAACAAGGTTTAATTCCTCGCAAGCACACATGCACGTACGCTAGGCGCTACTGTGAATAGTATGTGTCAACCTAACTCTTTCCTTTTTCTATAACCTGCCAAGTGGCTATCCAGCTTTTAGAGCATCCCCACTCGTCTCCCAGACGAGGCCCCGAGCGACGTTTTTTACATCCGGACGGTGAAATTTGACCCAGTCGCACCTCCGGTTTCTCGTTTTCGTTCGGATTTGGCCCTTCATCCATCCGGCGAGCCCACGCCATCCCCGGTCCCCCGGGGAGCTATCGGGAAGTCCAAACGAGTGAAAAGCGGGGAAGGGCCCGATCTATCGGCGACTCGACACACGAACCCCACCACCACCTCGCTCAAAATCCCCCCACCCCTCGTATCTCTCTCGCTGCCGGCACCACCCCGCCGGCTTGTTGCCCAGATTCCGCCGTCCCTCCTTCCCCACCTGCCTATATTCCGCCGTATTTCGACGACGGCGTATCTGGCTGCTCCTCCGCCTGCCTGTTTTCCGACGACGGCCTACTCCTCGTCGTTCGCGGTTCGGCTTGTCTCGACCACGCCCGTCAGGTGTTCGTCCATTTGCCTCGCCGGCCATGAACTCGGACGAAGAGGAGGAGCAGATGTTCGTCGAGCTTATGCGAGAATAGATGGCAGCCGCCGCCCAAGACGAGGAGCACATGATGATCCTCAGTTTCTTATCAAGCCTGTATGCCGGGGTGGCAACTGGTCGACGTGGTGGATCGGCACCAGGTCGCCGGAAGTGCAAGCCGAGACAGCGAATGAAGGGCTACTGCATGTTGTACGCCGACTACTTTGCCGACAATCCATTGCACAGTGAGACTGTTTTCATGCGTCGTTTCAGGATGAGCAGAAAGCTATTTATGCAAATTGTGTATACCATCCGAGACTTTGACCCCTACTTCAGATGCAAGGCGGATTGCACTGGCTTGGTTGGATTTTCGTCACTGCAGAAGTGCACAGTGGCTATGAGGATGCTGGCGTATGGAGCTCCCGGTGATGGTGCAAATGACTATCTTCGGATGGCGGAGTCCACCGCCCTCGATTGTTTCTACCGGTTCTGCAGGGCTGTCATAGCAGTGTTCGGGGACTTTTACTTGAGATCACCCACTGTCGAAGACACTCAGAGGATCCTTGCAACAAATGAAGCTAGGGGTTTTCCATGGATGCTTGGAAGCATTGACTGCATGCATTGGAAATGGAAGAATTGTCCGTTTGCGTGGTAGAGAATGTACAAGGGTCACAAAAATGGCTGCACTGTGATACTTGAAGCAGTGGCTACCCATGATCCCTGGATTTGGCACTCTTTCTTTGGTATGCCTGGTTCCAACAATGACATCAACGTCCTAAACTGCTCCCCGATCTTTTCCAAGCTTGTTGAGGGTCATGCTCCCCCGGTGAACTATGTGATCAATGGTCGACACTACAACAAAGGATACTACCTTGCAGATGGTATCTATCCAAAGTGGGCAACATTTGTCAACACTATCTCGAAACCTAGCACCCCCAAACTTTCCGAGTTTGTCAAGAAACAAGAACCTTGCCGAAAAGACGTCGAGCGTGCATTTGGTGTCCTCCAGCAGAGATTTGCTGTCGTCCGGTTCCCCGCTATGACTTGGTCCAAAGATTAGATGTGGGAGGTGATGAACTGTTGTGTGTGCTTACACAATATGATTATTGAAAATGAGAGAAAACATCCGGTTCCTCTGGCTGAGTAAGAAGCACCATATGAGAGAGAGGGTCCTCTTGCACAACCTAATCACCAGGTGCCGACATCATGGGCCGCCTTCATTGCTATGTGCCAAGAGATTCGAGACTTTACAACGCATCAACAACTGCAAGATGATCTGGTGGAGCACATATGGACGCTCCGAGGCAACGCCAACGCCGACGCCAACTAGTCTGTCTGTCTTAATTTGTTTCAAAACTTGTGAAATTGTGTGCTTCATTTGTTTCAACACTTGTTGAACATTGTACTAATTTTTGCCGAATTTGTTTCAGCAATTATCTGACTCTTGTTCGCCGAACTTGTCAAATTTTATGTCGCATTTGTTTGAAATATGTCAAATAGCCGAGGTTGGGGATGTCCTGCCGGGGGGACGGCTGGAACTTCGGCACTCGCCAGGCCAAATTTTCCTCCAATCCGGAGGAAAATTTCGCCGGATTTGGGCGTGGGGAGCGCGAACGAGTGGAGATGCTCTTAGAGCATGTCTAACAGGCCCCGTATAACCCGCCCACCCCGTAAAATTCCGGCGGGATACGGGGCAGGCGCGATATGGGCCGTCTAGCAGGCCCCGTATTCGGGCCGGCCCGTTTCGGCGGAATACGAGGCCCAGGAAATCAGCCCCGTCGCCCCCTACTTACACTGGGCGCAGGTGCGAGTGAGGGGTTAACCCCTTACTCGCAACCCTAGCTCCGCCGTGCGCCGCCGCCTCCTTAGTTAGCTCCGGCGAGCAATTCCTCACTACCCCGCGCCGCATTCCACCCCCGCTCCGGCATGGACGCCCGCCGCCGCAGTAGTGCCTCGCCGGCGAGCGGATCGAAGCGATCCCGCTCGCCGGACACCGTTGAGGAGGCGTGGCGGCTCAAGTGCAAGAGATCCGCCGCCGGGAGCCGCCGTGTGTACGTGCCGGTACGCCGGCGCGCTGTACGTGCCGGATTCTCTCCGGGAGTTCGCCGCGGGTGGGCGGTGGTACCGACAAGACCCGCCGCTCAAGCCGATGAGCGGCGGAGCCTTCAAGCAGTGGCTCGCCGAGTGGCAGCGCGACCGCGCGTCCAAGGCGGCATGGGCGGCGACCATCGGCAGCACCAGCGGCGGAGGAAGCGGAGGCGGCGAGGAGGAAGAGGAGGCAGCAGAGGAGGAGGCGGCCTTCCGGCGTGCGGTGGCCGAATCCGAGAAGGATGCCGCCGAGAAGGCTCGGGCGGAGGCAGAGGAGGAGGCGGCGGCCATCGCCGCCGTCCAGGAGTTCGAGGCGCGGGAGGCGCAGGAGGAGGCGGCCTCCATCGCGTTCATCCCCTTCGTCATCCTTGACGAATAGATGTAGGGTAGATGTAGGTATGATCGCAATGTATGTATGATCCGTAGTATGATCAATGAAGATGAACTTCTCGGGGTTTTAATTTTTGAAAATACGGGGCGAAATACGGGTTCTGCTAGACGAAACGGTGTATGATCGACCATTTTTTTTATACGGGGCGAAAAAGCAGCGAAATATGGGGCAGAAAAGTAAGGGGCCTGCTAGACATGGTCTTGGTTCGCGGAACATGGTTGGAATCCGGTCGATGCACGATCGCCCAGCCAACGCGAGCTTCGTTTTGCTTTTGGTCGGAACACAGGGGTTCTTTGTAGCATATACTGCTACAGTAGTAAGCATCATGTGCGACGTTACGGGCGCGCGGTTGGAGGGTGATTGACTGATTGAGCCTCAAGCATCATCATTGCTGGCCACCCGCGCCAAAGACCCAACACCACCCGAGTTCCCGCAGACAAGCGAAGAAGAGTCAGCGCATGCCTCCCTCCATTCCTCCAGGCTGCAGAGTGCCTGACCGCCAGTTTCTTGCGGCGTGTTCAAGCTGCGTGTAACACATGACTTTCTAAACGCTGAGTAGCCAGTTGCTATCAGACCTTGTTCAGGCGAATATAAACCAAACCAAATTTTGCCTTAACTCCAGGTCAATAATGTTTTGTTTTGCCTGAACTCCCTTAGTTATGGAGCCGCTGCGTTCACTTGTGAGCATCCAACGTTATGTGCCTAATACTATTTGTCACGTGATAACATGTCAAGTCTACCCGCTATTAGAGCATCACTAGCAGTGTCTTCAAACTAGTCAAAGTTTCAAAATAACTACTCCCTCTAGTCTTTATTAATCGACGCGCCCTAAGCGCATGCATATACTACTCCCTTTGAAACACTCGTGTCAATTAATTCAGTCCGGAGGGAGTACTTTTTTGAGGTTTGAGGTCGAAACGAGGTGCGGAACAGAACCCTTAGACCCTTTAACCCTCAAAAAAAATTTGAAGGCTAAACCCTCATTTCCCCACTCGACCTGGACTAGTGCAGGTCCAGAGGCAAAACTGAAGGGCCTTTCAATCTGGTCAACGCGCTCTTGCGGGACTGAAATTTCCCCAACCTCTCCTTCCTCCTCCTCTGGTCGACGAGCCCGCCGCCATCGCCCCGATTCTTTCTCCGCCGAGCTCATCCCGCCGCCCCGATTCGTCCTCCGCTGAGCTCGCCCCGCCGCCGGCCACCGCTGCCTCGCCCTACGCCCCAATTCGGTCGCTTCCACCCCGATGCGTGTCCCTCCGCCGCCGATGATCCCGCCCCGCCTCCGCCTCTCCCGCCCCGAGCTTCCCCGCCTCCCGTCCACCTTCGCCTCTCCCGCTCGAGCTCGCCCGATAGCACCGAGGCCGTCCTCCTCCGACCCCACATCCTTCGACCCGTCCCCCTTCGCCTCTCCTTCCACGAGCTCGCCCGCCCCCCGTCCGCCTCTCCCTCCCTGACCCCGCCGCGCTGCCGACGAGCCCGCCCGTGATGAGCTCTCCCCGGCCTCCGACCCCGCCCGCGAAGGTAAGCAAAACTTGCAATTACACTCAATGGCATCAATGTGCTTCAAAGCTCTCCTTTATTTCCAAGACTAGCTTCAGGTGATGCTCCAACTTGCAATTACAAAGTCATGGACAATGAGTACACAATAGGATACTATCTCACCGATGGCATTTACCGTGAGTGGGTAACTCTTGTGAAGTCCATTAAATAGGAGAAAGGAAAACCCTTATCAAGAAGAAGCTAATTTCACAAAGGCACAAGAGGCAGCCTGCAAAGACATTGAGAGAGCTTTCAGTGTTTTGCAAGCAAGATTTGCCATCGTTCCTGGTCCAGCTCGTTTTTGGGACAAGAAAACCCTTGTGAACATCATGAAGTGTTGTGTCATTCTACACAACATGATACTCGAGGATGAGAGGGGGTTAAACTTGCCATGTTTTTATGACAATGTTGGTACCCGAGTGCGAGCGGAGAGGAACCCCGATCGCCTTCAAGCTTTTCTCCAAGCACATCGGGATATTGAAAATGCCAGCACTCATAACCAGCTCCGCGATGATCATGTCGAGCACCACTGGCAGCTGCTTGGCCGTGGCCAATGATCTACCTTTGTTTTAGTTGATTCATGTTCCATTTGATTCGAATACTTATTCATGTTCTATATGCTTCGAACTATTATTGTAATTTGCAAAAAACATTGTTGTAATAAGTCGACTTATTATTGTGTGTTTGAAACTATTATTTGCTGGTGTTTTATGATAGGTAGAATGATTATTATATGCTGCAAACTGTTATTGTTGGTTGTTGTATGAAATTCTGAAGAAACTGTCGAAATCCTGTTTTGAGGGTTTGAAGACCGGGACACTCTGTTTTGACGGTTGGTTTGAGGCACTGATCTACGCTGACCATTTTGGGCCTTCAAATTCGTGTTCTCTCGGCCCTCAAACTGATTTTGAGGGTTACCGGTTTGAGAACACTGCTAGTGATGCACTTAGTATGGCTAAGATCCCCTCCTTTGTCCAACCAAAGCATAAACCCCTAGGCATGGGATGAGTTCTGGCAATGGCGCATGGCTAGCAAGTTGAAGGCAGCAGCTTACCCATCATTGTCGACACGGGGAGCAACGCAGATGGAAGAGCCAGGCGCTGCGAGCTAGGAGGGCAGCCAAAGTCTTGCCAGCGCGGACAAGAGGAAGCGCTCGGAAAAAGAAGAGTCCGTGAAGAATTACTATGACATACATCACAAGAAGCTCGCTTTTGAAGCCCGCAACGGACATGGTTGGAGATGTGTGATTTACTAGATGTTATTCCATTTGCGTCTAATTCTTTTGGACTTCGGGAATATTGGGAAAGCCGGTTTTGAAATATCTTGTTATACTAATTTGGATTATATGCTCTTTTGCGGCTTCTACTGGAATTATTTAACGGTTAAAACATGAATAAAAAATTGCCTAAAATTACAAGGTCACGGGCTAAATGCGGGACCCCGCTGGCAACGATGTTGGTATCTTCTTCTCTTTCCGCGAACCACCCCAAACAAACCTGTTTGTTCATAATTAATATTTAGATAATTTTGTATCGAAGAAAAAACACGAAGGGCAGCCGCGCGCCCAGCCTGTACGGTCATCAACCATGATCATTGCCGGCCGAGTTCTCGCGGATTTCTGCAGAGCGCGGCGCGGACAATTAAGCCAAGAGTCCACACGCATTCCTCCCTGCCTGCAGACTGCAGAGTGCCACAACACTCACCGTACTGGACAGAGTGACGGGACGAGGCAAAAGGGCAACCTTGAATTCGACTGACCGGTCGTGGACGTTGCGTTCCAAGTTCCAACAGGGGGCTAGCTGTGCTGCGAGCGCGGCCGTGCACGTCCTAGTAGTAAGGTGGCGCACGCACGGCGCCGACGTGCTGTCGCGCGCGCAGGCTACATCGTTTGGCTCTCATCCCCTCTCTAAAAATGGATGTCTGGTTTTGTTTTACTAGTACTTAAAAGGCCAAAAGGTAGACATCCATATTTATTTCTGTTGCATAAAAGTCAAAATGGACGTCTACTATATCTTTCCTGATGTACAGAGATTTAATATTTATTTCAGTGAATTTAGATTAACTCTTTACCATATTTGAAATCTGATGCAAAATTTCGAAATAAAAACTTGCCCAAGTTTCAGCTTCCACCACTACGTCACGTACGCCACCTGGCTTTGGGACTGACCTGCATGGTAGAGGTGATATTTGCCTTAATTCCACTCCCCCATAGTAAAATGTTCCAAGAAATATCATAGCGACTATCCGTAGATATTGGACACTAAGGGCAGTCGCAACTCGCAACCCATGGTATCTAACAGCTAGCGTATCTAAAACATTAAACAGGTATTTATCACACATATATGCTTCTCTTCTTTGCATCATATTTTTGTGCGAAGCATCTTCTCAAGTTCAGAATAATTTTTTAATTTCAACACCATATGCAAATTGCATGTTTTAGGTAATACTCAACAGTTTTTAAAACACAGGAGTATAATAAATGGGAAGAGCCTATTTTCAAATGTTGTTCATGTTTCAAACCTCAGGGGTTAATAAATTGTTTTGTGAAACTACAGGGGGTTATGTGGACGACTTGGCTCGATCCAAAGCAAAAGGTGGCACTGGCCATTTTTGCCGAGAACGGCAATGCGTGCACGACGGCCGGTGGACATAGCGTAGCATCTCCAGCTCCCATCACGCGTTCACGCTCCAGTCCAGATCTGAGATGAGGCCGGCGGATGGAGTTGCTGTGCTCGCGGTGGCTGTGCTCCTCGCAGCCGCCGCGGCTGCTGCTGCTCCTCGTGCGCCGGCGCCCGCACTGACCCTCGAGAGGACGCTGCCACTGACGGGGGTGCGCCTGGAGCGCCTGCAGGCGATCGACAGAACGCGGCTCTCCAGCAAGAAAGGAGTGGTCGAGTACTCCATGGGGGGCATGCCCGGGTGCGTGAGTTTTCTCGAACTATTTTTCAAGATTTCCTTGTCCCGCTACCGATCGAGTTCTTCTTCTCCTAGCTAGTCCTGTTTTTCTCAAGAGTGTAATCAGCTTTTGCTAGCCTAGCTGTGTACATATCGCATACTGAAAAAAGATCCAGGGTACGTTTAGCTTGACCACCACCTAGCTCTTCCAAAAATTTTCAGATCACGTTGAAGTCCTACAACCCAAATTCTTCTTCAACTTCGTCCATAATATCTTGCTCTGATGATAGGTGTGAAAATGCTATGGCAACAGGTTATGCGGGCTGCAATATCTCCGGATCTCCGAGCAGCAAATGTGGATACATGCAGACGTATGCTGATGGAAGTGAGACTTCCGGTTTTTATGTATCGGATGCTTTGTATTTCCAGAAAGTCTTGGGAAATGAGACTGTCACCAATCCGTCAGCATCTATATTTTTTGGGTACAACATCTATTATTTCATATTTTGCATCATATAATGGATACTTAACACTAGTAACTTAAGTGACGTTGCAACAACTTCTTTTAAGCAGATGCAGCATGTCAAGGTTAGACCTGATGAAGACCGATGGAATCATAGGTTTCGGGAAAAATGCGGTGTCGGTTATCTCGCAACTCTATTCTCTAGGGGTGTCCCCAAGGGTGTTCTCTCATTGCTTGAAAGGTTCAAATAATGGAGGTGGCATTCTTCTTCTTGGTGAAGTCACGGACCCTGGATTTGTATATACCCCACTTCTTCCATCACAGTAAGTTTCTTTTTCTTTGAATTACTTCGGTTATAGAAATTTTGAGTTCATACTTCTTGATCGTTTTATTATATTTCAGTATCATACTATTGTTCCCTCTTTTATGGTAAGTATAGAGGACATAGACTAGTGGTGTGAATGTAAAATTGGCCAGTGAATTTGCACAATGTGATTGCTTTATATTGATTTATAATCTTCTGGTACCATGAAGTAATTGTTAGTGTGCTTACTCGCACAATCTCGAAATTCCCATTTAAGTGTGAATTTATTTATACAATCTTGATTGGAAAAATCTATGCACTACAACACAAAAGACATGTGGAGACGTTCTATTTAACTATTAAGGACGCTTTATATCGTCTCTAGGTGGTCGTAGAGTCGTTGCCAGAAAACGTCACATAAGCGTCTTCTTATGCACCGTCTCATAGACCGTAGAGACGAATTGAAAGCGTGTCTAGAAAATTTGAGACGCTCTATAAAACGTGTCTACTACATTAGAGACGTTGGTGGGACCTGAGCGGAAAGCTACTTGCATCACGTCTCTACCAAAATTTGAGTCGCTTTGAGGCGTGCCAATGGGAGAAAGATTTATTTTTAAAATGACAAAATTATCGCCACATATAGTGAAGGGAGAGAATACGTATGGCTTGCAACACAATAGACAAATGTAGTGCATTCCAAAGATATAGATTTATTAATCAAAGAAAATTGTACGTTACAACTAAAATTTACATTCATATAGAAAGGGGGCGAAGAAGAGAAGAGAACTTGTAGTCATGTACTTCTAACTAGCTGGAATCTTCTAAACTTTCTATGTACATCTTCACGACATCACGTACAATTTTTCCTTGTGGTCCTTACTGCGATTCATCAAAATTCTGCAAAGAAACATTCTGCAGAGAACACAAAATATCACTGACATCTTTTTAACGGAGGATATTCATTAAGTAAATTAAAATCTGACAAACTGAAGATGGGTACCCAAACAACTGGCATTACGGACATCAACATTGCCAAGATATGTACCTTCTTAGCATCAAAGTAATTTCCTTGGGAGCATAGTCACCACTCTGCAGCGAAGAATGTAACTCAGTTAAAATGTAAAAAAACAAAATGAAATAAAGAATAATCATGAAAAAATTAGTTTAAAATATAATAATATGGTAGTTAGCTTGCTGGAATTTATTATAAGTTCAAAACTACATATTCACATTACTTACTGGCTTTCATAAATAATTACAGCTGATGCATCTTGAGAACTTTATCAATTCGCTTCTAGGCAGCACAACTTGAACCACTTATGCATTTTAGTTCAAGCCTGTCAAGAAACAAAGGTTAGTTGCGCTGGTCGGGGATAATTTAAGGAAAAAATGATGAAAGTTACTTATGACCTGAGCAATGTATCAATAAGCCTTCCACAATGGTCTCGATTACTTAAGTGATCCAAATTATATCTCCAATAAGAGATGATGAAATTTCTCCTTGAACAGACTGTAGGTATAGACAACTTGTGTATGTTGTACTTGGAAGGCCCCATAAACTTCACATATGCACTCCTTAAAATACAGATATAGTTTTACGTTAGCAGATTACTTGTTATTCTACTTATGGTTCACCTTCCAAGTTATTAAGGCTGAAAAACACGTACTACTAATTTAGAAACAGACAACTTATGAAAAAAAAAATTACAAACTATATGGGCATATGTAGGATTAACAGAGCAAGTATGCTGGGTATGCTTGGTTTCAGCGAATGTGAATGATGGGCCTGGTATGGCTTGAGTTGTTGGTTATCTGGATGCACTTAATTATTTGTATTGCAGATCGGCTGTTGACTAATCTCTCCCTTGCAAGCGATCTCACATACTTCTATACGTTGCCTCACTTCTGTCTGAAAAAAATTAGATCTCGTTATTGCATCCCTGTAATTTCACGGCTCAGTTTCCATTATCCTATAAGCGCTAATCGTGTGACTACAGATGTACCAATCAAATAGACACAATCTCCGCTGAAGAAAGATACAGACTGAGATTAAGTTAGTAGTACAAGACCTTACCTGCGGCTGTGGATCCACGACTAAATGGAATTGGCTGGCTGCAAGTCGCCAAGGGCAGGTAGCGGAGGGTCTCTGCGTAGCAGCCTTGGACGGACGAGGAAGCCGCCCGCAGCCTGGGACAGCGTGGAGGATCGGATCTCTGCGTAGCGTGTAGCAGAGTCCAGCGGAGGAGATCTTGTACATGCCAGGGGAGAAGAGGTGCCGCCAGTCGCTGCGTAGGGTTCGCCGGAAAGGAACCGCTTGGACATCTAGTGGCGGCGCTAGGTTTCAAAGAGTATGAGACCGGAGATATTTCGGGGAGATTCACGATCGGGTTGAGTTTTTCTTTATGGAAGTGGGAACGGCGAATCTGGTCACGTTGAGACGACCTGCTAAACGTCTTGAAAATCGTCCTTATTCAGAGGGTGGATTTGCATGTAAAGACGAGGACGAAAGCGTCACAATTATGACGTCTCTAGGTGCCTATTTTCTTGTAGTGATGTTTTTTAAATACAAACGTGTGACTAACCTATATGCATATGCCAATAATATAACTAACAATGTTTTGCAATAGAATGTTGACTCATTGATTCCGGGTGAAACTTTCTAAATTCTGTATGTTAACCACCTTTTCATGGTAACATACAGGCCTCATTACAACGTGAATTTGAAGAGCATTGCTGTCAATGGTAAAAATATCCCCATTGATTCTTCTTTGTGGACAGCACAAAATGCACGAGGAACCATCATTGACTCCGGAACCACGTTATCATATTTCGCAGACGGAATCTACGATCAAATTGTTAATGCAGTGAGTTCTTCATATGACACATCTTACCATCTTCTTGTTTATAAACTAATAGTTGATCAGCCTACGTTACTTCCTTAATTTTGTTGTGTTGTTGTTAGTCGTAATGATTCCTATTATCTATCCACAGATTAATGACGCCATCCCTGATAATATACGCTATTATGAAGAGGTTGACAGAACATGTTACATATCCTCCATCAGGTATTTTACAAGCTATCAAACAGTTCATGTCCTTCGAATCTCAAATTGCTTGACAAAATGTTTTTTTCACTCCTCCTCCAGAAATTTCTCGCAATTTCCAGATGTGACTCTATATTTTGAGGGTGGTGCTCCATTGACTATGAGGCCAGTGGACTATCTTTTGCTCCAAGGTTTCTCTACGGTAATTACAAAAGTCCTTTGATGCTACCATCAGCAGTTTTCTTGGCAATTACATATCTGGTTGACAAATTTTGGGTGGAATTGAATGAACATAATATCACATAATTATTTGCAGGACTTTGTCGAGGATATATTGTGTGTTGGCTTTCAGAATAGCAAGTGGCTTCAAGGTTTAGAACACACAACTATACTCGGAGGTTAGTATCTAATGATAGACAAAATTAGTTAGTATAATCTGCACATCTTACTACTAGAATTTTAGACTACTTTTCTGTCCTGGTGGCTTGAATTAAGTTTCTCAATGAAAACTCAGTAATTGCATAAGCTATTGTAGGCATAGTCTGCAAGTCATCTGTATTCTTGGGAGAGTGATCATGGTTTTTGACTGATTGAATCCATGCCTTTCTGTAAACCTTGTTATAAACATCCAAACTTTCTCTGACTATCTCTCCTTCGACAATGAACTAGCAACTAATTACAGTAAGTAGTTCAATATAGCATGCGTTGGGGTGCGCTTCTCTGGAGCCTAGAGAGTTTTGTAGTTCACTAATGGGTGTATCTTAGTACAGATCTCGTGTTACATGACAAGATTTTTGTTTATAACGTCGAGAAGATGCAGATTGGATGGATAAGTTATAACTGTAAGCACATTTTTCTCTCGATCATCTTAAATTTGCTGCTCCCGCAGCATGACAAGCAAGTTCTTTCTTTCAGGTTCCCTACTGAACACAAGCAGTGTGTTAGTTTCTAGTGAGTCACCGGGGCGCCGTGCAACGCTATTCTACAGCATCTCTGTTGCTATTGGTGTCGGTGTCATAAATATTTTAATACGCTCCAACTTACCTTAGGAGGTAAGATGAATATTCAATCCTAGTTGTCCATTGATCATAAATAGTAATAGCAAGTACTTTTATATATTCAAAGTGAAGGTTTCTAATGGATCAGTTAACCTTTCTCTTACTACAAAAGCCTTCCTTTAATACTACTGAATATATAAAAAAAATCAGAGTGAACCATACATATGTCTATACATGCTCCAGATATTATAAGTTTTCATTATTTTTGTTTCATGCTTAACGTGCATCTGTGAAGCACATTCGTCTAATATAAATCAGTCCATGGACATTATAAATAAAAGAAAATAAAAAAAAATATAAGAGTTTATTTGGACTATAGAAACTATGACAACTGATGGTCGTGTTGAGGAGAATGGAGTTTTTTTCCAAGATTGATGAGAAACAAAGCTAGTTTGCAGGCAGTAGTGACTTGGATTGGGGAAAGAAACCATGTTGGATTGAGGTGGAGATTAGCCTATTAGGTAGAACCATTTATAAGAAATGGTGTACCACTATTCTGATAAATTTCTGTTGTAGCAGTGCAAACATCATCTACATTTCTAAAATGATAATGTAAAAAAAAAGCTTAACAGAATGTTAGGGATGTTTAGATCTAAAGTCTGGATCCTCTGTGGACTTCTAAATTCTGTATGTTAACACTTAACAGAATGGTAGGGATCTTTAGATCTAAAGTCAGGGGCATAAATTGCTTCTGTTATTATGTCCCTTAGCAGACTGCAAACCATGTAGGCCGACATAATAATGAAAATCCAAGAATGGCTTTACTGAACTGTATATCATTGCCCCAATAAAAAAAGTTGTTGTCAGTTGAATGGGTGTTGAGTGTTGACTGATCTTTCTGGTTGGTTACCTTCATCATTTTGGTATAGGTTGCTCCAGTAGCGAGGACGAGATGGATGACCAGGAAGGAGAGCACTGCAACTTGCAGCTGACAAATGCCAATATGACATTGCTAGTAGAGTGGAGAAGCTTCCTTAGAATTTAGCTCTCCTTTATTGTAAACGGTCTAATGATCACTTGGGCTCCTAAATCTTCCTTAAGATTTATGACAACCTAGTTTCCACGCTCTAGCAGCATGATTAACACTTGCATATATTAAAGTAGGTACGTAGAAACTCACTGTTCCGCTTGTGCTTTTCATGTCACGCTCTAGTATTGTGCAAAGCCAGATTGTTGGCGGCATTCAACCAGATGGATGCCGAGATTGTTGGCGACATTTCAAATCTTTGAGTAATCATATTACTGTTTGAACCGTTTGATACAATTGTACTAGTAATATGCTTGCACCATGGAACTTTTAATTACACGGGAAGGAACTGCCGTCTTGTATGCATCCGAACTGTTGGACGGACTAGTGTGATGAGAAGGCCTAATCCTGCTCCCCCGTGCGACTCGGTTGACCCCGATCTGCTCGGTGCGACACCCGTCGTCCCTAACGACGGCAACCCCCGGCGGCCCGGGCGCGCTCCCGCTACCGATCGACCTCCCCTGTCCGGCATGCGACGTTGTCGGATTCCCCTGCTGCGCACGCGCGCTCACGGCAGGAACAGGAACAGCCTGGAGCAACAGCCCTCCCTGCGCCGTTACGAGCAGGACACGGCCCGCGCGAGCCCAAGCTACCCGATGGCCGATGGGCGACCATGCTCCTTCACATCGCCTCTCGCTGCCGCTGGCAAGGAGACCTCAGTCGCGGACCTTGATATTTGTGTTGGCCGCTCCGCTCCGCCGCGCCTCGCCTCGCCTCGCTCTGAGCTCTGCCGCGCACGCGCGCAGGTCGGCGTATGCTGCTCTGGACTCTGCATCATGCCGCTCTAAACTCCGCCGTATCCGCTATAGAAAGGAAGTTCACATGAGCTGGCTTTGCAATTCACACGGCTTGAATTTTGCAGACATGGAGAGCCGTCCAGGAGGGATGGCCGGATGGATTTGTCGAGAGTTCACACATGTATGTTGAAGTTACACTTCACATGGCTCCGTGGCTCTCTTCTGGATATTCCTGCGTATGCACCGCCGAAATCCACGCGCATCAAATAACAAGTCGATTTTGTAAGCGTGGAACAGTTCACATAACTTTTTCCCTCGTGGGTGAATTGAACCCTTTTTGCCGGAAATGAATTTCTACATTAGACCAATTGAACTTCTTCTCAAAGTGCGTGCTCTCCTGCCAATAAAACTGAACTTGGACAGAAATTTGAATATCACAATCAACTTAGAGCACTCCATATTGATTTGGGGTGGGCACTGTTCTCAAACCGTCGCGTGACGTGTGCCTTTTTTTTTCTTCTGTGGCTTCCGTCGTTCACTCAGGTAGCTTTTTTTTTTTTTAGGGAGGGGTTACCGGCTACGGTTGTTGGCCTCTCCCTCTGTATTTCTTTAAACCGCATCCAGTAGATCCCTCAAAGCGTAAACTGAAAATGCGCATTTGAGTGTCCTAAAATTCGAGATTTAAGGTTCAAGAAACTCCTCCACTATCCTAAACTGTAATTTAAAAAAAATTGCGAGAGACAATCAAAATTGCAATGCCATCTAAAATTGCAGCACAATTCCATCTTACAAATCGTGGGATACACAGAAATTTATTCTAATATTTAACAAAAGGCGCCGCCACGATACTCTACGTACAAAAAAGGGCTCCGGGATGCACGCCGGAGCCAATGTTGTGGTGGCGATGTCAACGACATCGCGGAGGCTTCACTCGTTGTCGCTGCCGAGGTCGACATAGGGATGCTCAATAGCCATCTGGCGCCATTATTCCTGATCCTTCCCGCTTCCTGGCGCATCGTCTTCTCGAGCAGCCCAACGATGGCAGGGAATTCGGCATCCGCGACGAAGTTGACGCGCGTTATGGATGCCGGCTTGCCCTCCAGCGCGGCGAGGACTCACTCGAGCTCATTGTCGGTGACGTAGTCGCCCGCGTAACCCGGCATCGATGTGTCACCATCGAGCTCCATCCGCACCGGCTACAATGCGCGGGAGGAGGAGGAGGTCGGGGAGGTGGAGCAGCGCGAGGCCGACGCGCGCAAGACAGCCATCCCGCGGCCGAACTCCTACCGTGAGAAGGCGGGTGGCGGCATCACACCGTGCTTGAGGTAGGACCCACGGAGGCACGCGACATCCGACACCACCTTTTGCGCCTCTGTCTTCTTGCAATGGCGGCCGCCGCCGTTCGAGTTCACGCCGCGGCAGCTCCGGGGCCCCCCTAGGGCCAATCTGGCCCCCGCCACGACCACTCGAGGACAGACCAGATACCTGTTGCCTGCCAAAACCCACCGGCGGGCAGCGGTTAAGCAACACGAAGAGTCGGGAGGCTCCCAAGACTGCTGGTGGGCCTTGGTCCCTCGGTCAACGGCCCGCAATGCTCTGGCACATGTCCTGGCGGATGCGAGGGCGTGCCACCTGACCTATACCTGGTCAGGAAGGTGTTGGATCGCTTCGATTACTTTCCTGCATGGTTGACACGTAAACATTAAATGAGCCTCGATCGGCTCTCAAGTTACCCTGTAGATCGGCTCAAGGAGCCGATCAACCCATGGTTCGTGTTAGATATGCAATAACATGGGTTTCTTGCTTTATCAATACTAAGCTAATCAGATCTACGACAGTTTAGGGTTTTCACCGCATAACCGGAACATCCTACACGTGATTGAGCCTGGCAAATACGTAAGATAACGAAAAACGAACCCTAGATGAGGCCTAAAAACCAACATAGTGTCGATTTCCGAAACGTCCCTTCTAGGATCAGCAAACCGTACCCTACGCGCTACTGGATGATTCAACCTGTTTATAAGGCCTAACTATGCAGATATTAAACTAATCCTTGAAGAACAAGGAGCAACCGTAACAGATCGAATCTACTAAATAAAGACAAAGCAAGGCGCTGCCCTTACACCTAAAATAGGTGTAAGGGCAGCTAGATATCGAGGGGCAGCGTAGCTAAGCAAGCAGATCGTGAAAGCATCAATGCAAGCCCCAAAACACCTAAGATAAACAGTATTTCTCGCCATCAACAACGCTTCAGCATGAGCAATACCAGATAACGAATAAACGTATACTGCCTAGATCGCAAGATGCGATCTAGGCAGCATGATGCTTACCCGGAAGAAACCCTCGGAACAAGGGGTGGCGATGCGCCTGGTTTGTGTTTGTTGTGAACGTGATCGTCCTCCTTTCTCAATAACCCTAGGTACATATTTATAGTCCGGAGACTTTCTAATTCGGAAGTACACCTAACCGTGTACGGGCTAAACTCTATCTCTTAATTCTAAACTAAGATGCAATCTAAAATACAGATACACGGGCAATCTAGCCCAAATTCACGTACAAGGCCGATTCAGAGACATTCCACGTGTAAATCCTTCAAGCCCATCTTCATCACGGCCCATCTCCTAAGTTGGCCAAATCTCGGTGATAACACATGCCCCCTGGTTTTGGCAATGATAATTTCAAAACCACTCTGTTTTTTCTTCGTAGGGTCACGTCGTGGCAGAGCAGAACCGTCGCAGTATCCTTTCATCATGATGCCTTGCCTTCTCAACTTCTCTGCACGATTTGACAGTTTTGACACCACGTCCTCGGAAACCACCGCAACATTAAATCTCCACTACCTCCCCTTTATTTAACTGCATCGAGCAATTCGCTTCTTCATCCCCCTGCTCTGTACTAGCCATCGGCCCAAAAAAACCCCTTCTACAGCCATGTCGTCTTCCTCCTCCTCCTCTGGGACATCGGGTCTTTCCTCCCTATCCTCTTCCTCTCGCGAGCCGACGCCAGAATGGGGCTCGCTGGCGGCGCACGATATCCTCGCCCCAACGACGTGAGACAAGGAGGATCACGATTCCTTCGTCTGGTCCGAGGACGATAAGTCCTTGACCGACGGGGAAGACGACCTCCAATTCCTCGTCGATGGGGAGCTGGCGGTGGAGAGCGAGGATGACTCGTTCTCCTGGGATGACTTCACCTCCTCCGACGAGGAAGAGGAAGAGGAGAGTGACACCTCCTCCGACGAGCCGCCGGCGAAGCGCATCTGCTTCGGGTCGGACGCCGATGACGACGACGAAGACGACGACGAGGAGGAGACGGCCCCTGCCGCGGGCTACAGCAGCAGCGACGAAGAGCTCACCGCCAGCAGCGCTGATGGCAGTCACGACGGCGACGACGAGGGCAGTGACGGCTCATAGACTAGAATTACTAGCATAGGACTAGTAGTAGTAGTAATCGGCTTCTCTTTTGTTCTTCCTTGCTTGAGAAATCGGCTCTTCCCTGTAAAAAATCCTCTTTATCAATGAAGAAAACGTTTCTATGTCACTGTTGCTTCCATATTAATTTTGCCGATTGTCAAAACGAGTTAACGCACAAAGAGCCGATGGAAGCACATCGTCCTTTTTCCACAGAACGTTTGCCGATTGCCAACGCGAGTCAACGCGCAAAGAGCCGATGGCAGCACACCGGCCTTTATCACAACGCGAGCAAGGCCAACCCAGTTGCCTATTCAAACGGTAACCTGCAACCCTCGCCCGCAAGAGTAAACTCAGATCCCCAAATCGCCGCTCGCACAGATCCATCTTTCGGCCACACAACTCTCAAATCCCAAACGCGCAGACTCCACTCCCCAGCGAATCCAATGGCGGGATCATCCAACACCAACACTACGGTCTCTGGTTTGAAGGTAATTCCCAACCGCTCCTCGCCATCCGCGCATATTGTTGGAATTAACAGCAAACACCTGAATTAATGTCTTATTCCGTCATTAATTTTTAGGTATCAGACATTCTACTGTCGCATCCTTCCCTTCCAAATTCTCTCTGTCTTGGCCCTCGTTCTACCGAGAGTCCTGCTCATTTGATTTCATGCGAGGCCAATAGAATTCCCTTCGTAAACCAGAACTTAGATCTATCCTCTTGGGCCGACTGCTTACGAGCCTGGCCTAATCCTCCTGAAGATTGGGTCTCATGGTATAATAGAATAGCCAAAACTCACCAATCCACCTGGGAAACCACAGGAATAGCCGATGCCTTAGCCTTATCACTGTCTCCCCTTGAGAAACATGAAAACCTTTTGAAAATCATCGGCTACTTTTGGTCTGATGCTTTGAATTGCTTCATGTTTGGTCATGGCCCCATGACACCAACCCTACTAGATGTGGCCATGATCACTGGTCTAGATGTTGCATCCCCAAGCCCCTCTGCCTTTATGCTGCCAAAGGTTCCTTTCAAACTCTCTTCCAAAACAGACTGCACAAACTGGGGTGCTTATCTTCGACGCCACATGAAAAACAAAGGCCCTGTAACAGAGAAAGAACACACGACCTTCCTAAATTTCTGGTTGGAACACTTCATATTTTGTGGCCCTTCCCTTGCTCCCACCAAGAATTACCTTTCCTTGGCCTATGAACTTGCCAGGGGCACCCAGCTGGGCATTGGCAAACTGTTCCTTGGAGAGGTCTATCGATATCTCCAATTGATGTCTGTCAAACTGTTTTCCCAAAAGACAGTCAAAACAGGAGGTCCTTGGTGGTTTATTCAACTATGGGCTCAGCTATACTTTCAGAACCACATCCCAAACTTCCCACGTCTAGCCACTCGCACCTTTCCAGATGCCACCGGGAAGCAAATCCGATGCACTAGCTACGGCCAAGCTTTGTATAGCCTTCCAGGCAGTAAACTGATTTCTCAGGAAGCATCAAAATGGTTCAGCATATTCTTCCAAGGCCTGGACAATCCCCTCTTCTTTCCTTACACGGAGTCTGAGCATTTTGAGAATCCCGTCTCCTTCAGGCTAGACAGCTTTGCCGATGACACCAGCACCCGGCAATTGTACTCCATCATGATTCGCCCATGCTTCCTTCCAGTGGGCATGAGCACCTCTAACAGGATCATCAAACCTGGTTATGAGTCCTATCAGCCGGTCATAGCAGCCCGGCAGCTTGGTCTTGGGCAGGTGTCTCCCCATTTCTTTCTCCACCACTTAACAGAAAGCAGAGCTGACTTGCGTGACATCCTCACTGGTCAGAGGTGTTACTCTTTCTTTGATGCTCTAGCCATCCCTGTTCCTCACAACCTCTCTTTTACCTCTTCAACCGATGGTTTTGAGGCCTGGTGGTCAATGTGGAAGAGTCATGCCTTTAGGAGAGCTCTGGGACCCTTGCTGAAACAACTTGATGCTGAATACGATATCCCTGCAGAACAGGTACCACTGTTCAGAGATTATCTCGAAGTAGTTTACAATGACTTCCTTCCGCTTATAACCCTGCTCTATCTTTTTGCAGCAACAAGACGGTCCAGAGCCTGCACACGATGACGGCTCTCCTTTCAGATTCCTCCCAGCAGCTCCAGTGGTCCCCTTCTGCAAGAACTCACCATCCTTGAAAAAGGTTGTGATGCAGAGCCAGCCGATTTCACCAAAATCGGCTTCTAGAAGTAGAGTATCTTCTGGGCCGGTTGCCCCCCGAGCCTCAGCCGCGGCGAGAACAGCCGTGAGGAAAGTGGCTGTCAGGAAGACCTTGAGGCGCCAAACCCCTACTCCAGCCCAAGAAAACTTGCACGTAAGTTGATCCATGCCTTGGCTGATTTCATCCATCCTTCTCGGCTTCTGCAACCTGCTCGTGCTTCCTTTACAGGCCTCCACTGAAGAAAACTCTAGTGAGGATACACAGTCCAGTCGAAGGGACTCGAGCTCCGGCAACTCTGGGAAAACCACCACGCAGAGCCAGCCAGACTTGCCACCGTCGGCTCCCAAGAAAAGGTCAGCTCCCGAACCTGCTGCTTCCCCGGCTTCACATAAAGCAGGACAGGGCGGTCTACGCACGAAGAGCCGATGCATCAAGAGAGCTCGCCAGGCACCGCAAACCTCTTCATCAAACCAGGAGATTTCGAATGTAATTACTCTTTATACCCTCCTCGGCTCATATTTTGTGCTAACCCATTGCTGTTCCTATCGGCTAACCACTTCCTTTACAGACTGATGACACCTCTAGTGGGGAAGTCGAGGAGGTAGTGATGCCATCCACCACCCTGGACCTAGCAACCTCAAAAAGTGTAGCTGACAAGGCTGCCACCTTGGCCAAACCCTCAGCAGAAACACGAGAGCCGATCACATCTTCGTCAGTTGCTCCTATGGTCTTGGGAGAGGTACACATCCTTCCCTTAGCTCTGACTTTCTCCTTCGCGGTATACTGACGTTGCTCTTGTTGTTTGTCAGGGTTGTGACCTCTCAAACTTGCTAACGTTCGACCCTGAGTCCATCGAACCAGCCACGTCTAAAGCAAGTGAAGAGTCGGGACCCAACGCTACCCATGGTCAACTTCAGCATCTCAAGGCCTTGCTCTCCTCCTCAGTCGAAACATTGGTTGAAGATACCGAGGAAGTAAAGAGCATTCTTGAAGACATCCAGCCTCATCTCCCGGTGACGTTGCAGGTGAAGCTCTGGCCAGTTGTGACTCTGTCTGCTTACAAGTCAAGGGTGACATTGGCTCGTCAGAGAATCGGCTTACGCCACGCCCAGATTCCATTGAAAGCCGATATTGCAGACAAGTGTCAGCGGCTTAATGAGAAAAGGCAGCTTTGGACGCCAAAACTGACACCTCTGTCAGCACTGCTGAACTTGAGACCTTGCGAAAGGAGTTGGAGGACCTTGAAGAAAGAGTCCGGGTAACCAAACAGCTCATCCAAGATAAGGAAGCTCTTATTTCCCGCTCCCACGAGGAAGCAGAAGACCTCAAAGCTGAACTGAAGACTGATCTCGCCGAAATCCGCGCCTTGAACAAACAGCTGGTGACAGGCCAGGACGAAGATGACGAGGCTGAGATCGCCGAGGTGGACCGTGTTCGTGCTACCGCACTCCGTGCCCTTGAGGCATTCCTTCGGTAGAGCTCCTCCATGTAACCCAATAACTGCTCCCCTGAGCCTGTACCTCTGTCTGTAACAGATTGTACCCTAAAGTCGATGTCCGAGCATCGGCTGTACTTAAAATTTTTACTATTTTCGATTTTTTACTGGCCGATCGATTTCATGAATCGGCTCCTCCTGGGAACATACCTCGTAGCCTCGTACCTTCTCCGTGTGTATGCCCCCCGAGCCGAATCTTTCAAATAATTGAAGATATCGGCTTTTCAGCCATCTATGAGCCTGCCACAAAACACAAAGTCTAATACGTACGGTGAGGATAATTTTGGCCGATTGCTGGAATCGGCCTCCTTTGCAATTGAATTGCACAATGAAGGTTTACACCTTATCTGTACTCCACGACTACGTGACATGCTTGAGGTGAGATCATTGCTTTCTATTTTTTGGGGCCGATCGCAGGGATCGGCCTTGCCACGTACGTCTGTCGACTCTGGTCTTGCTACTCGGTCAGGCCGGTGGATAAGACCAGCCTCACCCCATTTTTTGTCACCTCAATGCGCTCACAACCGTCCAAGCTAACTCCAGAGATCGGCTCTTGGTCATTTATGTCCCAAATACTCATGTCAGCTGTTGAGATATCAATCGAGTCATCTGCATGAACAACCTCCACTTCATCTCCATCCCACTGTATCAGGCATTGGTGCATCGTGGATGGAATGCAGCAGTTGGTGTGAATCCAATCCCTCCCTAGCAGGACAGCGTAGGTGCTCTTGCTGTCGATGATAAAGAACGACGTAGGGATGGTTTTTCGGCCGACGGTTAAGTCCACGTTCAGAATGCCTCGCGCTTCTGACGCCTGGCTGTTGAAGTCGCTTAATGTGACGTTGGTCTTGATCAGATCTTCAGTAGAGCGTCCCAAACGTCGTAGCATTGAGTATGGCATTATATTGACTGCCGCTCCTGTGTCAACCAACATCTTGCCGACAGGCTGCCCGTTGATGTAACCCCTTAGGTACAGGGCCTTCAGATGTTTGTAGCTCCTTTCTTGTGGTTTTTCAAAGATGACTGGCCGTGGGCCGCAGTCAAACTGAGCTATTGGCGCTTCTTCGATCCGTGGAGCACAAAATTCTGACGGAAGTATGAACACCATGTTTGTGCTAGCCGATGCCTTTGCATCGGCTTTTGCTTGCTTGGGGCGCCATTCCTTCTTTGGTGGTCGTGTATCCGCCTCCAAAGTTTGCTGAATTTTCACGGCCAGATCGGGCCGAGCTTTCCTCAACGTGTACAGGTACTGTGCCTCGGCTTCCTCCAAACTACGTAGCCGTTGCACCCTGCGCTTCTGGGAGTGACTGAGTCCATCAGGGCACCACCTTGGCCGGTGGTATCGATCTTCTTCTTCGTCATCTGATTCATCGAACTATTCCCCTTGAGATGACTCAGCTTTTCTGTTCTGGGGTGGGAGAGGCCCTAGACGCCTGAACACTGAAACGTCTCCCTTGTCCTTCCTCTGCTGTCTGCATTCCGGGCAGTTGTCGATTGTAGGCAATCGGCTCATTCCTGAATCCCAGCAATGCCTGAAGAACGGACAATCCCAGTGTCTGTCCATGTCTTCTTGCTCCCTTGATCTCCCATTAGCGCGGCGTTCATGCCCTTCGTCGTCTACATACCGACGAGATTTTCTGTTGACCGCATCAGACCGCCGATATCTTTCGTCATCTGTATCGTATCGCCGATGTCGGTCGTACTGATGCTCATACTTGTTAAGGAGGTGCGCGGAAAGTGGTCGTTGATATCGCACGCTTCTCACTTGTTCCTCGGTGACGTACCGTTTGTCTTCATGTCGGCGCCGGTCGCTCGGACCGGCCTCCTCTTTATCCTTGCCACGGGAGTGACTGTTTTCTTCCTTGTCATTGCCGTGGTGGTGCGCAGGCCCTGCCATGTTAATATCAAATGAGAAAACTGGCTGACACTGCCCTGGGTGACCTAGCTCCACCATGTTGACGGTAGGGAACGGCTGCGTGTCCACTTTCATGGCAAACTGAGTGAAGATCAAACGACCTTGTTCTATCACCGATTGAATCTGCTTACGCAGCTCTTTGCAGTCATTGGTGGTGTGGGAAAACGAGTGGTGCCACTTGCAGTATGGTCTCCCATTCATCTCTTGCGCCGTAGGGATTTTATGGCCTTCGGGTAACTTCAGCTGTTTCTCCTTGAGCAACAAATCGAAGATCTGCTCAACTTTGCTTATATCGAAGTCAAACCCTCTTGCAGGCCCTTGTGGCTTCACCCATTTGCAGGACACATGGACTGCCCCCCGAGCCCATTCAGCCACGGCAACTTCCTGGTCTTCAGGGTCCTCAACCTCTGTGGTCTCGACCAGGGTGATTGGGCGCTTGATGAACTTGTCTTGGTACAACTCTGGATGGCGTTGTTCATACAAAGTTAACTTCTGGACCATGTGCGCCAGTGAGTTGTAATCTTCTTGCAAAGCCATATCCTTGAGCGGCGCGGCGAGGCCCAACGCTGCCAGCTCGACCACTTCCTTTTCACTCAAACGAACCGAATAACATCGGTTCCTGACAGTCCTGAAGCGCTGAATGTACTCTGACACCGTTTCTCCTCGCTTCTGCCGTACCTGCGTCAGGTCGGCAATGCCAGCCTCGGTAGCCTCTGAGTGATATTGCACATGGAACTGCTCTTCGAGTTGCTTCCAGGTTCGGACTGAATCTGGTGGCAACGAGGTGTACCACCCAAAGCCTGGTCCAGTGAGAGACTGCGCGAAAAATCTCACACGCAACTGGTCTGATGCTGAGATCATGCCCAGTTGTGCCAAATATCGGCTCACATGCTCAATCGAGCTAGAACCTTCTGACCCACTGAACTTTGAGAACTCAGGGAGCCGATATTTGGGTGGCAGTGGAATCAAATCATATTCGTTGGGGTACGGCTTGGAATAGCCGATTATCCTCCTCTTTGGCAGGATGCCAAATTGGTCTCTCAAGATTGTGCTGATCTGTTCCACTGTTTGTGCTGCAGGTGCCGAACTTTCATGACTAGTTCCGGTGGCATATTTAGCTAGCCACGCCTGTTTATCGGCATCTGCTCCAGAAACTCCTCCTGTGGAAATCCCTGCCGCTGCAACCTGGTTTGTGCGCGTGAAGCTGTTGCAGTCAGGCACGTATGTGCACACGTATCCATGCGGGATTTCTTTGGGCGGCTCAGACAGGAATTGGCAATCCCCAGGATCGCCTCCAACCTTGTAGACAACGTATGCCGGTGAAGCTTGTTGCTCTGAGGCGGCAAGCGTGAACGGCAGCTGCGGTCTGGTGTAGAGCGGTATCTCTCCCTGGTGAGTCCCTATAGTAGGTCCTGAAGGAGAGTACTGATGCTTCATGATTTCCTGAACCACGCGCGCCGCAATGCGCTCCAAAGAATTCAGCAGGCTCTCAGAAAAATGATGCATGGAATGAGCCACCATGTAGTTGACTTCTTGGCGCAGAGCTCTGGTGCGTTCCTCTGAAGGGAGAGACAGGTCTACCCCGTCGAGAATGCCTCCAGGTGAGAATCCCTTCCACCTAACGCCATGTGAACGGGTTCTCTCGAAAGAGCCGATGAGATCGGCTTCGAACTGAGATTTGATCGCATCATAATTCTTCTTGTGATCCTCAGTTAGCTCGTCATACGTGACTGGTGTGCCGGCCATCTCGGTTGCAGATGTTGATGCCGTTGTTGTAGAGTGTCCCACCGGGCGTGCCAGAATGTGTTGCCTACCAAAACCCACCGGCGGGCAGCAGTTAAGCAACACGAAGAGCCGGGAGGCTTCCAAGACTGCTGGTGGGCCTTGGTCCCTCGGTCAACGGCCCGCAATGCTCTGGCACACGTCCTGGCGGATGCGAGGGCGTGCCACCTGACCTATACCTGGTCAGGAAGGTGCTGGATCGCTTCGATTAGTTTCCTGCATGGTAGACACGTAAACATTAAATGAGCCTCGATCGGCTCTCAGGTTACCCTGTAGATCGGCTCAAGGAGCCGATCAACCCATGGTTCGTGTTAGATATGCAATAACATGGGTTTCTTGCTTTATCAATACTAAGCTAATCAGATCTACGACAGTTTAGGGTTTTCACCACATAACCGGAACATCCTACACGTGATTGAGCCTGACAGATACGTAAGATAACGGAAAACGAACCCTAGACGAGGCCTAAAAACCAACATAGTGTCGATTCCCGGAACGTCCCTTTTAGGATCAGCAAACCGTACCCTACGCGCTACTGGATCATTCAACCCGTTTATAAGGCCTAACTATGCAGATATTAAACTAATCCTTGAAGAACAAGGAGCAACCGTAACAGATCGAATCTACTAAATAAAGACAAAGCAAGGCGCTGCCCTTACACCACCTATTTTAGGTGTAAGGGCAGCTAGATATCGAGGGGCAGCGTAGCTAAGCAAGCAGATCGTGAAAGCATTAATGCAAGCCCCAAAACACCTAAGATAAACAGTATTGCTCGCCATCAACAACGCTTTAGCACGAGCAATACCAGATAACGAATAAACGTATACTGCCTAGATCGTAAGATGCGATCTAGGCAGCATGATGCTTACCCGGAAGAAACCCTCGAAACAAGGGGTGGCGATGCGCCTGGTTTGTGTTTGTTGTGAACGTGATCGTCCTCCTTTCTCAATAACCCTAGGTACATATTTATAGTCCGGAGACTTTCTAATTCGGAAGTACACCTAACCGTGTACGGGCTAAACTCTATCTCTTAATTCTAAACTAAGATGCAATCTAAAATACAGATACACGGGCAATCTAGTCCAAATTCACGTACAAGGCCGATTCAGAGACATTCCACGTGTAAATCCTTCAAGCCCATCTTCATCACGGCCCATCTCCTGAGTTGGCCAAATCCCGGTGATAACAATACCATATGCCGTCGGGGAGCTTGGGATCTAGTGGCGGAGATGTCGAATACGCTCACCGGCGGCAAATTTCGTCAGCGGATGTGAGGGCGGAGCAAGTGGCGGGGGAGTGAGGGTTTCGACCCTCATCGCCCCCTCCGAATGGAATATATACCGTCTCTTGCCGCTCGGGAACGGGGGCCGGTATATTTTTTACGAGCCATGCGAGCATCCCAGGAACCACTAAGCCCACAATCAATACATATATTGGTTCAAAATAATTGCTCAAATATAACGATTTTGATAGAATTCAGAAGACTGATTTTTAATGCACACTTGTACAAATCGGCCTTTTAAGACCCCGTGGCACACGGAAATGGTAAGGACCAACGCTGACGCTCCCAAAATACGAACGTGTGCACGGGCTTGAGCTAGTCCCATGGGCTTCTACCTATATGGGAGAAGCAGTATCACGGCTGGATTGTGTCCTTCATTCTGCTCCAAGTCAATGGTGATACTACCGATATCCTTGCAAAGTACATCATCATCGTGCAGATGAAGAGGTAACCAAGAAAAGCCACATATTCTCTTCTTTTTCTATATATATATCTAATATATGTAATATGTAATACTATCCATAGACATGATGTATCATAAGTGTACTGAAATATAAATAAGATTTGGCACCATACTTCCATAAGTGTTAAGCACACATCTATTCCGGGTACCACTAGTTCATGTTCGAAATACAATGAACAGGTATCGTCCACAGTTCGATTAAAAAATTCGTGTGCGCAAGAATACCCCATCGCTACGGTAACGTAAATCATGTGCGCCCTTTTGACGTATCACCTACCTTACATAGTTGACGGATTTTATCACGTGTGACAGGCGATTTCAGTCATGTGACCGCTCGATCTAGACTAGTGACATCTCAGTAGCGCTCCATCACCGTTAGATATAGTGCTAAGATTCGTGTCAAACATGCAGTTTGTTTAGTCTAATACGGCGTGCACTCGGCGTTTCTTATTTGACGCTCAAGGCGAACGCGAGCGTGCCTAAGGACGTATTTGGTAGGCTGAGCCCTATGGCCTAGACAAGATCGGTCTGTTTGGTTGCTTTTAAGAGATTCGTGTTGTGGTCTAACAAGTTCTCAAAGCAAGAATAGGCTTTTGAGGAACGTTCGAATCGGCAGTTTTCAGTGGACATGTCCCGTTGTCGTGCCATTTTGCATGCCCGCGTGCAACGGTTGCACGCGTGGAGAAGCGCGGGAGACACCGCCTTGTATTGGTCCTCGCTCCCCACTTTCCCTCACCGGTTCGCTCCTTCTCTCTTCCCATTCACTCATGTCACTGACAGTCACCACTATGTTGCATCAACCGCCGCCATGGCCTCCTTGCCTCCTCCGTCGCCTTTCTCTCCAGCATTGACGGATCCAGTCGTCCGGCCGATGGCCACCAGGTCCAATGAGGCGCCGCGACTCGGCGGCGCAGAACGATGACGGTCGCGTACCTGTGTTGAATCGGCCATCGTCGTTCACGGCACGAGGTCGGCCGGCGTGGCAACTCGCAGCGTCGCCATCCTCGCTCTTCAAGCCGCCGGGATTGGACCGGCGGATCCCTCGACAACGGAGTTTTTTGCCCCGTCCCCACTAGGGTTTCCGATGGCGAGGGCGGCCGCAATGGCGGCAGGTGCACCGGGCTCCAGCAGGGAGATGGAGCCCCCGCCGGGGTTTGCGTCGAACCCGATGCACGCGCCGATGCCATGGGGCATGCCGTGTCCACCTGCACCCAATGGCGCACCGCGCGTCGCACCGCCGCCGGGGTTCAGCCAACCTCGTGCTCGTCGGCAGCCGATAGCGCCATCGGCGCCCCGCTTCCCGACCGCGGCACCGGCGCCGCCGCAGAGGACCTATGCTCCGGCTCCGCCTCCTCCTCCACCCGGATTTTGAGTGCGACCTCCTCGAGGAACTACCGGCGCTTGTGCGCGTCCTCTTCCTCCTCAGAGTAGGCCGCTCTCGCTCCACCCAATCGTAAGTACCCTCAGTCGACTCCTCCTCCACTTGTTTAGATTGACTAGATGACATATTGTAGATCACATATAGTTGTCCAGCCGCTCAAATCGATGTGAATGTAGATAGGATTCATGGCAATATGCATGCGTGTTATTGACAGTGGTTCTGATTGTCATGCCAAGCTGAAGCACCATGATGGACTTGACAATGTCTATGACAGTGCTTGAGCTTGGCATTGGCATTGTCTATGACATTGCTTGTGCTTGGCAATGCCAAACTCAAACACCATGATTGGCTTGACAGCGCTTGTGCTTGTGTTTGTGCGTGTGCTTGTTCTTGTGCTTGTGCTTGGCATTGGCACTGTCATTGTCCATGACAGTGCTTGTGAATGCCAAGCACAAGCACCATGATGGACTTCATAGCGCTTTGTGCATTGCTAACTCTTTGCATTTTCATTGCATCTGCAGAACTAGCCCTTCCTGGAAGTGTTCTCGGAAGGCCCCATACTAGACGCAAGGGACATGGCTGTCCGGGTGCAGCTACGTGAAACATCCAAGATCACCGCGGTGAAACAGATTTCGACATAATTCGAGAAGTTATTCCCAGCGAAACATCCAAGACATTTGAAGAAATGTATTCATGCATCTCCTTTATGGTTTCACTACGCAACACTCACAAAACTGGGTATGTGAACTTCTATGCAAATTCTATTCCGCCGTCACTCAATCTCCTGCTTCAGGTTTAGGGCTAGGCTCACCCAAAGAGTCTGCCCAGCTATGTGATGGCATGCGCATTCACCATTATTGGTACTCACGGTCACATGTAGAACAACTTATATTTGTGGATAAGAAATGGCAAACATGACACATCCATCTTAATTAGGTAATCATACAGACGGACAAATCCAATCGGCAAGAGCAGAAGGCATGCTTCAGCCAACAGAACATATGCATAGTAAAAACAAAACAACTTTCCCAGTCATGAAAGTTTAATTGATAGAACTGGCGGATACAAAACATATTATATATTGCATAAGTTGTACTGCTAAATTACATTTAAATAAAACATAGGTCTTAAGCAGAATTTTCAGTTCAGGCCAGACAGACTTGAAACGAGCTGTAGGTGCGCGCAGCAGGATAGCCATGGCGTTCAAGCCTTTCGAACTGAATCCAGGTGAGCCACGTAAAACCATCTCCACTCGTTTGGCCTCCCCACGCCAAAATCCGGACGAAACAACCGCCGGATTAGACAAAATAAAGTCATGGGGAGAACCATATTTCCAGTCGTCCACCCGAAGTTCGCCGGACATAGTCGAAATTCAAACAAATCGTCGTCCCGCTGCAAATACGACCAGTTGATCGGCAAAAGGATCAACCACAGATCGGCGGTCGGAGGAAAATTACACTGAAACAGGGGCGTCGGCAGTCCCGCCTAGCACGGTGGTGTCCGACGGACCTCGTACTGGTTCTCGTTCAGGTTGCCGATGGCGAGCACGGGCGGCGACGGTGTGAACCTGGACGTTTGGCCGTAGGTGGCCTCTTGGAACATGGCAGGCGACGACGGCGAGAAGCTCGAAGGGGAGAAAGTCGACGGGAACTGCTTGTACCTTGCATCGGTGAGTGCTAAAGATAAAATGGCGCCCTTATGCTTGGAGAAAGTAAACTAGTCCGCTGAAGGTTATGAGCCATAAACCAGTCCGCTGAAGAAAGTAAACTAGTCCGCTGAAGTTATGAGCCATAAACCAGTCACAGAGCATCAATGTTTTGAACTTGCTAAACATAGGGCGCCATTTTATCTCCCTTCTAAATATCTGGACAAAGAGAAGAATTAAAGGACAATAACTTTAATTACTCCCTCCATACCGGTTTTTTAGGCTCAATTAGCTATGCGCTGGGACCTAGGTAACTCCTGATTGGTGATGAAAATTCAGATCCACGCGAGAGTCTAGGCGTTGATTGATGCGGCAACTGAAACCGGAAGCTCAAGGAGCAGCTTAGGCCCACTGTCAGCCAAAGGGATTGGCATGCATGATCCAGGATTAAAACGGAACGGGGGAGAGAAACGCCATGCACTAATACCGCTGCAAGTAATTAATGCTCAATGTTGTCTAATATCTCGGTTTATTTCCAAAAATGATACTCCCTCCGTCCCAGTTCGCAAGGCAAATTCCCAAAAAATATTTGTCCCAAAATCCCTCACCTCCTAGGCACATTTTGCATTTAATGTGGGATTAAACTAATTCATTTTTGCATGCAAACACTCATCTTTTCATCTCCCACCACGCACTATTACTCCATGCATGTGAAACCACCACGCACTAGTACTCCATGCATGTGAAAGAGTTTCAGTTTTTGCATGTTGTGTGTGAATGGATAGTATGAAAATTAATTGCCGCTGCTACTCCTACTCGTTTTTACGTGCAAATTTAGAGCCAATGGGAATTCACCTTGGGCCAAGATATTTGAAAACTTTGCCTTGCGAACTGGGATGGAGGGAGTATTTGACTAATAATCCAGTATGGAGGGAGTACTTGATTTAATAATACTGAGCTCAATACAAACTTTCAACGGAGTTCCTATTTTCTGAGAAAGTGAGCATAAGCAGAGATAGAGATAAGACAAGATTTTACATTGTTTGGGTTATTCAGAAACATATTTAATCCATCCAAACAATTTAAGAGTTGCAAACTTCTTTTACAAGGAAAAAAAGTTTATGCAACTGTTAAATTGTTTGGATGGATTAAATAAGAGTTGCATAAACTGACATGGCTCCTAAATTTTCCGAATTATATTTGATGGATACAATGGTGCAAACGTGAATAGTAAACAACAAAAGGGAGTCAGCAAAACAGCAAGCATATCCACTGAAAAAAGAGGACACCAGAAACATATTTAGTTAATCCACTTAATTTTAGGGTTGCATGATGGCTCCTAAATTCATCCAAATTATATTTGACAGATACAACCGAGCAAAGGTGAATAGCAGGAAACAAGAAAAGGGATTCGGCAAAACAGCAAGCATATCCACTGAAAAAAGAGCATACCAGAAACATACTCCCTCCGTTCCTTTCTATAATGCCTATTGTTTTTTGGCACAGAAATTAGCGCGAGCCCTTTTTTACACAAAACCCCCTAGCGTTATCACACACAAAATAGGAAACTGAAAACAGATCTCAGAAATACATAACCAAATCGGTTTCCAGATTTTCTGAACTTGACATGATCAGTGGAAGGGGTTCTTTGCAAAAAAATTATAGCTTTACTCTTATATTCTGAAACAAATGCGAAAAAACAATAGGCATTATAGAAAGGAACGGAGTGAGTATTTAGTTAATCCACTTAATTTTACGGTTGCATGAATTGACATGGCTCCTAAATTAATCCGAATTATATTTGACAGATACAACCGAGCAAAGGTGAATAGCAGGAAACAAGAAAAGGGAGTCGGCAAAACAGCAAGCATATCCACTGAAAAAAGAGCATACCGAAACATATTTAGTTAATCCACTTAATTTTAGGGTTGCATGAATTGACATGGCTCCTAAATTAATCCGAATTATATTTGACGAGATACAACCGAGCAAAGGTGAATAGCTGCAAACAACAAAAGGGAGTTGGCAAAAAAGCAAGCATATCCAACTTCTCGAGTGATTGACAGCTCGAAATAACAAGGGAGAAAGTCTCGGACTTAATACGGTAAAGATCTAACCTTGTCAAGTGCTCGGAGGCTAGAGCCCCAGCTGATAGCGGAAAAGCACCAAAAACTAACATATGAAACGCAAGATCCTTCATGTTATTGTATAGGTATAGGTCCCCGTGTTTTCTCAGGGTTGTACCTGTAATTGTACATGTGTCCGTCTATATATACATGAGCAGCCGGCCCTATTGGTGCTGTGCAATCTCCAATATCTCCTCTACATGGTATCAGAGGCCCTTCGGGTCCAGACCTAGCCGCCGCCTCCTCCCTCCTAGGGCGCCGCCGTCCCCTCCTCCTCCAGCCCTAGCCGCCGCCCTTCTCCCTCCGGGGCGCCGCCGGCCCTCCCCACCTAACCCTAGCCGCCGCCTCTCCCCCACCCCCGGGTGCCGCCGGCCATCACCTCCGCTTCCGCCACCTAGCCCTAGCCCTAGCCGCCTAGTCCGCTGAAGTTATGAGCCATAAACCAGTCACAGAGCATCAATGTTTTGAGCTTGCTAAACATAGGGCGCCATTTTATCTCCCTTCTAAATATCTGGACAAAGAGAAGAATTAAAGGACAATAACTTCAATTACTCCCTCCATACCGGTTTTTTAGGCTCAATTAGCTATGCGCTGGGACCTAGGTAACTCCGGATTGGTGATGAAAATTCAGATCCACGCGAGAGTCTAGGCGTTGATTGATGCGGCAACTGAAACCGGAAGCTCAAGGAGCAGCTTAGGCCCACTGTCAGCCAAAGGGATTGGCATGCATGATCCAGGATTAATACGGAACGGGGGAGAGAAACGCCATGCACTAATACCGCTGCAAGTAATTAATGCTCAATGTTGCCTAATATCTCGGTTTATTTCCAAAAATGATATTTGACTAATAATCCAGTATGGAGGGAGTACTTGATTTAATAATACTGAGCTCAATACAAACTTTCAACGGAGTTCCTATTTTCTGAGAAAGTGAGCATAAGCAGAGATAGAGATAAGACAAGATTTTACATTGTTTGGGTTATTCAGAAACATATTTAATCCATCCAAACAATTTAAGAGTTGCAAACTTCTTTTACGAGGAAAAAAAGTTTATGCAACTGTTAAATTGTTTGAATGGATTAAATAAGAGTTGCATAAACTGACATGGCTCCTAATTTTCCGAATTATATTTGATGGATACAATGGTGCAAACGTGAATAGTAAACAACAAAAGGGAGTCAGCAAAACAGCAAGCATATTCACTGAAAAAAGAGGACACCAGAAACATATTTAGTTAATCCACTTAATTTTAGGGTTGCATGATGGCTCCTAAATTCATCCAAATTATATTTGACAGATACAACCGAGCAAAGGTGAATAGCAGGAAACAAGAAAAGGGATTCGGCAAAACAGCAAGCATATCCACTGAAAAAAGAGCATACCAGAAACATACTCCCTCCGTTCCTTTCTATAATGCCTATTGTTTTTTGGCACAGAAATTAGCGCGAGCCCTTTTTTACACAAAACCCCCTAGCGTTATCACACACAAAATAGGAAACTGAAAACAGATCTCAGAAATACATAACCAAATCGGTTTCCAGATTTTCTGGACTTGACATGATCAGTGGAAGGGGTTCTTTGCAAAAAAAATTATAGCTTTACTCTTATATTCTGAAACAAATGCGAAAAAACAATAGACATTATAGAAAGGAACGGAGTGAGTATTTAGTTAATCCACTTAATTTTAGGGTTCCATGAATTGACATGGCTCCTAAATTAATCCGAATTATATTTGACAGATACAACCGAGCAAAGGTGAATAGCAGGAAACAAGAAAAGGGAGTCGGCAAAACAGCAAGCATATCCACTGAAAAAAGAGCATACCAGAAACATATTTAGTTAATCCACTTAATTTTAGGGTTGCATGAATTGACATGGCTCCTAAATTAATCCGAATTATATTTGACAGATACAACCGAGCAAAGGTGAATAGCTGCAAACAACAAAAGGGAGTTGGCAAAAAAAGCAAGCATATCCAACTTCTCGAGTGATTGACAGCTCGAAATAACAAGGGAGAAAGTCTCGGACTTAATACGGTAAAGATCTAACCTTGTCAAGTGCTCGGAGGCTAGAGCCCCAGCTGATAGCGGAAAAGCACCAAAAACTAACATATGGAACGCAAGATCCTTCATGTTATTGTATAGGTACTAGGAAAGTTGTCCGTGCGTTGCAACGGGATGCAAAAATATGCGCCACGGGACCCACACAATGTCGTTAGTACAGAGTTTATCCATTACTGAGAAGGGTCTATCTCACGGTTTATCATTAATTTCATGATTCATTCTGAAACCTAATACTATATCCTTAAATATCTCACCAGCGATATCAAGAACAAAAATAATTTCATTTTTCTACATCCATTTAAAATTCTCTACGTGAAATTCATAATCCTATATAATCATATAGTATTTTTAACACAAAGGAAACTGTCAATTTCAGAATCATTACCAAACAGGCAAGTGCACCTCAGTAGCATACATTATGATTTTATAGAAAAAAATTCATGTGTTGCTACATGTTGTTCGTTGGCTTGTATGCACGTCCCTTAACTGTTGGAAATTTTAAAAAAATTGCTTCACCAATACATAAAAATAACCGAACCTAGAATAAAGAATCATGCATATCACCACAAACATCTTTCAAAGAAACTGTGCAAAGTAACAAAGCAGGAATGCGTAGTCTACCTAAATTCATCAATTTCACAAAAAACATAAAGGAAATCTGTTTTAAGTATAGTTAGCTTGAATACATCGATCTTCGTACAAAATGAAGTCACTTTTAACTTGATTGAAACATGAACTCAGTAATCCGGCCTTGAAAGAATACACGTAAAAAAAAGGTGCAAAAAATAAATAAAAAGTTATTACATATACTATAATCCAAAAATATGGTGAAGAACCTTGGTATCTACATTAAGAAAGATTTCTTTCTGTTGTTATTTCCCCAATCATATTTTCTACAGTCAACAATGCTCTTTCACAGTTAAATACATAGTCTCCTACTGTGGCATATTGATCATGTTACCCGTTGCTGAAAGCGCTTGTAAAGAAGCGATCAAGTAAAATTATTTGTTTTAAATTCCGTAGGTTTCAGGTGTATGTTAGAAAGTACAAACCTGGAGCATCCACTGGGTTGAAACGCTGCCGCTCGTGAGGCACGATAATGTCGAGTGTTTCAGGCTCTCGGCATACTCGACCACGTCTGCAATCTGCCCACTTTTTTTTTGTACGATTCAATCGCATGCTAGAAGTGGTGTTCGAACAACACCATCGCGCCTATGTTTCTTCAGAAACGGTAGCTACAAATCTGATTGTATGTTCCGCTCTCCTGCCTCCTGCATTGGTGATGCCGACCTCGGCCATAGTCCCCGTCAGTGCCCGCTGATGTTGGGTTCGACAGCCTTGTAAAAAAAGGATCAATGGCAGGCTGAGGCTCTGCTCCTCCCGGCCCCCAACGATCTAGGCATGGCCTCTGCGGATTGGATCATGCCGATGCGGTCATGAGGCGTCAGCGGACTCCCGCAGCGATCGCCGTGGACTACCGGGCAGTGGTGCCGTGAATTCTTGCAAATTTGCCAGAAGTGGTCCGGGAGCCGGTACGCCGCCGTGGTGCCGACGGTTTGGAGCACACCAAAATCGATCTAGAAAATGCTAGCAAAGCTAGACTTTTAAGCTCTGAATTTACTGAGTTGGCACTGCACTCCCGCGATCCAGCCTGCGCGGGCTTCTCGCCGGTGGTTCCTCGCCATCTATTCCCACACCACTCGCGCACGTTCTGTGTCCTCGTGGGCTCACGTTACAGCCCAAAGGGTATAGATGACGGCATCAGCGTCGTCATCGGTGAAACTACCGTCTTTCCCCGTCCTCGTGACCTTCCTCATAGAGATAAGGTCTCGCCTCGTACCTTGAAGAATCAACTGTAAAGGGGCAGCTTATATGTATGAAATCGTGTTGATGGATCATTATCGATGTCCACCTCATGTTTGTATCGATTGAATTCCTCCACTCTGCGTCAATTTGTGTCCATGTCGAGCTCCTCTCACGTGTCTCCCGATTGATTCGGCCCATCGGAGGAATCATATTCGACCTGGACTCTGTCTTACCCAGACGAAGGGCACCACGGACGGACTAAAACGTCTTGCTGGTTGGACGAAAGCGCAACGGCGGACCGAACCAAGGAAACGCTTCTCCCTTTATTATTAGGTATAGATATATAGGTATAGATAGGAAAAGTGCCCATGCGTTGCACCAGAAGAAGACAAGATGTAGCTACAGTTGATTTTTATTATATGTTTGTTGGCCATGAAATTTTTGATTAATATATAAATATTAATAATATGTCTAAATAAAAGAAATAGCATGTCATGGCTTACTTAAAGTTATTTATTGATCCTTCAGTTGGCCTCCAAGGTTATACTAACTCTTTTCACAATATATAAGTTGTTTTAGCAAACTATTATGGAACGGAGTGATAATAATTAGAAACTAACAGATCAATCAACTACTTAACATTGGTTACTCTTGTTAATATGGTTGCTCAAATATCATAGCACATTATCTCTGGACATTCAGAATAACAATTCAAACCACCAGCTCATTTTTTTATCCACCCACCTCTTTCTCTCCGTCGCATCCCAATTTTAGGGAGCAGGTTATGCAGCCATGAGCTTGTACCGTCCATGTCGATTCCCTCTGGACATGGCCAAGAGGCGTGACTGCGCGAGGCAGACCTGTGGGAGGCAAGCGGCGACGACATACATGGACGTGGATGCCTCCGCCGTTGGGGAACATCTGCGTGCATGTTCATGTACTGGAGTCCTTTCCCGCTTCACCCCGGCGTCGATCGCCGCGTCGGTCTAGGCGGCAGCTTTCCGCGCCGAGGCAATTCGATGCGCGCTCCGCAGTCATCCCCTTGCATTTAGGTCGATGGGGGTACCCGATCCCGGCAGAATTCCGCTTATTGATGGATGTATGATGCCCCATCCAACAAGCTGTATATATGATGAGAGTTTGTATAGATTCTGTATATGGGACTCGTTTCCGGAGCAAGGCCCAGAAATCATAGCTGGTACGGCCAGCAGCATAGGGAAACTGACGTACGTGTGCCCACGCTGCTATCGTCTCAGAGAAACACCAAATCAATAAATTCTTTCTGCATTTTGACTGATCGGGTGAACCGTGTTAACCATGGTGAATCTAGAAAATTCCTCAGACGATGTCGCAACAAAAAGAGAAGGAACTCTAGTCCATCACCAATCAAACATGATAGACCTTCCTATAGTTGTTTGCCCCCGGATCCGGAATCAACACGGGATCCTCACGCTTGATAAACTGCATCACGATCAATCAAGCTGATGTCATGATGACCTGTCACGTACAAATACATTTGATATACGTGACCTTTGACCTGCGGCACCAGCTGATGCAGAATCCATCCACGGCCGGGTCCTACGCCGTGAGCACCTGCGCCACGCCGCCCTTCGCTGGTCTCTCCGTGGTACACACTTTGAGCACCAGAGCAACGCCGCTCTTTCTCTAGCCTGGCCGCGAACAGAAGGCGCCGGGAGCTTTTTTCGATAAAGGATGCTTTCATTACTTTTATAAGCAAAGTTTTCTCAGCGCCGGGAGCTGGGACATGCCAAAGCAAGAAGCCGTCGTGTTTTGCCGTTTTCTCCTCCAGATGCTCTGCGGCGAGTTTTTTTCTTTTTGTACTACCGCGACTTGCAGACCTGCGACAACTAATAGCAGGCGGAACGGGCGTGCTGGTCTAGGAGTCCTCCATCCGAATTCTAATCTACCCCGATCATGGTGACAGTTTTCGTAGAGTACGGGATACGGCCGGGGTGGACGGACCCAAAAAAAAAAGTATCGTTCGCGTGAAGAGTTTGGCCAGGACCTCGGACGACAGAAACAGTACAATTAAACGGACCAAACCACGTCCCCGTGTTTTCTCAGAGTTGTACCTGTAATTGTACATGTGTCCGTCTATATATACATGAGCAGCCGGCCCTATTGGTGCTGTGCAATCTCCAATATCTCCTCTACATGGTATCAGAGGCCCTTCGGGTCCTGACCTAGCCGCCGCCTCCTCCCTCCTAGGGCGCCGCCGTCCCCTCCTCCTCCAGCCCTAGCCGCCGCCCTTCTCCCTCCGGGGCGCCGCCGGCCCTCCCCACCTAACCCTAGCCGCCGCCTCTCCCCCACCCCTGGGCGCCGCCGGCCATCCCCTCCGCTTCCGCCACCTAGCCCTAGCCCTAGCCGCCTACCACCACCCCCGCTTCCGCCATGGATCGCTTCAACTCTTCAAGCTCCGGCAGCAGCAACCCCTTCGCCGGCCCCTCCGTCGCCGTCATCCGCGACGTCCCCATCGCCGAGCGCGTGCCGGTGAAGCTCTCCACCACCGCTGCCAACTTCTTCCCGTGGAAGACGCACTTCGGGCTTCTCTTCCGCGAGTATGATCTTCTTGATCACGTCGACGGCACCATCGATCTCCTCGCCATGCCGCACGATCCCGAGTGGCTCGCCATCGACGCCACCATCATCCGCTGGTTTTACCAGACCATCTCAAATGACATCTTTCGCACCGTCGTCCGCGACGGCGACTCCGCCCACACGGTCTGGGTTAAGATCACCGGCCTCTTCACCGACAAAAAAATCCAGCGGGTCACCTTCCTCCAGCAAAAGTTCTTCGGCACCCATCAGAACGACATGTCCCTCGACGACTACGCCCTCAAGCTGAAGAGCCTCTCCGACGAGCTCCGCGACTTGGAGTTTCCGATCGATGAAAAGATCATGCTCTCCACCCTGTCGGCGGGTCTCGGCGAGGATCTCAGCAATGCCGCCTCCAACCTCACGCTCCTCGCCACGCCCACCTTCGAGCAGGCCGTGGCCTACCTGCGCCTCGAGGAGCGCCGCCTCAAGCATCTCCGGGCTCGGGCGGCTCACACCGCCTTCGTCGCCGGCTTCTCCCGTGGCGCTTCGGCCCCTGCGCCCCGCGCACCCGCGCCTCGCCCCTCGGGTCCGCCGCCGGGCTTCCCTGCATCCGGTCACCAGGCCAGCCAGACCGGCCCCTGGACCGGCCCGTCCGGTCAGCCGGCCGGCCAGACCAGGCCCTGGACCGGCCATGCCGGTGCCCCAGCCGGTCAGACCGGCGCCCCAGCCGGTCAGACCGGCACCTGGACCGGGCAGGCGGCTCCTTCCGGCGGTGGTCGCCGCGGCCGTCGTCGCCGTGGCGGTGGCGGCAACGGTGGTGGTAACGCTGGTGCCCCTGCCCCTGCGCCTCGTCCGTCTCAGCACACCGCCCCTCCACCATGGACCGCCGGTCACAATCCGTGGACCGGGGTTGTTCACGCCTACTCCATGCCCGTGCCGCGCGCCCCCTACCCTGGCATCATGGGGGCCGCGTCCAGCCACCCACCAGGCGTTCTACGCGGCGCCCCAGCCTGCCCCGGCCTACGCCGCCCACCCGGGCGCGACCCCGTGGGATCCCGCGCTCCTGACCGCCCTCCAGAGCGCCCCCTCCGCTGGAGCGTATGGTGGCGGTGGCGACTGGTTCATGGACACCGGCGCTTCCGCGCATATGGCGGCGCACCCCGGTAACCTCTCCTTTTCTACACCCGCTTCCACTTCCTCCTGCATCATCGTTGGCAACGGTCATGCTCTTCCCATTACTCACACTGGTTCTGTGTCTTTTCCTTACACCTCCACTCCTCTCTCTCTTCATAACGTCCTTGTTTCTCCTGACTTGATTAAAAACCTTGTTTCTGTTAAGTCTTTCTGTCGTGATAACCCTGTGACTGTGGAATTTGACGCTTTTGGTTTTTCTGTCAAGGATGGTCGTACCCGGATGCTCCTCCACCGATGTGACAGCCTCGGCGATCTCTACCCCGTTGGCGCGGCCTCCACCACCATCGGCCGCCCACTCGCCCTCTCCGCCGGTGTCGACCTTTGGCACGCCCGTCTTGGCCATCCTAGCTACGCCGCTCTGCGTCAAATAATGCAAGGCTTTTCCTTTACTTGTAATAAAACGGATACCCACTCTTGTGAAGCATGTCGTCTAGGCAAACATGTTCGCCTTCCGTTTAGTTCCTCCTCCACAGTCGCGTCTTTTCCGTTTCAACTTATTCATAGTGATGTTTGGACCTCGCCAGTTCCGAGTAATTCTGGTTATAATTACTATCTTGTGATTCTTGATGATTACTCACATTTTGTATGGACTTTTCCTCTTCGCCGTAAATCCGATTTTGCCACCACCCTCACCGCCTTCTTCGCCTTCGTCTTCACTCAGTTTGGTCACCCCATTCACGCCCTCCAAACCGACAACGGCAAGGAGTTCGACAACATCACCATTCGCTCACTTCTCGCCACCCACGGCGCCGTCTTCCGCCTCACGTGTCCATACACCTCTTCACAGAACGGTCGTGCCGAACGGATGCTTCGTACCCTCAACGACTGCGTCCGCACCCTTCTGTTACACGCCTCCATGCCCCCACGATTCTGGCCGGATGCCCTCGCCACGGCGACTCTCCTCGTCAACATCCGCCCGTGTCGTGTGCGTTGGTCCTACACGCCACATCAGCTCCTCTACGGTGTGCCGCCCACCTACGATGACCTTCGCATCTTTGGCTGCCGGTGTTATCCTAACACTGCTGCCACCGCCGCGCATAAACTTGCGCCGCGCTCTCTCCCCTGTGTGTTTCTCGGCTACCCCGCCAACACCAAGGGCTACCGCTGTTACGACCCAGTCTCCCATCGTGTCCTCACTTCCCGGCACGTGTACTTTGACGAGTTGGTTTTTCCGTTTCAGCAGGGACTCCTGGCGACACCTCCGACGACGCCCCCGGCGCCCGCTGGCCCTCCTGCGGCCGCGCGCCCACGACTGACCACGGCGGCCCCCTCTGCGCCGGCCCCGCCTGGTCCCTCGGCGTCTCCGTCGCCCTCGGCGCCCCTGGCGCCCCCATCGCCCCCGGCGCCCCCGTCACCCGCGACGCCCGAGGCGTCCCCGGCGCCCCCGTCGCCCGCGGCGTCTTCTTCGACCGCCTCCTCGTCGGGCACCTCGCCGCCCGTCTCGCCGCCCGTCGCTGTGGCCCCTGCGCCCATGCTCACCCGCGCCCGTGCGGGCGTGCGACGCCCGTCTACACGCTACCCCGCCGACCAGTATGTTTGCGCGGCGTCTCCATCTGCCTTCGGAGCCGCACGACGGCGCCCCTTCACCAGCAGACCCGGCCCGGCACCCGGTCCGACCGGTCCGACGGCCAGTCCACCCGGCTTGCCGCCCGGCGCCGGTTTGGCGACCGGTCTGCCGCCCGGCCCGACCGGCCCTCCTGCCGGCCGACCCGGCCTGCCGCCCGACGCGCAGCCCGTTTCCGGTTGGCGGCCGGTTGGCGACCGGTCAACCGGGCCAGGGACCGGCCCCCCTGCCGGCCGACCCGGCCTGCCGCCCGGTCCGACCGGCTCCGCCACCAGCCCGGCGACCGCTCCTTCGCCAGTGCCCACCTCGGCTCGCGCTGCCTTGCGCGACCCGCATTGGCGCGCCGCCATGTAGGAGGAGTACGACGCGCTGCAGTGCAATCGGACCTGGGAGCTCGTTCCCCGGCCCCCTCGCGCCAACGTCATCACCGGCAAATGGGTCTTCAAGCACAAGCTCGGCTCCGACGGCACTCTCGAGCGCTACAAGGCGCGCTGGGTTGTGCGCGGCTTTCGGCAGCGCGCTGGCGTCGACTTCACGGATATGTTTGCCCCGGTTGTCAAACCGGGCACGATCCGCACAGTGTTGCACCTCGCCGCGTCTCGTGCATGGCTAGTGCATCAGATGGACGTCTCCAACGCCTTCCTTCATGGCCATCTGCAGGAACAGGTGTACTGTCAGCAGCCCATCGGCTTCGTCGACACCGAGCGCCCCGATGACGTGTGTTTGCTCTCTCGGTCCATGTATGGACTGAAGCAGGCACCCCGCGCCTGGTACCAGCGCATCGCCGGTTTCCTACATCAGCTTGGCTTCCGCTCCACACGTTCGGATGCGTCGCTGTTCGTCTACCGGACCGGTCACGACATGGCCTATCTACTACTGTACGTCGACGACATCATTCTGACGGCCTCCACTGCTGGACTTTTTCGACACCTCACCGACTGTCTTCGCGCTGAGTTTGCGTTGAAGGACCTTGGCCCGCTCCACTACTTCCTCGGCATCGAGGTTGTCCGCCGTGCGGATGGGTTCTTCCTTCATCAGCGGAAGTACGCTCATGAGCTTCTCGAGCGTGCTGGGATGCTTAACTGCAACCCCGCGCCTACTCCTGTCGACACGAAGGCCAAGCTCTCCGCCAGTGATGGGTCGTTGGCATCCGACGCGCCGTTCTACCGCTCCATCGTCGGTGCTCTTCAGTACTTGACGTTGACGCGCCCGGAGCTCCAGTACGCTGTGCAGCAGGTGTGCTTACACATGCATGCTCCTCGAGATGCCCATTGGGCCGCGGTGAAGCGGATTCTCCGCTACGTCTGTGGTACCATCGGCTACGGCTTGTCCTTGCACGCTTCGCCTTCGACGTCGACCGACCTCGTCGCCTACTCGGACGCGGACTTGGCGGGATGCCCGGACACGCGGCGCTCAACCAGCGGTTACTGCGTCTACCTCGGCTCGTCGCTTGTCTCTTGGTCCTCCAAGAGGCAGCCCACCGTGTCTCGCTCCAGTGCTGAGGCCGAGTACCGCGCTGTGGCCAACGCTGTGGCTGAGTGCATGTGGCTTCGCCAGCTTCTGTCTGAGCTCTCTTGTCCCGTTGACAAGGCTACGGTGGTCTTCTGCGACAACGTGTCGGCCGTCTATCTCTCCGCCAACCCCGTTCATCATCGGCGCACCAAGCACATTGAGTTGGACATTCACTTCGTTCGTGAGCAACTTGCCCTCGGTCGTGTTCGAGTTCTTCACGTCCCGACCTCTCAGCAGTTTGCCTAGATCATGACGAAGGGATTGCCGTCCACGACTTTTCCGGGGTTTCGCTCCAGTCTATGTGTCGGTGCCGACCCTTCGACTGCGGGGGTGTTGAGTAACATATTGTATAGGTATAGGTCCCCGTGTTTTCTCAGGGTTGTACCTGTAATTGTACATGTGTCCGTCTATATATATATGAGCAGCCGACCCTATTAATGTTGTGCAATCTCCAATATCTCCTCTACACTTCACTTTGCACGATATCGCGTAACGGAGCCAGTGCTCAGAATCTCTGCGGAACTCGTCCATGTAACGCCAGTCTTCAGCATTGATCCAACAATCAATCAGAGGTGTTTGGCCACGGGAGCGAAGCGTGTTGTTGATAAAATTAGGAGTGTGGGAACTGTTCAGAACAAGGGACGGTGCAGACTTCCAGAGCGTATGCCAGCGGGGGGAGAGCACGCAAGTCTGAACTGCTTCACGTGAGTAAAGGAAGGACAGAATCAGCAGGAGCACATCATCGGGAGCGCGCTCAGGCGGTCCTCGCCATCGGGAACAGCCGCTTTTTGCCATCCATGTTGCATAGTCGCTATGCCATTTCGTCGAACAGGTGTTCTGGGCCGAAGCAGCCGTGGTGGTAGGCACCGAACAAGTAAGATCAGTTAGCAGGCTTGGAAAGCTGGACAAAGAAACTCGAGATTCGCGGCGCATCATTTTAGGTACCTCTCTTCGCCGCCTCCGGCCGCCGCGCAGAAGGCCCTTCTCCGAGCGCCAAGTGAACCCTCCACTAAGCCATCTCGATCCTCGGTTGGTTCTGGAGGTGGAGCTGGAGATGAAGGCGACGGACGAACGGGGAACGGATATATATCAATCACCTCCCGATTGACCCCTCTGCATTCATATCATACCCGCCATTAATACGTCGCCTCGAGTCAAAGCGTTTCTTTTGGGAACAGAGTCGCCTCGAGAAGCAAACACGTTGGGAGAAAAACCTCCTCACCTACAGAGGGATTGATTGTGAACGGAGAAAAATTTAAGTTGGGGATATGGATTTCGAAGTTGATGTTTCATGCTTGTACCCGAAAAATAATGCTCCCTTCGCTCTAAATTACTGTACTTTGTTTTAAGTCAAAATTTATAGAGTTTTCTAAATCTACAGAAAAAATATTAGAAACTTGGTCAAAGTTTTCTAAAATGGACTCTGGACAAACTATTAGACATTTTTAAAATTATCTATTCCAAAATCTACTACTAGTTTAAAACTTGTTATTATTAGGAGGGGTTAGTGGTGTGTCATAGCCTCACTCACACATTCATATATCTTTTTTCTGAACCATAAAAATAGCCTTCTCATGCCGTCTTCATCAAAACATGTGCTATCCATAAATGAACTAACTGACTTCAAACTCTCAAAAAGGCCTCTCATTTCTCGCTCATCTCTCTCCCTCTCTCGGCTCTGAGAGCGTCCTGGTCGTCAAGAAGAGCAGCACTGGCCTGCTGCAGATCCGCAGAGCGGAAAGTCGTGGAGACTCCTTGGGAGCGCATTCTCAGTTGCCCTCAGCTGGCCACGGGCTAGCTCACTACTAACTTTTATGGCCTAATGGCGGCCGCTCGGTAGCTGCCCGGTACTAGCTCCCCCGCAACCTTGTGGCCGGTGTGCCTTTGTCGAGGCCCTTCATCAACTTCGAAGTGGGACTCTACGCCTATTCCACACCCAAGTGGTGTGGTGTCGAAGCCCGCGTTTTGGGACTCATTTGCAAATTTGTTTCTTATTTTAGGGTCCTTTGTGTAAAATCCGTGGACTATGTTATCATTTTCCTTTTCTTTAGTGTCCTTGATGTAATTTGTAATCCCACCGCTGCACCCCGTAAAATTAGAAAAATTCTCATAAAACATTTAACTTATTTGTCGCCGTGGAATTCTTAACTCTCACTATGCAACGGGTTGGGTGGTTGGCTATGACGAGCTGACATATTACACCCCCTTCTCCACCCAAATACTATCTAAGTTTAATTAAATATAAAAATTTACAATACCCAATCAATATAAAAATATCATAACATATAGTTTCATTTTTTTTTGTAGTTTTTGTTATCCCCGTAAAACTTTTAAATGATTGACCTCTTGAACTACACGCAGCCTATTTGAGATGGAGGGATTATGTTTTATGTGTTGAATTTGAGACTGCCATAGCACAGAAAATTAGATATTCATGATACAGAGTAAATTCATTGACGACTTAATGGCGTCGTTGAATCTGCAATCCCGTGATAATGTTGTTGTGCTTCTAAAAAACGTGGCTCCTTGTCATTGCGGAACTTTTAGGGAGTGCTATCTTACAGTTGAAATTTTGACTGGTACTGTAGCACTGCCATACGTCAAAATGAACCCCGCCGGTGAGAGGGAAGAAGATTAGGAGAGGGTGACCGCCGTCATGTTGCAGATCTGCTCCACCGCTGCCAGGCAAGGGTGGCAATGGGCATGGTATGGGCAGGGTAAAGCGATACCATACCCATACCCGTATACTCAATGGGTACAAACTTTTACCCATACCCGTATCCAGAGAAAATGACAAAAAACTACCACAATTGTGCCATAGATGACGCGGAACTACCAAATGGGACACGATTGTCACATGACTACCATGTTTGGGGCACGGTCGCGACGCGGAGCACTAATTGAACAGATCAAGCGTGCTAACGATGTTTCTGGCAGCCCTGGCCCACAGTCAGAGCTGACGTGGCTAGCAGCCGACGGACGGCCGTTAGGGCTCGCGTTAGGGCAACTCCTGGTTGACTTTCCCCCAAATCGAACGAGAAATGGAAGACGGAGGAGGCGGCGGCGACTGGTTCGGCGACCCAGGCGTGCACGGCGCATCTCCGGCGTATGATGGTATGGAGGGCTTCGTCTTCGCCGGTGCTGCAGCTGACGCCACCAAGCCCACCGCGTCCAGAGTCCGAGAAGTGGTGGACATCTCAGGGCATGACGTCTCAGAATGACCCCATGAGCCATTACCTCTACAATGGTAGCGGGTAAGAGTTCTTTGCCCTCTGTAGACTACCTCTCTGTTGGATTTTGCCCTTTGTAGAGTAATCCCCTGTTCCATTTTGCCCTAGTGTTATTTCTGGCAATAATGTTGGTAGAATGACGATGTAGATTGACTAGAATTTTAATTTGGATTATAGGGAGAAGGCAGAGATGTGGGAGCTCTATTTCCAATTTGATGGAGCAAAATTTGTTCACAAAACTTTACATAGGACAGACATAAGGTATCTGAAATTGTTGTCCATCATGGAGGAAGAGGGATATGGTCTGTGTGATTCCTTATATTATGTTAAAAATGAAGGAGTAGGACTGAGTGGATTAGAGCTAGTGGACAGCAACTATAAGGTTGATGAAATGCTAGTGAAGTATGCAAGTACAAAGAAACTGGTGCTCACTGTGATGAAGGACAATAGGAAAAGAGCAATTGTTTTATCACCATTGAAGAGAAAGCATGCAAGCACAATTGACCTTGATCCAGAGGAAGAAGAGCCAATTGCACACCCTTTTCTGAGCCAAGACAGTTCCTTTTGTGATGGTTGGCAGTCACAAATGGATCATCACAACTTTCCTCAGATGCACACACAGGAGAGTGTTAACTGTGAGAAGGGTAAACATGTACTGGGTCTAGAGACATGTATGGCAGAAGAAGAAGAAGAGGAATCTGAAGATGAGGATGATAGTTGGCTATATCCAGGCAGATTTGACCCAATAGTTGCAGAGAAGGCAAGAAGAGATCAGGAAGAGGAAATGCACCAGAGAATTGCTGCTAGGAAGAAGAGCAATCTTGATCCAATGCTTCATTGTGAGGGGGAGAGTGATGTGGAGGATATTTATGACAATGCAACTCAGTGTGATGATATTTCAACAATTCCAGCAGTGAAGAGGCAAGTGAAGAGGCCTGGTCCAACATTGAGATCACATTCTCAATTAGAGGCAGATGTTATTCCAGATTGGGTTCCTTCTGATGATGAGGGTGACAAAGGATTTCTGAAAGAAGAAGATGATGATGGGTATGAGCCATTGCCTTTTGTGTAATGCACTGTCAAGAGCACATCATACTTATTTGTACATTGCAATGTCCTAATTTATGCATGACATCTGCAGGCCAATAGAACAATGCCAACAGCAGATGCTTCTGGGACTAATGTACCTGCTAGTTCTTCTGGGACCAATGTACATCATGTAGCTCCAGGAAATGCTCCAGGAAATGCTCCACCAAATGCTTCAAGATCTGCTCCAGGCACAGCTCCAAGGTATACTGCAAGGAATGCTCCAGGAAATGCTGGTTCATCTGCTCAAGGAAATGCTTCTTCATCTGCTCCAGGAAATGCTGGTTCATCTGCTCCAGGAAATGCTGGAAGATCTGCTCCAGTAAATGCCAGGGGTTTGTCTGGTTATTTCAATGCAGGAGCAAATGCTGGTCCAGGAAGAGATGCATCTGACCCTCCTCTCCAAGGAAGAAATTAGGTCCTTTGTACTGTTGGTCCTGCTAGATCATTTGGATGTGCATGTACCTGACATGGTTAAGACCATTTTGTGATGCCTGTAAACTAAAGGCCATGCCTGATGTGATGCTTATGACCTAAAGGCCATGCCTGATGTGATGCTTATGACCTAAAGGCCATGCCTGTAGATGTTTAAGACCATTTTGTGATGCCTATGTTGTTTGAGACTATGATGTTTCAAACTGTTGCTTAATGCCAAATGTAAAGTAGTCCTAAAGGTCTCGACAAAGTCGAAGCGTCAATGTCGAGACCTTTACACATGTAAAATAACCCTAAAGGTCTCGACAAAGTCGAAGCGTCGATGTCGAGACCTTTACACATGTAAAATAACCCTAAAGGTCTCGACAAAGCCGAAGCGTCGATGTCGAGACCTTTCCAACTTTAAAATAACCCTAAAGGTCTCGACAAAGCCGAAGCGTCGATGTCGAGACCTTTCCAACTTTAAAATAACTATACAAATTTTCTCACATAACAGATTGTTCACATAACACATATTTGTAACTCATTCTTAAACTGATAAAAAAGGAATTCATTTGAACATCAGGGATCAACTTCAACAGATTGAACACATATTGTTCAACATTACAAACCAACCATCATTTAGTTCACCATTACAAACCAACCATCATTTGTTCAACATTACAAACCAACACATATTGTTCAACATTACAAACCATAGGGAATTCAATTCAAACATGACAAATAAAATTAAACTGGTACACAAGCTAGCTACTCCTCACACATCTCCTTGATCTTCTTCGACTTTGCCCTGGTGGTTTCCTTGAGCTTAAATAAATCCCCAATTATGTACTCAAGCTTTCTCTTCTCTTCTTTCAACTGATCTCTCTCCTTCTCTGCCTTAATTCTCATGCATTTGTGCATATTGCTGCTTGATGCATCCAGTGCCTTCTTCTGCTCTAACTCTGCCCTAGCATCAATCAATCCTTGCTCAGCTTGGGCCTTCAAGGCAAGTATCACTTGCTTCTCCTCCACAATTTTCTTCATCTCTTCTTGAGCATTCCTCAGGTCAATGTGCATCTTCTCAATCTCATCCTTCAGCTTGAACCTCTTCTCCATGTTGTCCAGACCATCATTAACCCTGCCTTGCTTCTCTTGTCCATACAAATCCCACAACTTTGCCAATGATTTCCGAAGTGCGGTGGCCACTCACCATCTAACCACAGAAGAAAATCACAAGCTGGTTCTCCATCATGCCCTGCACACCCTAAGAACCTCCTCCCTGTCCAGCAACCATCAAATGCTACAAATCGAGCAGCTACAGCACCATGCTTGCAAGTCACAGTACATGCACCATCATCAGCTAAACCGCAGAAATCAGAGTCGTAGGTAGTGTTCACACTCTAGCAGTTCGAAAAACAAAGAAGAATCAGCCTAAATCCTCCTCAAAATCAAAATTCCCCCAATTCCTAACCCCGCAATTTGCCCAAATTATGACAAGCATAAGTTGAGGACTCACATCGGCGCCGAGGGAGCTCTGCTCCGAAGAGGAATCCTCGCCGTCACCCCACGAAACCATGGCCGTCCGTCCCTCGCGGCGGCGGAGATCTAAGTCGGCGGCGACCGCTTCCGGTGCGACGGAACGGAGAGAAAGGAGAGAGGAAGGAGACGACCCAGCCAACGCCTTAAAACATCAGCCCTAACGCGCGCCCTAACGGCCGTCCGTCGATCGCTAGCCACGTCGGCTCCGACGGTGGGCCAGGGCTGCCGAAACATGGTTAGCACGCTTGATCCGTTCAATCAGTGCTCCGCGTCGCGACCGTGCCCCAAACATGGTAGTCATGTGACAATCGTGTCCCATTTGGTAGTTCCGCGTCATCTATGGCACAATTGTGGTAGTTTTTTGTCATTTTCTCCCGTATCCATGGGTATAAAACTTTACCCATACCCATACCCGTCGGGTACCCGTACCCATTGGGTATCCGCTGGGTAGGTTAAATTGTACATAGATCAATCAAAATTTTACATTTTATCGATAACAAATTTGATTAAAAAAATTAATTATCTCAACTCAATAACAGGTAGTTGAGTACCTAACAATTAACATAATATAGAAATCACATTCTCATATTCTAACTCATAAGTCAACAAAAATAGACTTGTCACGTAAGATTTGACAATAAACGGACAGGGTATGGGTTTACCCGTGGGTACGAAACTATACCCGTGCCCTGCCCATGACTTAATGGGCAGGGTATGGGTACTATCCATGGGCATTAAAGTGTACCCATACCTTGCCCATGTAGGTACGGTACCCGCGGGTACCCATACCCGTGGGTAAAATTGCCATCCTTACTGCTAGGTGAACCGCTTGCTACCGTTTTTCAACGGCCGCCTAGCCACCCTCCTCGAAACTCCTCCAAAGCCTCAAGCTTCCCTCTAAGTGCGGAAAAAAATGTCGCTATGGAGCTTCTTTGGAAGATGGAGCGGAATTGAGGGTGTAATGGAAATATTATCGCGGATGATGCTTACAGACATGGTGGCCTACTGCTATCTTTTTTATTTTCTTGAGAGGAGGCCCAATCAGTCATGTGGTAGTAGCAAGAACGCCCCCGGCCCAACCTGTAATATCTCTTGGAGCATGTTCTAGGAAAATCCTATATGCCGACAAGGTTGGTGACTACCGCGCCCCGCACACCCCCGCACGCGCGGTATGGGTCGACCTGGTCGGCCCAGTTCGTGTTTTTTTTTCTGTTTTCTATTTTTTCTTTTCTTTTCGATTCCTTTTTCTTTTCTGTTTCTTTTTCTGCTCCTTTTCTTTTTTGTTTCATTTTCTTTTTTGTTTCTTTTTTTGTCTTAAGATTTTATTTTTAAATTTAAATATATTTTAAATGTAAAATGTTCTATCTCAAATATTTAAGAAAATATCAAATTCCAAAATTGTTCAAGTATAAAAATTGTTTAAATTTGAAAATTGTTCAAGTATGAAAATTGTTCAAATAAAAAAATTGTTCATCTATAAAAAATAATAAATTTTGAAAATTTGTTCCAATTTAAATTTGTTTCAATTTAAAATTTGTTCAAGTTTGAAAATTATTCCAATCTGAAAAATGTTTAAATTTTGAAACTATTTAAATTTCAGAAAAAAACTAAAATAATTTTAAAATATTGGGTCTAAAAAATCAGCTTTTAAAAACGTAAAAAAAACTAGAACATAAAAAACGAAAAAGCAAAAAAAAATTAATAAAAAGAGTGGGAATGTTGGGCCGGCTCAACAACCCGTCTGGGGGGGTGTGCGGCGTACAGCACCGCCCCATGTTCTAATTCTTCCACTGCTACTCGAAAGGCTATCGTTAGTGGGCTTTTAAAAGGGCTCTTTGTTGCACATCAGGTACATTCCTATCCGCCCCTAGCCCTTTTTGTTATTTTTGAAGGAAAAAAAAGAGGAGAAAGGTAATACCCCTCCTGAGTTGTGAAACAATGACTGAATGTTGTTACTTCTTTGATCACACAGGTGACGGACATTTAGAGTTTTCCTATTTTGTCCTTTTTCTTTTTTTAGATACGGTGACTCTGAATCCAGAGTGGATTTAGAAACGGTAAATTATGGAATAAGGCTTATATGAGCAGAAGAGAAACGGAAAGAATGAACTCGTGCATGTGAGGAACTGGAAAAATTACTGTGCATCCAGCAAATCTGAAGCGCACGCACTTTGGTAAAGAGTCGAGAATCAAATACTTGCAGCACCAGCAGCGTCCTTTTGGAGATCCCCGGCCGGTGCCAAACTGACCGTTCTCGTGCTTCAGAAAGTATACATATTCAGACAAGGCCCCTGTTGGGGAGAGAACAGAGAGAGAGAGAGAGAGAGAGAGAGTGGTACTCCCTCCGTCCACAAATAAGTGCACATCTAGCCTTCTAAGAAATCCACAAATAAGTGTACATCTAGACTTCTTGGTATATTTTTTACGTTTAGACCCCTAGTACATGCCTTGATTTTAGCCTCCATTAATCATTTTTGGTTTCTCAATGTTGTTTTATTGGTTACTAGTATGCACAACATTTATTAGCGCCTAAATCAAAGCATCTTTTTGATTAATGAGCAGATTAATTGAAGGAATGAGGATTTTTTTTTACAAAAAGCTTAAGGTCTCTTGGAAACCGCGCGCGTCCACTTATTTGTGGACGGAGGGAGTATGTATGGCTGCGCGCGTGCACAAAGATGCGGTCGAAGTCACGCTGCCGGCTCGTGGAGCTTGCTGAAACCTCCTGAGTACTTTCTTTTGGTGTGTCGACCACTCCGAGTTCGCTACTCATGTGCGTACGTACGCGTGTGCAGTGTGCACCTTGAACGACGTATAGTATCAGACTGACAGAGTACGTCTCAACTTGTGCTGGACCGACGACGCATATGGTATCTGCCAATTTGCCAAATTGACACGGTGCACTGCTCACATGGCGAAAAGAAACCGAATCAGAAGAGCTCACAGGACTTGCCTTCAGCCTGCACCGGTGCATGCAGTGCACATACCACGTCATCCATACGTTCCATAAACCATGTTAGGAGTTTATCTAAATTTATATGTATTTAAATACTAATTAGTGTCTACATACATTAAAATTTAGATAACTTGACTCTAATATAGATATTTCACTAGCCTTAAGCTTGCTTTTAAGGAACCCCTTTTCATGGAGTTGATCATGCTCACTGTCTGTTCCATCTAAACTACCAGAAATGATTCTATCTTCCAAGGAATCCCACCCAGCCTCTAGAAAAAATTTAAGGATGAAATTGCTCTTCTTCTGCATAAGACTGCTAGGAAGTCTTATGGTGGTCTCAAGCTAGATAGTTTCATTGAGCACTTAATCTTTTTTCTATCTCTCTTTTAGACCTTTGGTCTCCTAGCAACAACCTTTTGTAAATTACTAGTACGAATGTACGTGCGTTGCCATGGGTTCTCAAATTTCATTTCTCAATGCACATATATAATTCACAACTCATCATGAAAATTCAAAACAAATCAGGTTATATTTGTGGGGGAACTGTGCATGCTTATGAGGAAAATGAGCAACAATGAAATTTATATTGCCAATAGGACATATACCGTAAACCGTAGACGGTGTAGGTCAACTAATAGTCTCCTTTTTGTGGCAACCATCCCAGGTTTGTAGCTGCTATTATTTGCAGTGTAACGCCATCGGGCTTCAAATTTTCATTATTCAGGTTCTGATAGCACCACAAACTATCTTGTATCTGTATTAGTAATCACATTAGTGCGGTATACTTTCGTACAGATCATCTCATGGATGAATTTGGCCAAATAAAATCAATTTCTCCTTTGAAGGATGTTCACACATTTTTGGAATTCATACATCAACTGTAAGTATCATTTACAACTGGATAAGCAAAGCCTGATGTGCATTGTATTTTCATAATTTGTTTTTAGTTGTTGTACTTTGGTGACTAACAAAGATATCATTTCATAACCATGATGCAACAATTGCTCCCAAAGCTATTAAGTAGCATCTCTCTTTGAATAGAGCATACATGAATCAGCCGCACCCCCAACCTTTCTCTGGAACACAGATCAGATGAATCGCAATGTAGGTTGTTCAAACCATACATCATGATAGTGTTAAGATGCAAATTGTTCAAAGCGTAAAAAAAAGCTATCCAGTCACAGCTAGTGTTTTTGTAATCCCAGTGTAAAAAATGCAGGGAAATAATAATCCAGGTACTAACCTGAACCAGATCCATTTGAATTGTAGTGCAAAGAACCTGAACCTACCCTTAACCTGAAGCGTTAATCGCGCGGAACTCGAGCGGAGCGTCGAAGCGCTATCGTGGAATTGGGCCGGCCAGCCCGGAGATCCCATCGACACGAATGCTCCGTACGGTTTGCGTCAACCGTCAAATAGGCGTTCCCTGCATGGCCTTGTTCTTTTCTGACTTGGCCTTCTAGATCTTGAACAAATCCAAAGCTTTGTGATTTACCTGGTCTTCTTTCTATGTGCGTTAGGTTGTTTTCTTCGTCTAGTTTTACGGTGGAGAGGACATGAGATGATCGGCTCTCCTGAAAGATGAGATGATTATGCCTGCGTGCTGGTAGGTCATCGTTTTCATGTCAAAAAAGTGTTTCATCTATTTTTCGTTTGATGTTTCACGTATGTGATATCCCTTTTGTATCTTTCCTTTTTTTTTCCCTCTTTTTTTTATATTTTGTTGCACATTTTGAATAAGTACCTTACGACGTCTTTTAGTTAAATTTATGTTATATAAATACACACTCAATCATTAGTTTTTTGTTGTATGAATGCCTAGCCGGTCACTAGATTTCCCTAGTTGCACATGGATTGTAATTTAATATCCTTTTTGCACACTTGTTGCATCTGAGAATTTTCTAGTTGCATATAGGTTGTAACTAATATTTTTTAGTTGCACGTGGGCTGCAACCCTTTGACGCATCGTCTCTATCAATCACGACTAATTAAATAGATCGGTCGAACAAACTGAAACTTCATTAGCAAAGCCCTTTTCACTCTTCCTCGTCTTTTCACCAGTGAATATGAGCTTCTTAGCGCTATCTTTCGGAGAGAACGGGGTCGAGACTTTTTCAGTTACGTTTGAGGTGCAACTGAGATTTTTTCAGTTGCAACTGAAACTTTTCAGTTTCACGTGGGTTGCAACTGAAATTTTATAGTTGCACATGAGCTGCAACTTAGATTTTTCTAATTTCACATAGATCACATGTGAGATTTTTCTACTTGCACATGGGTTGCAACTATAATTTTCCAAGTTACACATGGGTTGCAACCGAGATTTTTTAGTTGCTCATGGGTGTCAACTGAGATTTCTATAGTTGTGAACTAGTTGTAACTAAGATTTTTGAGTTGCACTTGGGTTGCAATTGAGATTTTTCCAATTCACACTTGGGCTGAAGTTGGGTTCTAACAGAGATTGCCCATTTGCACATTTGCGTTAGTATTCGAGTTGCAAGTGGGCTGCAACTGAGTTTTCCTGTTGCGAGTGGATCATAAATTTGAAGAAATGTTCGTAACGAGTGGATTTTCTACGTGATTCGTGTTAACATGGGAGTTGCAAGTTGGTTGCAACTCGGATTTTCCGACTGCAAGTGGGTTCCTACTGAGTTTTTCCATTTGCATGTGTGTCGTAGTTGAGAAATAATATCCGTGCCAGTGAATTTCTATGTGATTAGTGTTAGCATGGGAGTTATAATTAAGGTGGCCGCAACTTGGATTTTCCGGTTGCAAGTGGGCCGCAACTTTGATTTGTCCAGCTCCAAATGGATCACAAGTTAGAAGTTGTGTTTAACTCGACCATTCAAGAATATATGTGTAAATGAAAAATGGATCGGTAGCAGTTGTATGTAACTGATTTTTTTATTTTTATGAGTGACACGATTTGGATAACTGAACTTTTCGTTCCAGACTAATTTTTCACCTACGTGATGTCAGCCGACTAAATGTCAGTCGGCTGAGATCTAGGCGCGCGCGCCCATATATCTAGGCATAATTAAAGATCCATTGTTGTGTTCAGTTTATATGCTCCGCTTAAAGAAAAGCCGCGAATTTCAAAAGAAAAAAGAAAAAAAGCCGCGGACGGGGAGAGCCGAACAAGCTACAGAACGCCTGCACGATCGAGCCACACACCACCGGCAGCTACTAGATAGCTAGTCCGTTGGCGTCAGGAGAGAGATCGAGGAGACAGAGAGCTATATATCTAGCGCCTGCTGCAAACATCAGAGAAAGAGGAGCGCACGCCTGTAGCGTACGCCCGTCGCTCTCCTGCAGGCCGTGTCTATACTGTAGCTCCACTCCACTGATCGATCGAGGGGCAGCATGGAGACCTTGAGTGACCAAACCATGCACTGCAGCCTGATCATGCTCACGGACTCCCAAGCCAAACCATGCTCGCTCAAATTCTCGGCGACGTGATCGATCGATGTGACGTTACGCGCGTCGGCGTGGCTGATGGTCATGTGATCGATGTGACGTTTGGGACGGCGACGCGACGAATTATGCATGCCAGCGTCTCACATGTACTGTATATGCGCGCGTGGCACCAACGAAAGCGAGCTCACTTCGGATCCATCCAGCGAAAACGAAACCAAGCTACCATGCATACCACCGGCGTGCATGGCATGGGCGTGCATTACTGCGTTGCATCGGGTTCCAAACGCCGGCCCCGGCCTACTCCGTGAACCGCTCAAAGTACTCACACGACAAGACCAGAGCAGGTTTGCCAGGTTACTCCAAATACGTACGCAACAAAGTTGGTTCACACGGTGCACGCGCATGTGTCTCCGCCAGAAATTACACCTGGTGGGGGTTCACATGCAACTCTCACCATATATGTCTACAAGACCAATGAGCTAGCTTTCATGTTTTTGCTACGAAAAATAGTTTTTACATGGTATATCCGGCCTATATGTTTGCTATCTCCTTGCTCAGGAATCCAATAATCATAGATTGCTGATAGTTTACTATAAAATATTTAACCTTTGATTAACTACATGAAAGTTTGTAGTAATTTCAGGTGTATTTGAATCACATAATAAAATATTTTTTCAAAATATTGAGGTATATTGTCTTACAATAATGTTTCAAATCTAGCCAAATTATATTGTTCTTTTTTGGCTTAAATTTTATCATAGCTACTGAATGAGCAAAATACCAACTCAGAATTCAGATATACTTAATATGCGACGGTTTGAACTTAATTTACATGTTTTATTAGTTGTAGAAAATGAGAAAACAATCTACTCTTAAAATAATTTTCGGAAGTTAAACAAAATATCTACTAGCATACATAATATGGAAAGATCCTAAGTAATCGACTACATACTCTTTCGCATACATGACATACCGAAGACACTATAAGCCCTATAATTTAATGTTCAAAACAATGCCCTTAATGCATAAGCACCAAATTTAAACCTTAAGCCCTCAATCAAATTTCAATTAAAGACAGAACAAAAACCATAAAGCTTAGAGATCTCATTACTGACTGGTACACACATACATAAAACTACCACCATTTGAGCTAGGTTGACATGTTAGTACCTATTCTGCTATTTTTTTTTTAAAAAGTACCAAGTCTGAGGATACGCGTTACAAATAGCACTGATTTCGGTTTAATCATGTTTTGACATCTCCCTTGACCAATAGGGCCCATTTGTTAGGGTGACATGGCAAAATAAATGGTTCATGTGCTCAGGTGGACATAGGGCCCTACCTGCCCTTCTCTCTTCCCTCCCTCTTCTATTGTTCATCGTATTTGGTATTCTACTTTGTTGCTCGACGGTGTTCGCTGTTCACTCTTAGAACTGTCATCCGGGGACCTCAGAGTTCCGGCCCTAGGCGAACTAACCATGGGTGGACGGATCCTCATCCGCCAATTCCCCACCTTGGGGCGGCGACGCCGCCATGGGCGGCTAGGATCAGAGCCCCCTGTGTCGTTGAGGACATGTATATGATCCATGCATGTCTGGCGGCACTCTGCCTCAATCCTGCACGCGGTGAAGCATGGGAGGCTCGTCAGTGGAGGAGATGCTTGCTGGTCACTACTAGAAATAACCTTATAGCCGCACATATTACCGCCGGCGAATCCGATTCAAAGTGGCCGACGGTATGTCCTTCGAGGCCCATCTCGCGGTACCGACGGCGAGTGTGGTTGGGCTCGCCGGTGATAGCCCCATTACTGCCGGCGAAACGGTATGGAAAGCGCCAAGGGTAAGTTTGGCCGCGGCCCCAGAATGGGCCTCCAGTTACCGCCGGCTCCTTCAGTTGTAATTCGCCGGGGGTAACACCTTTTACCACCGGCACTTCCGAATAAAATTCGCCGGGAATAACGTGGACTGGATGGGCCACATGGGCTGAAAAATAGCCGCGGCGCCTGCAGATGATCGCCGGGGCTAACCCGCGGACCACCTTTTGCCCTCGCACGCGCCCATCCCAACCAACCCCAGCCTGTCGCCTGCTATCTCCCTCCCCATCCACTCGATCCACTCCCAAAACCAGAAACCCTAACCCCTCCCCCTCCCTCTCTCTCTCCACTCCACACCAGAGCCCCGGCGGAGGTAGAAAACATCCCGCGCGTGGCATCACCGGGCGGATGGCCCACATTGTGTTCCTCCGCGCGGCCGCCTTCGATCTCACGGCCGGAAAGCCGGCGCTCGCGGGCGTCCCGGTGTCCGCGCCGCTCTCCGTGGCGGCCGCGGCCATCCCATCGTCGCCCGATGCCGTCGTGGCCGTCTGGCACGAGGGCGCCTGGCCGCTGGCGCCGGCCGCGGCCACTGTCATCGGGCTGCTCAGCTCGCTCGACGTCGTCGCCTTCCTCGCCTCTCACCACGCGGGAGGAGGCACCGACGCCTCCGCCGTGAAGACGCCCGCCGGCGACATGGTGCCGCGGGAGCAGGGGGTCGTCCGCGAGGTAGAGCCAGACACGAGGTGAGGGCATCAGAGCACGGTAATGTTCTTATCATTTTTTTTTCAGCAGTAAGCTCCTCTGTTTGGCATGTTATTGTACTTTCAATGATTAGAAAATCATCGCGTTTGCATTAACTGAATTGTTGAAAATGTGAATCCTACTGCCTCTGTTGTGCTCAAATGGTTAATTTGGTCCAGACACCAATCAGCTGACGTGGCTCGAATCAGTTTTTCGTACTGAGGCTACGTTAGTTCTCATAACCTTTGGAATCACCTGTTATCTTGGCCCCAAGTTTTTGCCTAATGTAGTTATGATGCGTAAGGCTGCAGGCAAATATAGCATTTGCTCTACTCAATCTAGCTGGTTTCATTCGTGTAAGTATGTAACTATCCATTAAACTGTTGTTAATGTAATATTCAGACAAGATATATGTAAGCCAGAATAACAACTTGCCAGCTTTAGTCAACAAAAGAGAGCAAATGTGATTACAATAGAAAATTCTTACCAAAAATATTAACTAGCATCATAGTTGGACAAGAAGTGAGATGAAATTCAGAAGCACTTCTAGAACGAAAATGATTTTGGTTATGTAGGACATGTGTTGTTGTCTTGTGTGTAGAACTCAGCTTTATGTACTATAGAATTTCTGCAACATTAAACTTGGTTATCACTTCATTTATCGCTTTTGGCACACGCCATTCTTGGTTACTTCAAGAGATTTTACCTACATATCGCCTTAGTAATGGTGAACTCTCTTGAAGTAACCGAGAACAACATAGCAAGTGAAATTACTAAGGCGATATGCTGAACTCTCTTCTGCTACTTCAATTCCTTACTAGTTTTCTTTGTATACATGTTTATAGCACATAGTGAACACTAGTACTCCCACTTCGTTTTATTACCACTTTGATTTGTTATCTTTACATTTATTGCTCAAACTTGGTTAATTTCCCGGTTGAGCTTAATTTGCTAAATGCCTACAACACATGCATTGTATGTACTCCGAAAATGTTGCAGAATACTTAAGCAGTTTTACGTTACTTGTATAAGTTGCAGCTTCACCCCTTGTTTGAATGATTGAATTGTATCACCTGCAGGCTATGTGGCCATGGAGTGGGAGTTGTATCCAAGGGCAGTGCCGAGCTCCAAGCGTGATTGAATTATATCTCCTGCTGCTGGTGAGACCCATCTCCTCCTTTGTTACTAGCAACACAAGTTTTGCATTCTTGCACAAGTTTTGTTAAATTGGGAACTATGGGCAATGTTCTGATTAATTAATTGCTAGTGATAACATGTCAAGGCAGCAAATTTACGACCATACGGGACCTTCTTTTATCTTACATGTTACAAGTTACAACATACGACCTTCTTTTATCTAGTTTTCTATTGTTCAACTTCATTGGCGCTATATTTGTGTTTGTACTGTTATTAAAGGAATCACATTACTCGAAGTTTTCTTATAACACAACTGCATTGGTTCGTTCGACAATTAGACCCTTCTCAAGTAATGAGCTGCTAGGGATAATTCTGTATTTTTCTTAGCCCGTGAACACAAAATGTGGGCAAAAGCATAGCTAGATAGTGCTTTATATCCTAGGAGTTGTGTCTTGAATCTTTGGCACTAGAACATAAAATACTCATCATTCATCATTGCAGTTTTCGTTCAGTTAATTGCCCATGATCATAGTTAGTCCTCTGGCATGCATGCGTTGTCTTATTCATCATTGCAGTTTCGTTTCAGTTTACTTCCAACTTGTGCATAGTTAGTTTCCTATCTCCTGGTCTAGTAGTGATGAAGTAAATTACACACTTGCATATGTTTAGGCTTGTGGTGTCATCACTCTGATTTTTGTATGCATTACTCATTCTTAAAGTCTTTGCTTTGCCTGGAAAACTCATTTTCTATACTCTGTTGTATATTGTACTGTTAGCACTGTTACTGGGATTACAAAGTTCCTAATTATACTTGAATTTTGACCAGCAATGTTGCCTTGGGAGTACCATGTCCTCAAGAGCTCGATCATGGTGATCTGCTTGCGAGGTGCTGATGATGATGGAGTCCGGCACGTTGGAGCATGGGGGGCGGTGGCGAGCAGGTGCACAGGAGAGTAGGAGCATAGGCTGACGACCTGCTAGCTAGGGGAGCAGGAGCCCGGTGGGCCGACGACGCGTTGGGCGAGCAAGAGAACAAGTGTTTGATTGAAGCGTGCTCTGAGTTTGAGGAGCGGTTGTCTGACTGCCAGTTGATATTTTGTATTAATAGATGGAGTTTGCATTGGCTCTTTCATAAATGATCGGGATCAGCTTGTTATAGTATTTTAGTTCTAATGTATCCTGTATTTTTTAATGTACGGATCGCATGTTAGAGTATTTCAGTTTCAATGTATCATTTTTTTGTTCCCTTATTTACTTACCACCGGCGCATTGGTGATTTGCCAGCGGTAAGCCATATTACCCCTGGCGAGTAGGGAGGCGCTGGTGGTACCCTATTACCGCCGACGAGTAGGGAAAAGCGCCGGGGGTAATTTCATATTACCGCTGGCGAATACGAAAACGCCGGGGATAGCCCATTACCACCGGCGAGGTGATCGCCGGCGAACCCGAAGGCATCGTCGGTAGGCCAATTCTGTGCGCCGGCGGTAACCTTTTTCCTAGTAGTGGGTGGAGGGGAGCTTTGCAACTAGTGAGGAATTTAGTGGAGCCCATGGGTGATTTTGGTAGGGATTTCTGGATTTTTTTGTGGGGGTGTTGCATCGGAGAGAGAACATGAGGGGGACGATTGGACGAAGATGGAAATAAATATGAGATGCTGATAGGTGGGCCCTACATCCACCTTAGCTCCTCCTCCAGGTAGGCTCCACTGGCCAGATTAACAATCATAATTGCGTCAAATGGCTATTAGTGCGATTTGTAGCATTGTGCCTCAATCTTGGTACTTCCTCCGGTTCATATTAATTGACTCTAATATGAATGTATCTAGACACATTTTACGTCTAGATATATCCATATTGAAGTCAATTAATATAAATCGGAGGGTTTCTGAAAAAAAATGCAAAATAGGTACTAACATGTTAACCTAGCCCTAGTTATAATAGTGTTTTATGATTTACTCGTGCCGGTTATTCATAGTCATTCCTGACTAGTGCTTGTAAGAGGTAGTTAGTACTAATTAGCCGTATTGGCTTATATAAAGACTTGTGCTGTACTTGGTGAAAATTTCATCAGAACCCCATGAGTCGTCACAACATAGCCTAAACCCTAAGACGTTTCGTTGCGCCTACTTGCCCACTTGGATGGTGTGGATCTATGATGTCGTGAGCTCACATCGATCTGTGTTGCCCCAAGCTCCTGCGGATGCCACCGCGTGCACGCAAGATTCTTGTGCACCGAGCGTAGGGAGGGTAGACACTTTGCCTTAACGCTGTTAGTGGTTTGTGACGCCTCCTACCTGGAGGCAGATCTATTTGTAGGTATGGGGTGCACAGAACATAGTTAGATTGTTTTTGTTTGCAAAACAACAATTTTTTTTTTACCATGTATGCACCATAGAAAAGATGTTTTTATCTAGTGTGGATTGTATAGGCACCCTGGTTCAGCATGCTCTAACTCCACCGTTGCTTCGACCTCACTCGGACGACAATGATCTACGCCACCCCAAGCTCGCGAGGATCGATCCATGCCACACCTGGGTTCCCATGTGGATTGGATGCCAAGCGATTCAGATGAGAGGCCAATAGGGATTCTCCTTCGTACTCACCACCCTTGCGGTCTCATGCGGTCACCAATTTCCGCTTCTATTCCGTGTGGTCCTCTCGGTTCCGGTATTGCCGAGAGAGGAGACACGTTAACGAAACGGATGAGGATGACCTCGATCTTACCACATGGATGAGCTCTTGTGGCAACGACCGTCATGTCGATGTCAACCAACTGTTTATTTTTATTTCTATTTATTCTTCTGTTGTCGTTATAGTTGATGATGTCTCTATTTGTTATTAATTAATATTGTTTGTTCTATTAGTCTAGATAGAGAGTAAGGGTGAAACTTTCAACCTAAACATATTAAATTCGTGGCTATCATTGACTATAAGTGATGATAACGAATTGCAATTTCTTAACTCGCATGGGAGTGTAGGCATGAATTGTATGTTCAAATAGATGAATCATTATGACATATGAGTTGTAGGTATAATCCCTTCCCTCTTTACTTCGTGCATCACTAATTCTCTCATCTTAAGTTAGGTCATCACTTATTCTCTTAAGCAAGGTCATCTTCCTAAGTCAGAAGCATTATTCACTTTGTTGATATTATGACAATTTGGTGCACCATAGAAGACATTATTTTAAGAAGGTGTCTTGGAAAATGTGACCGAAATATCAAGGAAGTGGCGATGCTATATTTCGGCGGCACCGTATAAGAAAAGACAAACACGAGAAATGTTATTGTCCAAGCGTATTGTTGGGAGCACACTGCCGTTTTAATATATCCAAATTAAGTTTGCTCATAATATAGCATATGGACTAATTATTGTAATTTTCTGTTTCACACACAGTGTGAATAGGATGTGTGGTGCTGGATGTCCCGAGGACTGCTCCTCCAAATAGTTAAGGTAAATTTGATGGACTGACCCCAAAGGAATTCTACAAAAGGAAACAATGCTGATAGTTATCTTTGCCTTTTTAGTGCAAACAAAGTGATGGACGTCACAGAGCCAATAAATGTAATGCTGTTTCTCTTAAGTTTTGCTAGTAGTTTGCGATTCTGAACGTAACAGTTTCCCAGTTTGTGAATTTGTCTGCATCAGTCCCATGGTCTGCATATCTTCAACATGAGGTCCGAGGACTAGATCGTATATCCAAATAAGCTGGATGGCTTTGAACGCACTTTCCACTTCCCATAAACTGCAAGAAGCGAACGGCCTCGTGGAGCTGGCCAGGGCGCAGCACTCGAGAGGAAGAAGAGCAGCTCGCTGGCCGGACCACGCATTCCCCATCTCGCCTCCCCTCTTCTAGTGCAAGTCAGTATGAGGCTGCTGGTCGCGGTTATGGCGCTGGCGGTGCTTCTCGCGGCGGCCACCGCCGCCGCTGCTGCTGCGCCGGCGCTGCTTCTGCAGCGTACGCGGCCGCTTCAGGGTACTCACCTCGACCACATGAAGGAGCTGGTCCAGGTGGACAAGGAGCGACTCTCCGGGAACAGGGGCGCGTTCGACTTCGCGCTGCAGGGCATGCCCGGGTGAGAAACTTTTAGCACTCCATCGATGGTTTCACCTGCACCTGCAAGAACTCGATTTATCCATATTTTGTTTTCGGTCCGCACGAGGAGCAACAGCTTTCTTCAGTTTACACAATTATTACTGTGCCCCTGTTCCTGAACTCCGATTTGAATTAGGATGCACAGTTACCGTGCTTTAGTCCGATTTGGGTAACTTTGGCATAGACCTTTCCATATCCTTTGTAGCCACTGTCTTTCTGAATCTGTGACTCGATCTGTGAGAGAAACGACATTTATTTCTATTCTGTTTACCAGTCCTGGCTAAGCAAAGATAAATTGATAGTTTGGCCAAACGGAAAAAAACTGGTGGAAAGAGGGCATTATAAATTAAACATGATCTATGCATTACATTCATCTACTGCATACTTTAGCGCTAAGGACGTCAAGTTTTCCCAAACAGACAGTAAGGCTTCGTCACCATGGTTTTTTAGAACAAATCCAACATTGCATCGGCCATTATCTTGTAACAACATTAACAGCTCGAAAAATCTGGTTCGTTGGCTTCATTGTAGCTCCATAGATGAATACTCCAAATCTGTTTCACTTCACATGAACTAGCTTTTTATCCGGGTTTTGTTTTTGGCCAGCCCGAGGTAAAACAACTTTCTTCAGTTTACATAATTACTGCGCTCTTATTCCTGAATTTTGATTTCAGTTAGGATGTACCCTTCCGTATCGTTTGTAGACTGTGTAGAATTGCTTGGCTTAGCTTATGTCTTTCTGAATACGGGAGAGGAATGACCTTTCTTTGTGTTCAGTTTACCCTACCCTGGCTAAGAACAGAAAGTGGATAATTTGGTTAAACGATTTTTTCTGTCGGGAAAGAGGGCATTATAAGTTAAACATCATCTCTGTAGTACATTCATTCCATTACAGATTTCCCAAGCCGACAGTAAGGCTTCCCAATCATATTTTCATATAACAAATCCAACATTTCCTTGGCCATTATCTTATAACAAAACATTAACGGCTCGACAATCTGGTGCGATGGCTTCAATATATCTCCACCACCTTTTAGTTTGGCCATTATTGTTTCAAATTTTCCAAATTATTAACTTGCGTTAGGATCTACTATGTTCTGATTTAGTTGCAACTGCCCTGGTTAGATATCTATTGATATTAATGAACTTAAAATCCATTCGGCAATATATACATCGTGTGTTTGATTCATTATAGCTTGTAGAAGTACGTCTTAGAGTGCCCTGTTTGTTTTGATCAACCGGTGGTCTGTAGGGAACTGGTTAGGATGAAAGTTTCAGTTTCCTCTTTAAATCAACCTGTATTTAGGCATTATCATGTCGATCATATTACTTCTGTTCTTTACCCGGCCGTTTTTTTTTTTGCTTGAAGTCAGAAATGGGTTCATTACAATCTAGAGAATAGCAGTTTGTGACTATTGTATCAAAATTAATAATTTGCAGGCTGTACTATGCACGCGTGAAATTGGGGAACCCACCGAAGGAGTATTATGTTCAGTTTGACACTGGAAGTGACATAATGTGGATTTCAGGCAACCCCTGTACTGGTTGCCCCAAATCAAGTGAGCTAAAAGTGAGTCAATCGTTGTCGGGCCTCTAATCAATCTCTTTGAAAGATACATCTTATTCTAAAACATTTTTCCCTTCTGATTGAATGATGTCTTAACATTTTATTTCGTCTGTGTCTCAGTTCCCACTGGAGTTGTACAACCCGAACTCTTCAGCAACTTCATCTAGGATCTCTTGCTCTGACCATAGGTGCATTGGTGCCCTCAAGACAGGGTATGCCATCTGTAATAGCTCGCACTCCCCAAGAAACCAATGTGGTTACAGCTTCACCTACGCTGATGGGGGAGCCACATCAGGATATTATGTGACTGACACCATTTACTTGGACACTATATTGGGAAATGAGGGGGGTGTCAATTCTTCTGCCACGGTCCTTTTTGGGTACGTTTAACTTGGAGCCCTTTATCTTTTTAAATTCCGAATCAGAAATGAGAACTTGAAACAAATAACCTCTGGTAATGAAATACAGTCAGAAACCTAGGTGAAACAATTTTGTAACGTTCTTTTTGAAACAGATGCAGCAACTCCCGTACAGGGATTGCAGATGGTGTGATAGGATTTGGAAAAGGTGCAATATCTGTGATCTCCCAGCTAAGCGCTCAACGATTGTCTGGGAAAGTGTTCTCTCACTGCCTGAAGCGTTCAGAATATGGTGGTGGAATTCTCATTCTTGGTGAAGTTGTCAAGCCAGGATTTGTATCTACTCCGCTCGTTACAACACAGTAAGTTTCTTTATGCTGGAATTACTGATACTTCAGAATTCTGCATCACTCTGTTTTTTTGTAGTACCATACTTTGTTTCCTGTTGGGTGGTAACCGGTAAACATGAAGGACATAAACCGATGGTGCAAATGTTATGATATATTTGACCAATCTTTTTTTTTTTGTAGAATCTCATTGCCTTACCTTGATTTAAAATCTTGGTGGATTATGCTTGCTAGTTATTTTATTAGTACAATCTTTAACTTGCAAATGGTAACTATGAATTTGTTTGTACAATCTTTAGTTTGCGAACATGAAGTGTAGTTTATGTTTTTTTTTCCTTTCTTCTTCACAAAGAAAACATGCGCTCACCTCCTTGTACAGAGGCCAACAATATACCTAGAATATTGTTTGTGGTGGAACTACCTGACTTCTGTATGTCAACTGTTTTTCCTCAATAAAACACAGGCCTCGTTACAACGTGAACATGAAGAGTATTACTGTCAATGGTAAACTGCTCCAAATTAATTCTTCCTTATTTGCGACATCAACTGCAAAGGGGACAGTGCTTGATTCAGGAACAACGCTAACTTACCTGGCAGATGGGCTCTACGAGCCTGTTATCAGTGCTGTAAGTAATTCATATCATATACTTCATTCCCTTGTTGAAAAATAGTAGTTAATCAGTTTACGCGTCAATAATTTTAATGTGCCATGATGAGTTGTAATGATTTGTATCTGGTAATTTACAGATACATGCTGCTGTCTCTCCTTCTGTGCGCTCTTTTGTTCACATTGGAATCCGATATTTTGTGCCCTTTAGGGTCGGCTGATGCCCCATCGTCTACGCCTTCTACTCCAGCAGTTGGTGGGTTGTCGAGGTCGGGGTCGGTGCGGGGGGCTTCATCGCCTCTTACCCCTGCATCACCTACCTCTTCACCCGCTTCGTCGATCGTTCCTGCTTCGACCACTTCTTCGCCACGCCCGAGCTCTGCTACACCGGTCCCCGCTCCGCAGCATCCTCCCCCTACCGTCCCTCCTCCGGTCGTTCAGCCGACTTTGAGGAGGAGTGGGAGGTACGCGCTTTCGGAGGATGGGGCGGGACCTACCGATGAGGACGCCATGCAGAGAGCCATGCGACGTAAGGCGGAGAAGAATTTGGATACAGCAGGTACGAGACATTCATCCAAGTCTTTCACTTCTTTTTCAGATTCTCGCATTTCTTCTAATTTGCTCAGTTTAGGAGTTTCGTTGGGTACTAGGCCTGACGAGGTTTCGGGTTCTGCCAATGTGTTGAGACAGACGGAGCTTGACCGTTTAACGGTTGTTCCGAATGACTCCACTGGGCTGGAGACTCCAGTTGATGACGATGATGGAGCGGATGACATCTTAGATGGTCAGCTCCTCTCGTCTATTATTGGTACTCTTACCGAGGTCGATTTGGAACACTCGGAGCTTAGTTCAATTTATGATCTAAAAGCTTCTGCACGTGGTTCCCGATCGTCCGCTGGTAAGAAGTCTCGTAGATATGGCAATAATACTAAATCTACAAAAGTTTCTCGATGATTGGCATGTTTCGGAATAGCAGAGGTCTTGGAGACTTGGCTAAGCATTCTCATATTGCCGATGGTTGTAGAGATTATGATTTAGATTTTATTGCAATATCGGAGACGGGTAGACGAAATTTCTCACAAAGTTTCCTCGACCGATTGTCAGGCGGGATTAACTTTCAGTGGTTTTCTCGTCCGCCTCGTGGTAGGTCTGGGGGCATTTTACTTGGCGTCCGCATAGACACAATGACTGTTCTTGCTAGTTCAGATGGAGAGTATCACATCAAACTCGATATCCAGAACAAAGCAGACGGTTTCATTTGGAGTCTGGTTGCTGTGTATGGTGCTGCCCAAGACGCTTTTAAGGCCGACTTTCTACGTGAGTTGGTAAATCTCGCAAAGGATAATCCGCATCCGATTTTAATCGGCGGGGATTTTAATTTGATGAGATTTCCTCATGAGAAGAGTAAAGGCCCTTTTGGCGGACATTGGCCTTTCTTGTTTAATGCTGTCATTGATAGCTTAGACTTAAGAGAGGTTTTTATGTCTGGTCGACAGTTCACTTGGGCCAACAGCTTGCCTGAGCCAACATACGAGAAACTAGATCGTGTGTTGATGGATACCGAATGGGAGAATCAATATCCCATGGTGCCTGTCCGCGCCCTAGAGCGTATTGAAAAACTGTCTGACCATGCTCCCATTCTCTTAACCACTGGGAATCCACGTCAGGTTTGTAAACGGCCGTTCAAATTTGAACTAGGTTGGCTACAACGAGATGGATTTCACGAGATGGTTAAGAGGGTGTGGGAAAGACCAGTCAGGGGCAACAATCCGATGTCGAGATGGAATAATAAAATGCGCGCTACGCGTAAACATCTCACGGGTTGGGCTGCTCATACGGCTGGTATTCTTAAGAAAGAAAAGATTCGCCTTTCACAAGTGATCGATGACCTAGAGGCCCTAGCGGAAGTGAGACCGTTATCCACGCAAGAGATTGACATTAAGAATCAATCCAATGCGCAGATAGCGAGTCTTCTTCGCGAAGAGGAACTCAAATGGTATCAACGATCGAAGGCCCAATTCATTTTGGAAGGGGATTCGAATACACGATATTTTCATGGCTTAGCCAATGGAAGGCATCGGAAAAAACGTATTCATTCTCTCATCCAAGATGAAGGGGTTATTGAAGGGCACGATCAACTCAAATCTTACATTACTAATTACTATAAGGATCTGTTTGGGCCTCCGGAGGAAAGTTCTTTCTCCCTTAATGAGGACCGCACGGACGATATACCCCAAGTTTCTCCAGAGGAGAATGGCCTCTTAACTGCGCCTTATTCTGAGGATGAGGTTAAGAAAGCAATTTTCCAAATGGAGTGCAATAAAGCACCGGGTCCAGATGGTTTCCCAGCGGAGTTTTATCAAACTTTCTGGGATACTATCAAATTGGATCTTCTAGATTTGTTCAGTGATCTTCACACAGGACAACTAGAACTATTTCGTCTAAATTTTGGTGAAGTAATTTTGTTACCGAAGGTTAATGAGGCAGAAAGGATTCAACAATATAGACCTATTTGCCTCTTAAACGTCAGTTTCAAAATTTTCACGAAAGTGGCCACCATTAGACCGAATACGGTCGCGGATCATGTTGTCCAACCCTCTCAGACTGCTTTCATGCAAGGAAGGAATATCCTTGATGGAGTGGCAGTTCTGCATGAGACGGTACATGAGATGCATTCCAAGAAACTTAATGGGGTCATTTTAAAATTAGATTTCGAAAAGGCATATGATAAGGTCAAATGGTCTTTCCTACAACAGACACTCAGGATGAAAGGTTTTTCGCCTGAGTGGCGTGCTCTAATTTACGATTTTGTATATGGAGGTAGCGTGGCAATTAGGGTCAATGATGACACCGGCCACTATTTCCAGACACGAAAGGGGTTACGCCAAGGCGATCCGCTATCACCAATGTTATTCAACATTGTAGCGGATATGCTGGCAATACTCATAGAGCGTGCCAAGTCCGATGGTCAAATTGAAGGTGTGATCCCACATTTGGTTGATGGGGGTTTATCTATCCTTCAATATGCCGACGACACAATTCTTTTTATGGATCATAATCTCGAAAAAGCTCGTAATCTCAAATTAATTTTAGCAGCCTTCGAGCAATTGTCGGGATTGAAAATTAACTTCCATAAGAGTGAATTGTTCTGTTTCGGCGATGCCCAAAACGATATGACTCAGTATACAGAGTTGTTTGGTTGTGGGCAAGGCCATTTCCCTATTCGGTATTTGGGTATCCCGATTCACTATCGGAGACTTACCCCGGCTGAATGGAAGATTGTGGAAGAAAGATTACAGAAACGCCTTAGTAGTTGGAAAGGCAAATTGCTGTCTCTAGGAGGAAGACTGGTACTCATTAACTCGGTACTAACAAATATGGTACTGTATATGTTATCATTCTTTCTTCTGCCGAAAGGAATTCTGCATAAACTCGATTATTATCGATCCAGATTCTTTTGGCAAGGGGACAGCGAGAAAAAGAAATATCGATTGGTTAAATGGAGTATAGTGTGTAGTCCCAAAGATCAAGGCGGACTTGGAATTCATGACCTGGAGGTTAAGAATTCTGCTCTGCTAGGTAAATGGCTTTTTAAGCTTCTTACCGAGAATGGGACTTGGCAAACTATTCTCCGGAGAAAGTATATTGGCTCGAAGACGCTCTCCCAAGTGGTTTGGAAACCCGGGGACTCTCACTTCTGGGCTGGTCTCATGGCAACGAAAAACATTTTCTTTCGTCATGGTACTTTTTCTATTAAGAATGGAGCACCGATACGTTTCTGGGAAGATGTTTGGTTGGACAATGCTTCCCTGAGTGAACAATATCCTGCTTTGTATAGTATTGTTCGTCGCAAAGGTGATACCATTGCTACCATCATGGCTACCTCACCTCCGAATGTGACGTTCAGACGGGTTTTACTTGGACAAAGGCTAACAGCATGGAATACTCTAGTTCAACGGTTGGGTGATATTCAATTATCCCCTGAACCGGATGAATTTAGATGGAATCTTCATGTAGATGGCTCTTTCTCAGTTAAATCTTTATACAATGCAATCCTCCATTCTGATTTACCAGTTGATAATAATAAGAAAATTTGGAAGATGAAGATACCATTAAAAATCAAGATTTTTGGATGGTACCTTCGTCGAGGAGTTATTCTTACTAAAGATAATCTTGTTAAGCGGAATTGGCATGGAAATTCACGGTGTGTTTTCTCGTCATCATGACGAAACCATCAAACACCTATTCTTCCAGTGCAGTTTTGCGAAATCTATATGGTCAGTCATCCAAGTAGCGTCTACCCTGTATCCCCCGACTAGTGTGGCAAATGTCTTTGGCAATTGGCTTCATGGTGTTGATTCAAGGTTTAAGTTGCTTCTTAGGGTGGGGGCGCTTGCAGTTATCTTGGGCGCTATGGCTATGTAGAAATGACAAGATTTTTAACGATAAAAACTGTTCTTTGTTGCAGGTCATCTACAGATGTACAGGTATTCTCCGTTCGTGGTTACCTCTTCAGCGGGCGGAGAACCGAGACCTATTTACGGAGGTCTGTACACGGTTGGAGGCTACGGCGAGGGATACTTTTTCCCGACATGGGTGGCAGCATAGTCTAAGGATTGAAGCTCCACACTCGTCTTAGGCGTTATATAGTTTATCGTCTCGATATGTATTTCGCCTTTTTACTTTTATTGCTCGTTCTGGACATTTGAAACAGCTGTGTGCATCCTGGTTATGCAGAGGCTGGATGTAATTGCTTGCCAAAGTAATAAAACATCCTTTATCGAAAAAAACAGGTTAGTTTCCCTCCAGAATTAAAATTAACTGGCCATATCCTTTAGAACGTTAAATTACTTGAAAAGATATGTTTTGTACTTCAGCACTAGGGCCCTCTCGTTATTTCCAACTGTGACACTATATTTTGAGGATGGTGCTGCAATGAAAGTGGGGCCAGAGAGCTATCTTGTGCGCCAGGGTTATTATGTAAGTCTAGAAACCTTCTGTTGTTTCACTTGTAAAAAATGAATTTTTGCGTTTGTGGTTAACTGTTTTCCCTATTAATCTGTATGAATGTAAAATATCATATCACGTTTTGTAGGACAATGATGATATATTGTGTGTTGGATTTCAAAGGAGCATGGAGATTGAGGGTTACGAGCAGACCACTATACTTGGAGGTTAATCATCTTCCCATCTTGACTGAATTAATTAGTTTAAGCTGCACAACATCTCCCTACTGGATTTGTTTTAGGCCTAATGTTAGACCTTAAGGCTGCTACTACGTCATGGTTTTCTGAAAATAATTATGTCACTCAGATCACAATAATTGTGGAAACAGTAGTAAGAATAGTCTGCAAACCAACCTTATTCTTGGAGCACTCATTATGGCTTTTGATCCCATGTCTTTCTTAACTTCTAAGATTGTACCGATATGAACACTGACTAATTCCATCACGCTACCATTGTCTGACTAGTAAATAAATTTATAAGTCCAAGATTCACATTAACAACCTTTTTTGCAACTAGCAACTAGTTACTGTAAATTCTCTAATATGCAATCTCAAGCCCAGGTATTTTCTTACTAACTGATACATGTCTTTCTTGTGGCAGATCTTGTTCTACGTGACAAGATAGTTGTGTATAACTTGGACAAAATGCGCGTGGGTTGGGTAGACTATGATTGTAAGAAAAAAATCCTCTCTACGAACCAAAATTCACGTAGTTGAATCTAATCTATCCTGACTCACTTTCTGCTATTTCAGGCTCCCTACTCAACACGACTACCCCCTTTGTCGCAAGTGGCTCGATGGGGTACCATGCACCAACATACTACATCAGCTTGATAGTTGCTGGAGTAGCCGTCATCATGATCGCAGCAAGGCACCTTGATAGCTATTAGGTCGTCACGGGAAATAGTAAGGACAAAATGTGGGACGTATGATCAATGAGGCCTTCAAAGCCACTCTAGAGAGGCTGGGAGAGGCCACAGCATAAACTCACATATTTCTCACTGAAGTTAGGAGCCTAGCTATAGGATTCGGAGCGTTAGAGACCATTTATTGTAAGATGTGTATCTCGTAATATGGTAGTACACATTGTCGAGCTTGCTCAATTGGATATATGCAAGTCATCGATGTCACTTTGGCATTAATGGCCTGAAGCTTGTATTGCATCTCGTTGCCTCCGATTGTAAACCTAATCTGATTTAATATTTCAGTCAGTTGTTCATATATTCCACAGTATGCTCGAACAGCTGGGATCAGATAAAAGATTCAGAGACAGCAGGTGTCAAAACATAATGACAGAATTTTCGGTACTGATTTTCGTGCTTGTATCCGCAGGTGTCAAAACAGAATGGAGTTATTCCATCTGCATTCTGCAAGGCAAAGAAGCATTGAAGATAGAGCAATTGCACACACTCAAATCTTTGATGCACAGAAGCCTTCTCTAGCATGCTGCCTCTGCTCATTCGATGTTTCTCCATCTTCAGGCCTCACTCTATGGCTGCTGCTGCAAGAATTCACCTGTTATTAATTACTGGAGTTAGTAGCCTAGCTTGACTGCTAGATAATTTATTTCATGTGGTTCCTCGATATAAAGGTTTTACTAACAAAAGATAACTTGCTAAAAATAAAATGGAATGGGTGTAACAAGTGTAGTTCTTGGGACTCGAAGGAGACAATTCATAGGATATAGTGCAACAAGGTAACAATGGGAAAGGTGTTGTTAGTCATCAAGCTCAAGAGAAGTGAGGCTCCAATTTTGTTTGGTTCTATCAACAATGATTTGTTGAGCAAAGGTATGGAAAACGTAAAAGTTTAGCACCATCTGATATACTACAATATCCCTCTCATTTACATTTAAATTCTGGTGAAAATTCCACTTTTTTTTAGCAATTTCCGTCATTTTATGTTGCTACAGATCTGGACAGCACCGGCACTGAAACCCAGATGGATACTGCACCGGGATACTAAGGCTTCAACGTTTTGGTACCTAGAAGCAGTGCTAGAAGCTTAAAAGAAGTCACCCTAAGATTCTCTAGATGCTTATGTCGCTATTGTCGATCAAGTAGAGCCTGGAAGTCGAAGGAAACCTCCGAGGGTCGACGATAATGTGAACACCACCTAACATTGTGTCCATGTCGCCGCGTAACTCCGAAAGAGTTAGACGCGACACATTGTTGCATGGAGTAAACTCGAAGGACCCGCATCGGACCGGGTCCCTTGAGTCTGAAAGCGCTGAAGACGACGACATTGGTGACGTTAGCAAGAACGCAACCGATGTTACTGGAGCAGCCGATGTCGTGCCTTGTGTTGACAGGTTTCCCACAGACAGCGCCAATTGTCGGGGTTGCTACCCGGCAATGCCCACCATGAGGGGCTTAGGGTTGACGGAATCCTGCAGGCTAGCACGAGACATCGGTAACCAAACAAACGGGGAGAGAGATTTTCCCAGGTTCGGGACCCTCGATGAGGTAAAACCCTTACTTCCTGCTTGTCTGATCTTGATTATTGAGAATATATCGATTTACAATGGGGTAGCCGATAGGCTATGGTGGTGGTCTCGCCGAGAGGCAAGGGTTATAAGTTCTAGATCTAATCTTGTTGTGATTCTCGGTCTGTAAGTTGTTTTTCGGCAGATCCTCTCCTAACTGTTATATAGCAGGCCAGGTACCAAGAGATCTGTTCGGATTTGACTAAGGTACACAGAGATCTATTCTAATCTTTCCTTGTATTGTATCTTCTTGCCTTGTTCATCAAGAATCCTTCTTCGGATGAGTCTCCTTCTCCAGCACCGACGTGTAGGCCCACCTCGAATGTTGAGCAATCTTCATGGGCCCCTAGATGGGATGGAGGAGGTAGTCTAATGTTGGTTACCCGAAGGGTAATGCCCACATCAAATATCAATAAAAACTTTAGTAGTACAAGGGTAGCTCTATCAAATAGAAATCGAAAGTTAAGCGTGCTTAGGTTGGAGGAGTTTGAGGATGGATGACCTAGTGAGAAGTTAGCATTTGATTTTGTTGCCTGCCAAAACCCACCGGCGAGTAGCGACGGACAACACGGAGAGCCGGGAGGCTCCCAGGACTGCTGGTGGGCCCTGGTCCTTCGGGCGATGGCCCGCAATGCTCTGGTACACGTCCTGACGGTTGCAAGGGCGTGCCACCTGACCTATACCTGGTCAGGAAGGTGTTGGATTGCTTCAATTAGTTTCCTGCATGGTAGACACGTAAACATTAAATGAGCCTCGATCGGCTCTCAGGTTACCCTGTGAATCGGCTCAAAGAGCCGATTAACCCATGGTTCATAATGGATCTGCAATAACATGGGGGTTCTGCTTTATCAATGCTAAGCTAAATCAATCTACGACAGTTTAGGGTTTTCACCGCATAACCGGAACATCCTACACGTAGTTGAGCCTGGCAGATACGAAAGATAACAGCAAACTAACCCAAAACGAGGCCTAAAAACCAACACGGGGTTGATTCCCGGAACATCCCTTCTTGGATCGGCAAACCGTACCCTACGCACTACTGGATCGTTCAACCCGTTTGCAAGGCCTAACCATGCAGATATCAAACTAATCCTCGAAGAACAAGGAACAACTATAACAGATCGAATCTACTAAACAAAGATAAAGCAAGATGCTGCCCTTACACCTAAATAGGTGTAAGGACAGCTAGATATCTAGGGGCAGCAAAGCTACGTAAATATATCAGAAAAGCATCGATGCAAGCCCTAAAACATCTACGATAAACAGTGTTACTCGCCATCAAAAAGGCTTCAGTACGAGCAACACCGAACAACGAATAAATAGATACTGCCTAGATCGCAAGATGCGATCTAGGCAGCATGACGCTTACCCGGAAGAAACCCTCGAAACAAGGGGTGGCGATGCGCCTGGATTGTGTTTGTTGTGAACGTGATCGTCCTCCTTTCTCAATAACCCTAGATACATATTTATAGTCCGTGGACTTTCTATCTTTAGAAAAGACCTAACTGTGTACGAGCCAAACTCTATCTCTTAATTCTAAACTAACATGCGATCTACCATAATATACAGATACACGGGCAATTCAGCCCAAATTCACACACGAGGCCGATTCAGAAACACATTATGTGTAAATCCTTCAAGCCCATCTCCATCGCGACCCATCTCCTGATTTGGCCAGAATCTGGTGATAACACATGCCCCCCTGGTATTGGCAATATTAATTCCAAAACCACTCTGTTTTTTCTTCACCATGATTTGACATAACAGAGCAAAACCGCGTTGCAGAGCCAAACCGCTGCAGTGCCCTTTCATCATGATGCCTTGCCTTCTCAACTCCCCTGTATTGCACGATTTAACAGTTTTGGCAACGCATCCTCGAAACTGCCACTGCATTGAATCACCTTTCATTATATCCCCTTTATTTAAACTCATCCGGGCAGTTCGCTTCTTCATTCCCCTGTTCCGCACTAGCCATCGGCAAAAAACCCCATCTCCACAGCCATGGATTCCTCTTCCTCCTCTGCTTCTTCCAGCCTCTCCTTCCTCTCCTCCTCCTCCAGCGAGCTAGAGCCGGAGGTCAACCTGACGGCGATCTACGAGGCCCTCGCTCCCGAGTATTGGGATGCGAGGGATTGGGACTCCTCCATCGAGTCGGAGGGCGACGAGCCCCTCACCGACGGGGAAGAAGACCTCCAGTTCCTCGTCGATGGGGAGCTAGAGGCGGCAAGCGACGACGACTTCTTCTCATGGGAGGGAGACCTCTCCTCCGACGAGGAGGAAGAGGAGGCGGAGGAGGACTCCTCCTCCGAGGAGTATCCACCGGCCAAGCGCTTCCGCGCCGGGTCGGATGACGACGACGACGACGATGAGGAAGATGAAGCCCCTGCCAGCGGCTTCATTAGCAGCGACGAGGACCTCGCCGGAAGCAGCGCCGACGGTAGCTACGACGGCGACGACGAGGGCAGCAATGGCCCTTAGATTAGGGACTAGAATAGGGCTAGTAGTAGTGCATTAGGCACTAGATGATCCTTTTGAGAGCAATCGGCTCTTCCTTGTAAAATCCCTCTTTGAATCAATGAAAAATGTTCTTCCAATTTGATTTTCCAATTGTCCAATTTCAAATCTTCCGATGGTCAAAGCAGGTCAACGCACCAAGAACCGATAGCAGCGTATCGGTCTTTCACCATCAAACGCCCATAAGGCCAACCCGAAAACCAAATTAGACAGGTTCAAGCAGACATTCCCAAAATTCAGATGATAACTTGATACCTGCTCATAATATTTTGTGCCTCTATAGTCGATGGCTGCGCATCGGCTGTTTTTTTTTCTAAAGTCGATGTCTGTGAATCGGCTGTTTCCCATTTTTTTTACTGGCCGATTTCATGAATCGGCCCCCATATTTCACTGTCCATCATCCCACATACTTGGGAAATACTTCTTGAGATGCTGGCCATTGACAGCCACTGGGAATTTCACACCGTCCAGCTGCTCGAGCATGTATGCATTACCCTTTAAAACTTGGTCGACTCTGTACGGCCCGTGCCAATTTGGAGACCATTTACCATATACTGCATCCTTAGTTCCCAATGGCAATACGGCTTCCCATACCAGATCACCAACGTGGAACTCCTTCGGTCTGACCTTCTTATTATATGCACGAGCTACCTTGGCTTTGTTCTCTTTAATCTTCTCAAGCGACCACAGCCTAAGCTCCGTTACATCCTCGATGCTATCACTCATCGTGGCTGCATATTCTTCGCTTGTTAAATCATTCCGAAACGCAACACGTCTCGACCCAGCCATGATTTCCTGGGCAGTACATGCCTTCTTGTCCATAGACCAGATGATATGGCAAGGTTTTGATTGCTCCATGACATGACATGCGGTAAGCCCACAAAGCCTCTGACAATACCTCATGCCAACGTCTAGGATATTCGTCAATTTTCCTCTTAATCAGCTTGATAAGGCTCTTGTTGGACGCTTCAGCTTGTCCATTTGCTTGAGCGTAATATGGAGACGATCGGATCAGCTTAATTCCCATGTCCTCGCAGAAATTTCTGAACTCGTGAGAAACGAAGACCGAACCTCCATCGGTCGTGATAGTCTGGGGAATCCCGAATCTGTGAATGACATGTTCTTTCACAAAGCTGATAACATCTTTTGTTGCCACTGATTTCATAGGGACGGCCTCCACCCACTTAGTGAAATAATCTGTAATGGCCAGCACCCACGCATGGCCTTTGCTCGATGGAGGATTGATTTTGCCAATCATATCCATGCCCCACCCTCGAAACGGCCACGGCTTGATGATGGGATTCATTGCTGATGCAGGTACCATCTGGATGCTCCCAAACTTCTGACATGCTTGACACCCTTTATAATACTTAAAACAGTCCTCAAGCATGGTGGGCCAATAAAACCCTGATCGTCTGATCAACCATTTCATCTTATGAGCCGATTGGTGAGTTCCACAGGCACCTTCATGTACCTCATGTAAGAGCCGATTCGACTCGGCTGGTCCCAAACATTTGAGAAGTAAGCCTTCCAAAGTCCTGTAGAACATTTCATCTCCAATAAGGACATACTTCATGGTCTTGTATCTTATCCGTTTAGGTGCCCCCCGAGCCGAATCTTTCAAGTAATTGAAGATATCGGCTCTCCAATCATCCGGCTCCATGAACTGAACCTGAACATCGGCTCCATCTGCTACGTACTTGTAGCCTGACGCTATCTGTGCGAGATCGTTGGCTCGGCATTCTGCGACCTTGGGATCCAATTGAAGTTTATATACTTAAATTGCGCCATCAGCTCACGGCATCGCATCCATAATGGGAAGAGCGACTCGCTCTCACATTTGTATTCCTCCGTGAGTTGAGAAATCACCAATTTGGAGTCTCCAAAAAGTTCCACTGCCTCTGCCCCGGCTTCTAATAGCAACTCCATTCCCTTGCATATGGCTTCATACTCAGCAACATTGTTGGTGCAAGGGGTAGGTAACCTGATGGAGAAGGAATATGTTGTCCCCCGGGGCGACACGATTAGAATGCCGATGCCGCAACCACCATCACAAACCGATCCATCGAAAAACATGGCCCATGCACGTATAGACAATGCAGCTATATCAGTGTTGATTCGTTCAGCAATAAGATCGGCCAGCGCTTGTCCCTTGACTACTTTCGCAGGCTGATACCGGATATCAAATTCCGATAATGCAAACATCCATTTACCGAGTCGGTCTTTCAACACAGGAGCCGACAGCATATGTTTGATGACATCTGATTTGTAGATGACGACAATCTTCGCAGTCCACAAGATGTGGTGAAGCTTGGTGCAGGTAAAAAATAGGCAGAGGCACAACTTCTCAATCTCAGGGTACCTCGTTTCTGCATCCAACATCCTTCTGCTGAGGTAGAAAACGACTCTCTCTCCAGGCCATCATAAACTTGCACCACCACTGAAGCAATGGAAGTGTCAGCTACTGACAAGTAAACATAGAATGGCCTGTCTTGCTGGGGTGGCACCAACACAGGTGGTTTCGTCAGATACTCTTTAATCTCGTCAAACGCTCGCTGTTGTTCTGCCCCCAGTGGAACTCGTCATCAGATTTGATTTTTACCAAACCCATGAACGGCTCAATTCGTCCCGACAGGTTGGAGATGAACCTTCTGACGAAGTTGATTTTGCCAATGAGACGCTGGAGTTCCTTCTTCGTGGTAGGTGGCTTCGTCGTTCGCACTGCCTCCTGACTTTTCAGGCCGATCTCAATTCCGCGTTCATGAACTAGGAAACCCAAGAATTGACCGGCCGTGACACCAAAGGCACACTTCTTTGGATTCATTCTCAATCCGAACTTTCTAGTTCGGTCTAGGACGTGTCGCAGATCCTCCAAGTGTCCTTCCACTGAGACAGACTTGACTACCACGTCATCGATGTAAATCTCCACCAATTTGCCGATCAGATCATGAAAGATGTAATTCATGGCTCTTTGGTATGTTGCGCCGACATTTTTCAGTCCAAACGTCATGACTACATATTCAAACAAGCCCACCGATCCTGGCACTCTGAATGCAGTCTTGTGTATATCTTCTGGAGCCATGAAAATCTGGTTGTAACCGGCATTGCCATCCATGAAACTTAAAACCTTATGACCAGCAGCCGCATTGATCAATGCCTCCGCTACTGGCATTGGATACTCATCCTTTGGAGTGGCACTATTGAGATTCCGAAAATCTATGGCGACGCGCCATCGGCCATCCTTTTTCTCCACATGTACGAAATTAGAAATCCATTCAGCATACCTGCATGGCCTGATGAACCCCGCGTTCAACATTTTCTCGATCTCTTTCTTAACTTCTTCTAAAATTCCGGCCTTCATCTGTCGTGCTCTCTGCTGGAACGGCCGAAATCCTTTCTTCAGAGGGAGACGATGCTCGATGATGCTCCGGTCTAACCCGGGCATCTCTGTGTAATCCCAGACAAAGCAATCTGGGTATTCCTTGAACAAAGCTATCATCGGGCCCCTCAGATGAGGTTCTAACTTTTTGCTGATAAATGTTGGTCGTGGCTTATCCCCAGGACCAATATCAATATCTTCTAGCTCATCAGCCGATGTAAACCCATATCCTAGCTTTCCGTCGCCTGCTAGATCGATGCTGAACACAGGCAAAACGTATGGTGAGGATAATTTTGGCCGATTGCTGGAATCGGCCTCCTTTTCAATTTCATTGCACAATGAAGGTTTACAACTTATCTGTGCTCTATGACTACGTGACATGCTTGAGGTGAGATCCTTGCTTTTTATTTTTTGGGGCCGATCGCAGGGATCGGCCTTGCCACGTACGTCCGTCGACTTTGGTCTTGCTACTCTGTCAGGCCGGTGGATAAGACCAGCCTCACCCCGTTTTTTGAAGCCTCGATGCGCTCACAGCCGTCCAAACTGACTCCAGAGATCGACTCTTGATCATCTGCGTCCCAAATATTCATGCCGGCTTTTGAGATCTCGATCGAGTCATCTGCATGAACGACCTCCACTTCATCTCCATCCCACTGTATCAGGCATTGGTGCATTGTGGATGGAATGCAGCAGTTGGTGTGAATCCAATCCCTCCCTAGTAGGACAGCGTAGGTGCTTTTGCTGTCGACAATGAAGAATGTCGTAGGGATGGTTTTTTGGCCCACGGTTAGGTCCACGTTCAGAACGCCTCGCGCTTCTGATGCTTGGTGATGTCTACTCGTGCTTCTATTCTTGTAGACAGTGTTGGGCCTCCAAGAGCAGAGGTTTGTAGAACAGCAGCAAGTTTTCCCTTAAGTGGATCACCCAAGGTTTATCGAACTCAGGGAGGAAGAGGTCAAAGATATCCCTCTCAAGCAACCCTGCAACCACAAAGAAAGAAGTCTCTTGTGTCCCCAATGATACGTCTCCAACGTATCGATAATTTCTTATGTTCCATGCCACTTTATTGATGATACCTACATGTTTTATACACATTATATGTCATATTTATGCATTTTCTGGAACTAACCTATTAACAAGATGCCGAAGTGCCGGTTCTCGTTTTCTGCTGTTTTTGGTTTCGGAAATCCTAGTAACGAAATATTCTCGGAATTGGACGAAATCAACGCCCAGGTTCCTATTTTTCCACGAAGCTTCCAGAACACCCGGGAAGGACCAGAGGGGGGGCACTGGGCCCCCAGACCATAGGCCGGCGCGGCCCAGGCCCTGGCCGCGCCGCCTTATGGTGTCGCCACCCCTTCGACCCTCCTGCGCCGCCTCTTCGCCTATATAAAGCCCCTGCATCGAAAACCCTTACGGAGAAAGCCACGATACGAGAAAAGTTCCAGAGCCGCCGCCATCGCGAAGCCAAGATCTGGGGGACAGGAGTCTCTGTTCCGGCACCCTGCCGGAGCGGGGAAGTGCCCCCGGAAGGCTTCTCCATCGACACCGCTGCCATCTCCACCGCCATCTTCATCACCGCTGCTGCTCCCATGAGGAGGGAGTAGTTCTCCATCGAGGCTCGGGGCTGTACCGGTAGCTATGTGGTTAATCTCTCTCCTATGTGCTTCAATACAATAGTCTCATGAGCTGCCTTACATGATTGAGATTCATATGATGATGCTTGTAATCTAGATGTCATTATGCTAGTCAAGTGGGTTTTACTTATGTGATCTCCGGAGACTCCTTGTCCCACGTGTGTAAAGGTGACGAGTGTGTGCACCGTGTGGGTCTCTTAGGCTATATTTCACGAAGTACTTATTCACTTGTTGAAGAGCATAGTGAAGTGCTTATTTATATCTCTTTATGATTGCAATGTGCATCGTATCACAATTTATCTATGTGCTACTCTAGTGATGTGTTATTAAAGTAGTTTTATTCCTCCTGCATGTGTGCAAAGGTGACAGTGCGTGCACCGTGTTAGTACTTGGTTTATGCTATGATCATGATCTCTTGTAGATTGCGAAGTTAACTATTGCTATGATAATATTGATGTGATCTATTCCTCCTACATATGCATGAAGGTGACGAGTGTGCATGCTATGCTAGTACTTGGTTTAGTCGTTTTGATCTATCTTACACTTAAGGTTACTTAAACATGAGCATTATTGTGGAGCTTGTTAACTCCGGCATTGAGGGTTCGTGTAATCCTACGCAATGTGTTCATCATCCAACAAAAGTGTAGAGTATGCATTTATCTATTCTGTTATGTGATCAATGTTGAGAGTGTCCACTAGTGAAAGTGTAATCCCTAGGCCTTGTTCCTAAATACTGCTGAGTTACTACTGCTTGTTTACTTGTTTCTATCGTGTTACTACTCGCTGCAATACTACCACCATCAACTACACGCCAGCAAGCTATTTTCTGGCACCATTGCTACTGCTCATATATATTCATACCACCTGTATTTCACTATCTCTTCGCCGAACTAGTGCACCTATTAGGTGTGTTGGGGACACAAGAGACTTCTTGCTTTGTGGTTGCAGGGTTGCATGAGAGGGATATCTTTGACCTCTTCCTCCCCGAGTTCGATAAACCTTGGGTGATCCACTTAAGGGAAAACTTGCTGCTGTTCTACAAACCTCCGCACTTGGAGGCCCAACACCGTCTACGAGGAAAGGAGGGGGAACGTAGACATCAAGCACTTTTCTGGCGCCGTTGCCGGGGAGGAAAGGTAAAAGGTACTCACACTCCGGACCTCGGCTACTAAGCTATTTTCCGGCGCCGTTGTAAGTACTCGAAGCTATTTCCTTTAGACTCTGCAATTGCGACATTTGGTTTCTTGTTTACACTAGTTAGGCATAATGGAAAACAACAAAAATATGAGAGATCTTTATGAACTTTATCTTGAATTAGGACATGATGTGTTTGAAGAAAGAATTAAGAAACCCATGGAACTTTATATGCATGCTAATGGGAATGTTATTACTATGAATGCTTTGAACACCATTGTTGCTAATGCTATGGAAAATTCTAAGCTTGGGGAAGCTGGCTTTGATGAGCATGATATTTTTAGTCCCCCAAGCATTGAGGAGAAAATTTACTTTGATGATACTTTGCCTCCCATTTATGATGATTATAATGATAGTAGTCTTTTGTTACCACCTGTTATGGAGGATAAATTTGATTATGATTACAATATACCTCCTATATTTGATAGCTACTTTGTCGAATTTGCTCCCACTACAATTAATAAGAATGACTATGCTTATGTTGGGAGTAGTAATTATTTTATGCATGAGACTCATGATAAGAATGCTTTATGTGATAGTTATATTGTTGAGTTTGCTCATGATGCTACTGAAAGTTATTATGAGAGAGGAAAATATGGTTGTAGAAATTTTCATGTTACTAAAACACCTCTCTATGTGCTGAAATTTTTGAAGCTACACTTATTTTATCTTCCTATGCTTGTTACTTTGCTCTTTATGAACTTGTTTATTTACAAGATTCTTATGCATAGGAAGCATGTTAGACTTAAATGTGATTTGAATTTGCTTTTTGATTCTCTCTTTTGCTTCAACTCTCACCCTTATGTGAGCATCATTAAAACTGCTGAGCCCATCTTAATGGCTATAAAGAAAAGAACTTCTTGGGAGATAACCCATGTGTTATTTTGCTACAGTAATTTGTTTTATATTTGTGTCTTGGAAGTTGTTTACTACTGTAGCAACCTCTCCTTATCATGTTTTTGTGCCAAGTAAAGTTTCTATGTTAAAGTTGATGTTATATTTGGGATCGCTGCGCAGAAACAGCATTGCTGTCTGTCACGAATCTGGGCACAGGCCTCTGTAGAAAATTCGAAAAAATCTGCCAATTTACGAGCGTGATCCTCAGATATGTACGCAACTTTCATTAGTTTTGAGTTTTTCCATTTGAGCAAGTCTGGTGCCATCTTAAAATTCGTCTTTACGGACTGTTCTGTTTTTGACAGATTCTGCCTTTTATTTCGCATTGCCGCTTTTGTTAAGTTGAATGAGTTTCTTTGTTCCATTAACTTTCAGAAGTTTTGTGCAATGTCCAGAAGTGTTAAGAATGATTGTGTCACCTCTGAACATGTGAATTTTTGATTATGCACTAACCCTCTAATGAGTTTGCTTGAAGTTTGGTGTGAAGGAAGTTTTCAAGGGTCAATAGAAGAGGGTGATATAATGTGATCGAGAAGAGTGAAAGGTCTAAGCTTGGGGATGCCCCCGTGGTTCATCCCTGCATATTTTAAGAAGACTCAAGCATCTAAGCTTGGGGATGCCCAAGGCATCCCCTTCTTCATCGACAACTTATCAGGTTTCTTCTAGTGAAACTATATTTTTATTCAGTCACATCCTATGTATTTTACTTGGAGCGTCTGTGTGCTTTTATTTTTGTTTTTGTTTTGTTATCTTAGTTCTCTGAATAAGTTCATCCTTGTGTGGGAGAGAGACACGCTCCGCTGGTTCGTATGAACACATGTGTTCTTAGCTCATAATATTCATGGCGAAGTTTCCTCTTCGTTAAATTGTTATATGGTTGGAATTGAAAAATGCTACATGTAGTAATTGGTAAAATGTCTTGGATAATGTGATACTTGGCAATTGTTGTGCTCATGTTTAAGCTCTTGCATCATATACTTTGCACCTATTAGTGAAGAAATACATAGAGCATGCTAAAATTTGGGTTGCATAATTGGTTTCTCTAAGGTCTAGATAATTTCTAGTATTGAGTTTTGAACAACAAGGAAGACGGTGTAGAGTCTTATAATGCTTACAATATGTTTATATGTGAGTCTTGCTGCACTTGTTCATCCTTGAGTTTGCTTCAAATAACCTTGCTAGCCTAAATCTTGTATCGAGAGGGATTACTTCTCATGCATCCAAATACTTGAGCCAATATTCATGCCACTTGTGTCCACCATACCTACCTACTACATGGTATTTCTCCGCCATTCCAAAGTAAATTGCTTGAGTGCTACCTTTAAACAATTCAAAAGTTATTACCTCTTATTTGTGTCAATGTTTTATAGCTCATGAAGAAGTATGTGGTGTTTATCTTTCAATCTTGTTGGGCAACTTTCACCAATGGACTAGTGGCTTCATCCGCTTATCCAATAATTTTGCAAAAAGAGCTGGCAATGGGATTCCCAGTCCCAAATTAATTAACAAAAATAGACACTCCTCCATGGTATGTGATTGTTGGACGGCACCCGAAGGATTCGGTTAGCCATGGTTTGAGAAAGCAAAGGTGGGGAGGAGTGTCATCATAATAAAACTAAAATAAAAAGGCACTCCTTCATGGTATGAGATTGTTGGCAGGCACCCGAGGATTCGGTTAGCCATGGTTTGTGAAAGAAAGGTTGGAAGGAGTGCCACCCAAAAATAAAATAAAATGGGAGCCGCTCTTTGAAGGTTTGTCTGGCAAGGGGGTTAGAGTACCCACTACCATTCGTTGACAACAACAAACACCTCTCAAAATTTTACTTTTTATGCTCTCTATATGTTTTCAAAATAAAAGCTCTAGCACAAATATAGCAATCAATGCTTTCCTCTTTGAAGGACCTTTCTTTTACTTTTATTGTTGAGTCAGTTTACCTATCTCCCTCCACCTTAAGAAGCAAACACTTGTGTGAACTGTGCATTGATTCCTACATACTTGCATATTGCACTTGTTATATTACTTTGCATTGACAACTATCCATGAGATATACATGTTATAAGTTGAAAGCAACCGCTGAAACTCAATCTTCCTATGTGTTGCTTCAACACCTTTACTTTGATTTATTGCTTTATGAGTTAACTTTTATGCAAGACTTATTGATGCTTGTCTTGAAGTACTATTCATGAAAAGTCTTTGCTTTATGATTCATTTGTTTACTCATGTCATTACCTTTGTTTTGATCGCTGCATTCATTACATATGCTTACAATAGTATGATCAAGGTTATGATGGCATGTCACTTAAGAAATTATTTTTGTTATCGTTTTACCTGCTCGGGACGAGCAGAACTAAGCTTGGGGATGCTGATACGTCTCCAACGTATCGATAATTTCTTATGTTCCATGCCACTTTATTGATGATACCTACATGTTTTATACACATTATATGTCATATTTATGCATTTTCTGGAACTAACCTATTAACAAGATGCCGAAGTGCCAGTTCCTGTTTTACTGCTGTTTTTGGTTTCAGAAATCCTAGTAACGAAATATTCTCGGAATTGGACGAAATCAACGCCCGGGTTCCTATTTTTCCACGAAGCTTCCGGAACACCCGGGAAGGACCGGAGGGGGGCACTGGGCCCCCAGACCATAGGCCGGCGCGGCCCAGGCCCTGGCCGCGCCGCCTTATGGTGTCGCCACCCCTTCGACCCTCCTGCGCCGCCTCTTCGCCTATATAAAGCCCCTGCATCGAAAACCCTTATGGAGAAAGCCACGATACGAGAAAAGTTCCAGAGCCGCCGCCATCGCGAAGCCAAGATCTGGGGGACAGGAGTCTCTGTTCCGGCACCCTGCCGAGCGGGGAAGTGCCCCGGAAGGCTTCTCCATCGACACCGCTGCCATCTCCACCGCCATCTTCATCACCGCTGCTTGCTCCCATGAGGAGGGAGTAGTTCTCCATCGAGGCTCGGGGCTGTACCGGTAGCTATGTGGTTAATCTCTCTCCTATGTGCTTCAATACAATAGTCTCATGAGCTGCCTTACATGATTGAGATTCATATGATGATGCTTGTAATCTAGATGTCATTATGCTAGTCAAGTGGGTTTTACTTATGTGATCTCCGGAGACTCCTTGTCCCACGTGTGTAAAGGTGACGAGTGTGTGCACCGTGTGGGTCTCTTAGGCTATATTTCACGAAGTACTTATTCACTCGTTGAAGAGCATAGTGAAGTGCTTATTTATATCTCTTTATGATTGCAATGTGCATCGTATCACAATTTATCTATGTGCTACTCTAGTGATGTGTTATTAAAGTAGTTTTATTCCTCCTGCATGTGTGCAAAGGTGACGAGTGCGTGCACCGTGTTAGTACTTGGTTTATGCTATGATCATGATCTCTTGTAGATTGCGAAGTTAACTATTGCTATGATAATATTGATGTGATCTATTCCTCCTACATATGCATGAAGGTGACAGTGTGCATGCTATGCTAGTACTTGGTTTAGTCGTTTTGATCTATCTTACACTTAAGGTTACTTAAACATGAGCATTATTGTGGAGCTTGTTAACTCCGGCATTGAGGGTTCGTGTAATCCTACGCAATGTGTTCATCATCCAACAAAAGTGTAGAGTATGCATTTATCTATTCTGTTATGTGATCAATGTTGAGAGTGTCCACTAGTGAAAGTGTAATCCCTAGGCCTTGTTCCTAAATACTGCTGAGTTACTACTGCTTGTTTACTTGTTTTACTTGTGTTACTACTCGCTGCAATACTACCACCATCAACTACACGCCGAGCAAGCTATTTTACGGCACCATTGCTACTTGCTCATATATATTCATACCACCTGTATTTCACTATCTCTTCGCCGAACTAGTGCACCTATTAGGTGTGTTGGGGACACAAGAGACTTCTTGCTTTGTGGTTGCGGGGTTGCATGAGAGGGATATCTTTGACCTCTTCCTCCCTGAGTTCGATAAACCTTGGGTGATCCACTTAAGGGAAAACTTGCTGCTGTTCTACAAACCTCTGCACTTGGAGGCCCAACACTGTCTACAGGAAAGGAGGGGGAACGTAGACATCACCCAACACACCAAATACACTTGTCAGATGTATAGGTGCACTAGTTCGGCGAAGAGATAGTGAAATACAAGTAATATGGATGTATATGAGTAGTAGTACGGCGCCAGAAAATAGCTTGCTGGCGTGCAGTTGATGGTAGTAATATTGCAGGAAGTAAACAAGCAGCGGAACAGTAAACAAGCAGCGATTTCAGTATTTAGGAACAAGGCCTAGGGATTAGACTTTCACTAGTGGACACTCTCGACTTTGATCACATAACAGAATAGATAAATGCATACTCTACACTCTCTTGTTGGATGATGAACACATTGCGTAGGATTACACGAACCCTCAATGCCGGAGTTAACAAGCTCCACAATTCAATGTTCATATTTAAAATAACCTTAGAGTGCATGAAAGATCGACACGACTAAACCAAGTACTAACATAGCATGCACACTCGTCACCTTCACACCATGTAGGAGGAATAGATCACATCAATACCATCATAGCAATAGTTAACTTCATAATCTACAAGAGATCATAATCATAGCCTACGCCAAGTACTAACACGGATGCACACACTGTCACCATTACACCGTGCGGGAGGAATAAAACTACTTTAATAACATCACTAGAGTAGCACATAGATAAATTGTGATACAAAACACATTGCAATCATAAAGAGATATAAATAAGCACTTCACTATGCCATTCATAACAGTGAATAAGTATTCTGTGAAATATAGCCTAAGAGACCCACACGGTGCACACACTCGTCACCTTTACACACGTGGGACAAGGAGTCTCCGGAGATCACATAAGTAAAACCCACTTGACTAGCATAATGACATCTAGATTACAAGCATCATCATATGAATCTCAATCATGTAAGGCAGCTCATGAGATTATTGTATTGAAGTACATAGAAGAGAGATGAACCACATAGCTACCGGTACAGCCCCGAGCCTCGATGGAGAACTACTCCCTCTTCATGGGAGCAGCAGCGTTGATGAAGATGGCGGTGGAGATGGCAGCGGTGTCGATGGAGAAGCCTTCCGGGGGCACTTCCCCGTCCCGGCGGCGTGCCGGAACAGAGACTCCTGTCCCCCAGATCTTGGCTTCGCGATGGCGGCGGCTCTGGAACTTTTCTCGTACCGTGGCTTATTCGTCTCGTGTTTTAGGTCAGGGACCTTTATATAGGCGAAGAGGCGGAGTCGGAGGGCTGACGAGGCGGCGACACACTAGGGGGGCGCGGGCCCAGCCCTGGCCGCGCCACCACCATGTGTGGGCCCCCTGTGGCTCTCCTCTGGCGGCTCTCGGGTGTTCTGGATGCTTCCGGGCAAAATAGGAACCTGGGCGTTGATTTCGTCCAATTCCGAGAATATTTCGTTACTAGGATTTCTGAAACCAAAAACAGCAGAAAACAGGAATTGGCACTTCGGCATCTTGTTAATAGGTTAGTTCCAGAAAATGCACGAATATGACATAAAGTGTGCATAAAACATGTAGATATCATCAATAATGTAGCATGGAACATAAGAAATTATAGATACGTTGGAGACGTATCAACATCCCCAAGCTTAGTTCCTACTCGTCCTCGAGTAGGTAAACGATAACAATGATAATTTCTTAAGTGACATGCCATCATAACCTTGATCATACTATTGTAAGCATATGTAATGAATGCGGCGATCAAAAACAATGGTAATGACATGAGTAAACAAATGAATCATAAAGCAAAGACTTTTCATGAATAGTACTTCAAGACAAGCATCAATAAGTCTTGCATAAGAGTTAACTCATAAAGCAATAAATCAAAGTAAAGGTATTGAATCAACATAATGGAAGATTAAGTTTCAGCGTTTGCTTTCAACTTATAACATGTATATCTCATGGATAGTGTCAATGTAAAGTAATATAACAAGTGCAATATGCAAGTATGTAGGAATCAATGCACAGTTCACACAAGTGTTTGCTTCTTGAGGTGGAGAGAGATAGGTGAACTGACTCAACATAAAAGTAAAAGAAAGGTCCTTCAAAGAGGAAAGCATCGATTGCTATATTTGTGCTAGAGCTTTTATTTTGAAAACATAAAGAGAGCATAAAAATAAAGTTTTGAGAGGTGTTTGTTGTTGTCAACGAATGGTAGCGGGTACTCTAACCCCTTGCCAGACAAACCTTCAAAGAGCGGCTCCCATTTTATTTTATTTTTGGGTGGCACTCCTTCCAACCTTTCTTTCACAAACCATGGCTAACCGAATCCTCGGGTGCCTGCCAACAATCTCATACCATGAAGGAGTGCCTTTTTTATTTTAGTTTTATTATGATGACACTCCTCCCCACCTTTGCTTTCTCAAGCCATGGCTAACCGAATCCTTCGGGTGCCGTCCAACAATCACATACCATGGAGGAGTGTCTATTTTTGTTAATTAATTTGGGACTGGGAATCCCATTGCCAGCTCTTTTTGCAAAATTATTAGATAAGCGGATGAAGCCACTAGTCCATTGGTGAAAGTTGCCCAACAAGATTGAAAGGTAAACACCACATACTTCCTCATGAGCTATAAAACATTGACACAAATAAGAGGTAATAACTTTTGAATTGTTTAAAGGTAGCACTCAAGCAATTTACTTTGGAATGGCGGAGAAATACCATGTAGTAGGTAGGTATGGTGGACACAAATGGCATAGTGGTTGGCTCAAGGATTTGGATGCATGAGAAGTATTCCCTCTCGATACAAGGTTTAGGATAGCAAGGTTATTTGAAACAAACACAAGGATGAACCGGTGCAGCAAAACTCACATAAAAGACATATTGTAAACATTATAAGACTTTACACCGTCTTCCTTGTTGTTCAACCCAATACTAGAAATTATCTAGACCTTAGAGAGACCAAATATGCAAACCAAATTTAAGCAAGCTCTATGTATTTCTTCATTAATGGGTGCAAAGTATATGATGCAAGAGCTTAGACATGAGCACAACAATTGCCAAGTATCACATTATCCAAGACATTTTACCAATTACTACATGTAGCATTTTCTGTTTCCAACCATATAACAATTAACGAAGCAGTTTCAACCTTCGCCATGAACATTAAAAGCTAAGAACACATGTGTTCATATGAACCAGCGGAGCGTGTCTCTCTCCCACACAAGGATGAACTTATTCAAACAAAACAAAAAATAAAAACAAACAGACGCTCCAAGTAAAGTACATAAGATGTGACCGAATAAAAATATAGTTTCAAGAGAAGGAACCTGATACTTTGTCGATGAAGAAGGGGATGCCTTGGGCATCCCCAAGCTTAGATGCTTGAGTCTTCTTGAAATATGCAGGGGTGAACCACGGGGCATCCCCAAGCTTAGAGCTTTCACTCCTCTTGATCATAGTATATCATACTCCTCTCTTGACCCTTGAAAACTTCCTTCACACCAAACTTCAAGCAAACTCATTAGAGGGTTAGTGCACAATAAAAATTTACATGTTCAGAGGTGACACAATCATTCTTTACACTTCTGGACATTGCATAAAGCTACTGTATATTAATGGATCAAAGAAATTCATCCAACATAGCAAAAGAGGCAATGCAAAATAAAAGGCAGAATCTGTCAAAACAGAACAGTTCGTAAAGATGAATTTTAAAATGGCACCAGACTTGCTCAAATGGAAAAACTCAAAACCAATGAAAGTTGCGTACATATCTGGGGATCACTCACGTAAATTGGCATAATTTTCTGAGTTACCTATAGAGAATTAGGCCCAGATTCGTGACAGCAAAGAAATCTGTCTCTGCGCAGTAATCCAAATCTAGTATGAACCTTACTATAGAGACTTTACTTGGCACAACAATGCAACAAAACTAAGATAAGGAGAGTTTGCTACAGTAGTAACAACTTCCAAGACACAAATATAAAACAAAGTACTGTAGTAAAAAAAACACATGGGTTATCTCCCAAGAAGTTCTTTCTTTATAGCCATTAAGATGGGCTCAGCAGTTTTAATGATGCACTCGCAAGAAATAGAAGTTGAAGCAAAAGAGAGCATCAAGAGGCAAATTCAAAACACATTTAAGTCTAACATGCTTCCTATGCATAGGAATCTTGTAAATAAACAAGTTCATGAAGAGCAAAGTAACAAGCATAGGAAGATAAAACAAGTGTAGCTTCAAAAATTTCAGCACATAGAGAGGTGTTTTAATAACATGAAAATTTTTACAACCATATTTTCCTCTCTCATAATAACTTTCAGTAGCAACATGAGAAAACTCAACAATATAACTATCACATAAAGCATTCTTATCATGAGTCTTATGCATAAAATTATTACTCTCCACATAGGCATAATCAATTTTATTAGTTGTAGTGGGAGAAAATTCAACAAAGTAGCTATCATTATTATTCTCATCATCAAATATAGGAGGCAAAGTATCATCAAAGTAAATTTTCTCCTCAGTGCTTGGGGTACTAAAAATATCATGCTCATCAAAGCCAGCTTCCCCAAGCTTAGAATTTTCCATATCATTAGCAACAATGGTGTTCAAAGCGTTCATGCTAATATGTTCCATAGGTTTTTTAATTTTCGCATCAAACCATCCATGTCTTAAATCAGGAAATAGAATAAGAAGCTCATTGTTGTCCATTATGCCTAACTAGTGTAAACAAGAAACCAAGTGTCGCAATTGCAGAGTCTAAAGGAAATAGCTTCGAGTACTTACAACGGCGCCGGAAAATAGCTTAGTAGCCGAGATCCGGAGTGTGAGTACCTTTTACCTTTCCTCCCCGGCAACGGCGCCAGAAAATAGCTTGATGTCTACTCGTGCTTCTATTCTTGTAGAAAGTGTTGGGCCTCCAAGAGCAGAGGTTTGTAGAAAAAGCAGCAAGTTTTCCCTTAAGTGGATCACCCAAGGTTTATCGAACTCAGGGAGGAAGAGGTCAAAGATATCCCTCTCAAGCAACCCTGCAACCACAAAGCAAGAAGTCTCTTGTGTCCCCAACACACCAAATACACTTGTCAGATGTATAGGTGCACTAGTTCGGCGAAGAGATAGTGAAATACAAGTAATATGGATGTATATGAGTAGTAGTACGGCGCCAGAAAATAGCTTGCTGGCGTGCAGTTGATGGTAGTAATATTGCGGGAAGTAAACAAGCAGCGGAACAGTAAACAAGCAGCGATTTCAGTATTTAGGAACAAGGCCTAGGGATTAGACTTTCACTAGTGGACACTCTCGACTTTGATCACATAACAGAATAGATAAATGCATACTCTACACTCTCTTGTTGGATGATGAACACATTGCGTAGGATTACACGAACCCTCAATGCCGGAGTTAACAAGCTCCACAATTCAATGTTCATATTTAAAATAACCTTAGAGTGCATGAAAGATCGACACGACTAAACCAAGTACTAACATAGCATGCACACTGTCACCTTCACACCATGTAGGAGGAATAGATCACATCAATACCATCATAGCAATAGTTAACTTCATAATCTACAAGAGATCATAATCATAGCCTACGCCAAGTACTAACACGGATACACACACTTGTCACCATTACACCGTGCGGGAGGAATAAAACTACTTTAATAACATCACTAGAGTAGCACATAGATAAATTGTGATACAAAACACATTGCAATCATAAAGAGATATAAATAAGCACTTCACTATGCCATTCATAACGGTGAATAAGTATTCCGTGAAATATAGCCTAAGAGACCCACACGGTGCACACACTTGTCACCTTTACACACGTGGGACAAGGAGTCTCCGGAGATCACATAAGTAAAACCCACTTGACTAGCATAATGACATCTAGATTACAAGCATCGTCATATGAATCTCAATCATGTAAGGCAGCTCATGAGATTATTGTATTGAAGTACATAGAAGAGAGATGAACCACATAGCTACCGGTACAGCCCCGAGCCTCGATGGAGAACTACTCCCTCTTCATGGGAGCAGCAGCGTTGATGAAGATGGCGGTGGAGATGGCAGCGGTGTCGATGGAGAAGCCTTCCGGGGGCACTTCCCCGTCCCGGCGGCGTGCCGGAACAGAGACTCCTGTCCCCCAGATCTTGGCTTCGCGATGGCGGCGGCTCTGGAACTTTTCTCGTACCGTGGCTTATTCGTCTCGTGTTTTAGGTCAGGGACCTTTATATAGGCGAAGTGGCGGAGTCGGAGGGCTGACGAGGCGGCGACACACTAGGGGGGCGCGGGCCCAGCCCTGGCCGCGCCACCACCATGTGTGGGCCGCCTGTGGATCTCCTCTGGCGGCTCTCGGGTGTTTTGGATGCTTCCGGGCAAAATAGGAACCTGGGCGTTGATTTCGTCCAATTCCGAGAATATTTCGTTACTAGGATTTCTGAAACCAAAAACAGCAGAAAACAGGAACTGGCACTTCAGCATCTTGTTAATAGGTTAGTTCCAGAAAATGCACGAATATGACATAAAGTGTGCATAAAACATGTAGATATCATCAATAATGTAGCATGGAACATAAGAAATTATAGATACGTTGGAGACGTATCACTTGGCTGTTGAAGTCGCTTAGTGTGACGTTGGTCTTGATCAGATCTTCAGTAGAGCGTCCCAAACGCCGTAGCATGGAGTATGGCATTATGTTGACTGCCGCTCCCGTGTCAACCAGCATCTTGCCGACAGGCTGCCCGTTGATGTAACCTCTTAGATACAGGGCCTTCAAATATTTATAGCTCCTCTCTTGTGGCTTTTCAAAGATGACTGGCCGTGGGCCGCAGTCAAACTGAGCTACTGGCACTTCTTCGGTTCTTGGAGAACAAAACTCCGACGGAAGTATGAACACCATGTTTGTGCCAGCCGATGCTTTTGCATCGGCTTTTGCTTGTTTGGGGCGCCACTCCTTCTTCTGTGGACGTGTATCCGCCTCCAAAGTTTGCTGAATTTTCACGGCCAGATCGGGCCGAGCTTTCCTCAACGTGTACAGGTACTGCGCCTCGGCTTCCTCCAAACTACGTAGCCGTTGCACCCTGCGCTTTTGGGAGTGACTGAGTCCATCAGGGCACCACCTTGGCCGGTGGTATCTATCTTCTTCTTCGTCATCTGACTCCTCGAAATCTTCCCCTTGAGATGACTCAGCTTTTCTGTTCTGGGATGGGAGAGGCCCTAGACGCCTGAACACTGAAACGTCTCCCTTGTCCTTCTTCTGCTGTCTGCACTCCGGGCAGTTGTCGATTGTAGGCAATCGGCTCATTCCTGAATCCCAGCAATGACTGAAGAAAGGACAATCCCAGTGTCTGTCCATGTCTTCTTGTTCTCTTGACCTCCCATTAGCGCGGCGTTCATAACCTTCGTCGTCTCTATCATACCGACGAGATTTTCTGTTGTCTGCATCAGACCGACGATATCTTTCGTCATCTGTACCGTATCACCGACGTCGGTCGTACTGATGCTCATACTTGTTAAGGAGGTGCGCGGAAAGTGGTCGTTGATACCGCACACTTCTCACTTGTTGCTCGGTGATGTACCGCCTATCATTACATCGGGGCCGGTCGCGCGGACCGGCCTCCTCCTTATCCTTGCCACGGAAGTGACCGTTTTCTTCTTTGTCGTTGCCATGGTGGTGCACCGGCCCTGCCATGTTAACGCCGAATGAGAACTCCAGCTGACGCTTCATGGGGTGATCGAGTTCCACCATGTTGACGCCAGGAAACGGTTGCGTGTCCACTTTCATGGCAAACTGACTAAAGATCAAACGGCCTTTTTCTATCGCCGATTGGATCTGCCGACGCAACTTTTTGCAGTCATTGGTGACATGGGTGAACGAGTGATGCCACTTGCAGTATGGTCTCCCATTCATCTCTTGCGCCGTAGGGATTTTATGGCCTTCGGGTAACTTCAGCTGTTTCTCCTTAAGCAATAAATCAAAAATCTGCTCAGCTTTGCTTATATCGAAGTCAAACCCTTTTGCAGGCCCTTGTGGCTTCACCCATATGCAGGACACAGGGACTGCCCCCCGAGCCCATTCAGCCACGGCTACTTCCTGGTCTTCAGGGTCCTCAGCGTCTGCTGTTTCGACCAGGCTGATCGGGCGCTTGACGAACTTGTCTTGGTACAATTCTGGATGGCTCTGCTTATACAAAGTTAATTTCTGGACCATGTGCGCCAGTGAATTGTACTCTGCTTGTAAAGCCAGATCCTTGAGCGGCGCGGCGAGGCCCAACGCTGCCAGCTCGACTGCTTCTTTTTCATTCAAACGAGCCGAATAACATCGGTTCCTGACAGTCCGGAAGCGCTGAATGTATTCTGACACCGTTTCTCCTCGCTTCTGCCGTACCTGCGTCAGATCGGCAATGCCAGCCTCGGTAGCCTCTGAGTGATATTGCACGTGAAACTGCTCTTCCATCTGCTTCCAGGTCCGGACTGAATCTGGTGGCAACGAAGTGTACCACCCAAAAGCTGGTCCAGTGAGAGACTGCGCGAAAAACCTCACCCGTAGCTGGTCTGACGCCGAAATCATGCCCAACTGTGCTAGAAATCGGCTCACATGCTCATTCGAGCTAGACCCTTCTGATCCACTAAACTTTGAGAACTCAGGGAGCCGATACTTGGGTGGCAGCGGAATCAAATCATATTCATTGGGGTACGGCTTGGAATAGCCGATTGTCCTCCTCTTTGGCAGGATGCCAAATTGGTCTCTCAAGATTGTACTGATCTGTTCCACTGTATGAGCTGCAGGGGCCGAACTTTCATGACTCGTTCCGGTGGCATATTTAGCTAGCCACGCCTGTTTATCGGCATCTGCTCCAGAAATTCCTCCTGCGGAAATCCCTGCTGCTGCAATCTGGTTTGTGCGCGTGAAGTTGTTGCAGTCAGGCACGTATGTGCACACGTATCCATGTGGGATTTCTTCGGGCGGCTCATACAGGAATTGGCAATCTCCAGGATCGCCTCCAACCTTGTAGACGACGTATGCCGGTGAAGCCTGTTGCTCTGGGGCGGCAAGCGTGAACGGCAGCTGCGGTCTGGTGTGGAACGGTATCTCTCCCTGGTGAGTCCCTAGAGTAGGTCCTGAAGGAGAGTACTGATGCTTCATGATTTCCTGAACCACGCGAACCGCAATGCGCTCCAAAGAGTTCAGCAGGCTCTCAGAATAACGGTGCATAGAATGAGCCACCATGTAATTGACTTCCTGGCGCAGAGCTCTGGTGCGTTCCTCTGAAGGGAGAGACAGGTCTACCCCGTCGAGAACGCCTTCAGGTGAGAATCCCTTCCACCTGATGCCATGTGAACGGGTTCTCTCGAAAGAGCCGATGAGATCGGCTTCGATAAGAGCTTTGACTTCATCGTATTTCTTCTTGTGATCACCAGTGAGCTCTTCGTATGTGACTGGTGCGTCTGCCATCTCAGTTGCAGATGTTGACGCAATTGTTGTAGAGTGTCCCACAGGGCGTGCCAGAATGTGTTGCCTGCCAAAACCCATCGGCGAGCAGCGACGGACAACACGGAGAGCCGGGAGGCTCCCAGGACTGCTGGTGGCCCCTGGTTCCTCGGGCGACGGCCCGCAATGCTCTGGCACACGTCCTGACGGTTGCAAGGGCGTGCCACCTGACCTATACCTGGCCAGGAAGGTCTTGGATTGCTTCAATTAGTTTCCTGCATGGTAGACACGTAAACATTAAATGAGCCTCGATCGGCTCTCAGGTTACCCTGTGAATCGGCTCAAAGAGCCGATTAACCCATGGTTCATAATGGATCTGCAATAACATGGGGGTTCTGCTTTATCAATGCTAAGCTAAATCAATCTACGACAGTTTAGGGTTTTCACCGCATAACCGGAACATCCTACACGTAGTTGAGCCTGGCAGATACGAAAGATAACAGCAAACTAACCCAAAACGAGGCCTAAAAACCAACACGGGGTTGATTCCCGGAACATCCCTTCTTGGATCAGCAAACCGTACCTTACGCACTACTGGATCGGTCAACCCGTTTGCAAAGCCTAACAATGCAGATATCAAACTAATCCTCGAAGAACAAGGAACAACTATAACAGATCGAATCTACTAAACAAAGATAAAGCAAGATGCTGCCCTTACACCTAAATAGATGTAAGGACTAGATATCTAGGGGCCGCACAGCTACGTAAATATATCAGAAAAGCATCGATGCAAGCCCTAAAACATCTACGATAAACAGTGTTACTCGCCATCAAAAAGACTTCAGTACGAGCAACACCGAACAACGAATAAACAGATACTGCCTAGATCGCAAGATGCGATCTAGGCAGCATGACGCTTACCCGGAAGAAACCCTCGAAACAAGGGGTGGCGATGCGCCTGGATTGTGATTGTTGTGAACGTGATCGTCCTCCTTTCTCAATAACCCTAGATACATATTTATAGTCCGTGGACTTTCTATCTTTAGAAAAGACCTAACTGTGTACGAGCCAAACTCTATCTCTTAATTCTAAACTAACATGCGATCTACCATAATGTACAGATACACGGGCAATTCAGCCCAAATTCACACACGAGGCCGATTCAGAAACACATTATGTGTAAATCCTTCAAGCCCATCTCCATCGCGGCCCATCTCCTGATTTGGCCAGAATCTGATGATAACAGATTTATATTCGCAGTGTGATTTGATGGTCAAAAACTTCAAATATTTGTATTTTTTCCAAAAAAAATTGATGGTCAATGTTTTCAAAAAAAATTGATGGTCCTTTTTTCCTTGTAAAGCAACTGCCTATAAGACATGAGTTCTTCTCGGGTTGCATCCTCATCCAAGAATCCTCCACGTGTGATACCGGCCTTCGTTTTGTTCCAGGCTTCACGTGAGAGCTCCATTAGAGGCTTTTCGCGCATGCATGCTGGATCTCGTTTCCATCCCCTTCGATGTTAGCTCTGCCTTCAGCATTGGTTCCATTGTCACGTTAGGGTGGTGGGCGTTGCTCGCTTGTCTGCCCTTCCATATTGAGACGAGTAGGGTCAAATTTTGGATTTCCATATTCATCCCACTCTTCTTCCTCATCGATTACGTACTCCAATTCTCCATCCACCCGATTTCGTTCAACCATGTACACTCGATGATGTGCTAAATAGGCTTTATTAGCACAAAAAATTGATATGAAGAAGCTTTCATGATTCTGGAGTCGGCGCTGTCCTCGGTGTGGCCCGTGTTGTCGATGCTTTTGGTCTTCGAGTGCTGAGACACCTGCTCCGACACGTTGCTGCTCGTTGTCGATGCCGACCCGAAGGATACCCCGTCGAGTAACTCAACGAGATCTCTCAAGCTTGCCGTAGATCCGACATTTCTCGTTGCCATCTCGTCCAAGAGTTTGCCGCCCGTGGACCCGATGGATGATGCTGATGAAGCTTTTGGCGATGCAGATGCTTCCGCCATCGACTCTGAATATATAGGTTCCGACCAGTGAAAACGTCCTTGAGTTCTGATGTTGAAGTCATATCTCCCGATCGTCAGATCCCTCCCTCGGCTAAAGTCGCCAAAAGCCGGGAGAAGGGTTGGTGGGTGCGGACAAAAATTTATCGATCTGATGCACACCTGATCCCCCGATCTAGTCAAGTTGTTGCTTGAAGAAGAGGTCGTCGAGTTCGTGCTTCTAGCGTCCAACCTTCCCACAAACGGCGCCAATGAGAAAGGGTTAACCTTATCAATGCTCATGACGATGGACTTGGGTTTCTAGGAAGGAATACAGTGGTGAATCAACAAACCGATCAACCAAACTAGGCAGCCGACAAGAATTATGATCAAGGGCGAACCGCCAAGATTGTATTATGTCGAACTAGGGTTACAAGGTGTCTCGTTCGATTCAACCTATCCCCTCTCGGTGGCTCCTCCTAGCCCTTATATAGCGGGCTAGGTTTCAGAGTACACCTCAAGGTCGAGTTACATTACACGTTGGTTCACCCCACATGAGCCTAGCTTTCCTTTTTTTTTTTGAGCAAATGAGACTAGCTTTCCTAACGTAGTATCTTTGGCTTCATCTAGATTTCTTTATGGGCTTTCTTCTATTCCTTCCTGGGCTTTGTACCAGGGACGGCAATGTTAAAGACCCGCTATGTCATACCCATGTCACATTCTCCATTCAACAATCTTCAAGCGCATAATGTTGATAAATCAGTTTAACATTGAATAAACGATATATTTGTCAAAATAAACAATCATAAGCCAGAATATGAATGATCAATGTACGAGATAAAATTTGCGTCCCACATTTAAAGTTTGCATGCATGACACGTTTAAAAATGATCTTATGAATGAAAGAATGCACGTACATTTAAAGAGTCCATATGTTTGAACAAATTTTCCATGCTTGTTAAAATATATATGTTATAGTACTTACAAAAAAATGTTCATATTAACAAGTAAAGTAAACAGAAAAAGAGCTAGTGTATTACGAGTTTTATCTATTCCATTCCAAAATGCTCATGTAATTTAAAAAATATGCATGTGTTTAGGAAGAAATAAAACAAAAGGGACGAAAGCCAATTAAAAGTAAATTAAATGATTTAACTATACAAGTCAAGGTAGAAACAGAAAAGGGGGAGAAAATAAGAATATAAATATATAACAAGACAAATGGAACTTGTAAGAAATGAAATATAAAATGATAACAAAAGAGAATCAAAAGAATAAATCGTAGGAAGAAACATTGACCTCGTCCAGCGCATCAGTCGAGGATTCTTACCAATTTTTCATTCACTATTCCTTCCAATTCCAATGGCTCTAGGGCATAGATCAAGGAAACGTATCCTCTATATTTGGCATTACGCGATCTGGAATCCGGCCCTTTAGTGACAATTCAAGAATTTGTTAAGTGTTGCCGAATTCACTTTCCAGCTTCCATACATACACATAGGTACTTCCCTATAAATATGCAATGCGTACGTCCAAGATAACCCGTGCATTGCCCTACTTTGCTATAACCTACCAAGGCCTCAGATTATCCCCATCTAGCTAGCTAGCTAAACAGGCCGACCATGTCTTCCAAGACCAGCACCGCGGCCATCGTCGCGTCTCTGTTGGTGTTGGCACTCCTCCTCGCGTCTTCCGGTAAGTACTATAGAAAGTGCACGACTGCATGATACGGCGTAGATAACACTCTTTTTTATGCATGTCACTTATACATGATGTTTCAAACAATGCCTTTAGTCCAAACTTCGACTACACATATCTGATTTGATATTTAGATTGCAAAATCAAAAGTCATGTATACAATCTTATGAATTTATCGTGATTATAAATATTATATATTGTATTAAGAACCAGTCGTCAAAGTTGAGTTTGGATACCGTACTATTGTTCCAAGACGTCACTCATTCTGGATTTATATGTTAATGATCCTTTTTCATGTAGGTGTAGATGCAATCGTGCCGCAAGCGAACTGCAAGGAGTCCCTGGCGAAGGATCTAACTTGCCAAGGCTTTGACGAATGTGCCAAACAGTGTAAATCCCAAGGCTACCATGGCGGGTTCTGCGAGTCTCCCTTGTGCTTTTGCCTCACCTGTGACCGCAAAGAAGCGAAGGAACCTCGAACCTAATGCGGGCTAGATAGAAATCGATTTCCTCTTTTGATATTATAAGATTTATATAATCGTTTTGGGACCTTCTATCCAGACGTCGTGCAAAACTCACAAGTACTGTTTTTAGATGCAGTCACAAGTACTCTGAAAGCACTGTGTCCGTAGGTCAATAGTGACCATATTAATTTTCGAGTTGGATGCCCAAATCGTTGTTTGGGAATTTCAGACATGCAACACTAGGAAGCTATCTTGTCATAAAAAATAAAAGATAAACTAATACTGAAGATGATCCGCACGGCTATCTAGTTATCAAATATTGAATGGATGATCCGCACGGCTTAGTTTGTATGTGCAGTAATTAGATGCATTTGCGAACAAGAACTAAGGAAATGTTGATAATTTTTTGCACATATATAAATTCAAGATATTTAAAGTTCTTTAAAAAAAATGAAGTGCAGAAGATGCATCACACATAAAGAATCATACAAATTCGTTTGGTTTTGACCCTTTAAATATATGGAAAACGATTAGGGATTGCGTGGAAACTTGAAAGCATCCTCCGCTTCATGACACTCCACCGGCCCCACCCACAAATGCTCCATGCGGTTGAGGACGAACCACTTTGATGCCTGCTAAATACGTCCTTAGAAAAATAAATTGATTTTTATCGCTGCTGCTTATTTATAGCAGACATATACTACCAAGCACTACGGGAAAATAAGACTTTGCCGTGCAACTATTTACACGGCAAATGGCCCTATTTTACGGCAAAGGCTTTGCGGTCCGACGCCGCGCAGCAAAGGTCGTACAGCAATGCTTTTGACGGCAAAGGCTTCTTTGTTGTGTGCCTTGCCAACGTTTCACGGCAAAGACTTTGTCGTGCGACGCCGCACGGTAAAGGTCGTTTCTTTGTCGTGTTTACCAAACATGTTTTATCTAAAAAAAAGCCCAAAACTGGTCGGTCTAGGATTCAAACCTATGACGCAAATTAGGGAAAGCGTGCAACCTTACCATTGGGCTGAGTGTTCGTTTGTTGATAACTATACCACGTCACGGCTTTTGAGCTGAGAAGAAATCCAGTTTTTACATCTTTGTCGTGCGCTTACGTACACTAGGCAAAGGCTTGCTTTGCCGTACGTTCGTTAAAAACACTAGGCAAAGACTTGCTTTGCCGTGTGTTTGTTAAAAACATTAAGCAAAGACGTGCACAGCGGTGCCTTTTGTGCTTTGCCGTGTTCGGCGGCTTTGCCGTGCGCCTTGATACGGCTTTGACGTCGACATTTTCTTTGCCGTGTGCCCTAAGAGGTCTTTACCGCCCATAGATTTTTGCCGCGCGTTTTCTTCATTCTTTGTCATACAGTCATTGTTTGCCGTGTAGTTTCGTACCATCGAACAACAAAAACTTCTTTACCTTGCGCGTGGCGCATGGCAACGACGTGCGGCACGGCGGTGCCTTTTTTTTTCCCGTAGTGAAGGCATCTCTCATGTATAAATTATAAACATCTGATGAAAAAAATTGATTTATTTTCCTAAGAATCGCTGTAAGAACTTTTCGTTATACATGGCCTAAGGACAGTTACGAAATCAGTTATCTGATATTGTCCCAACATTTCGAAACACTTCAACAACAAGCTGATCACCCACTGCTGTACGCCGACAAGTACATTTTCTAGACTATGTGCCTAAATATTCTATGTTGAGATCAAGTTAAACTCTGGCCACACATTATAAATCACGGGACATCCAAAGATTGTGACATCGGTAGGAGGCAATGAGCATGCAACCGAAGAAGTAGAGCACTCTGGAGATGGCCATTGACGAGCACATGGACCACCTGCAATGGGCTGTAAGTCGGGCATTTGCGAGATGATCTCTGAGTCCGGAGTCCCAACGTACACATTATCGTCTGGCTAAAGTCGCCACACATTTCCCACAATCACCACACAGCACATATCAATTTAACAACTACTCTCTTCGATTCATATTACTTGACACTAGTATGGATGCACCTACAACTAAAATATGTCTAGATACATATACATTAGTTACAACTAATATGAATTGGAGGGGTATCATATTTAAAACTACACAAAGTGCACCATCCACTAATCCAGCACCAAATAATTGAATCTACATCACTACAATTAATTAAGAAATGGGAAGCGGCAGTAAAATTTTCATAACCTGGCAGTTCATTTGGACAATATGAACACTCGATAACCGAGGCAAAATCGAAGTGCCTCCTCGCGTCGCCCCCTCCTGGCGACCGAGGAGGCGAAACCCTAGCCCCGCGCCGCCGCCGCTCTCCTCCCCTCTCCCCCTCCTCGTCGCCCCAAGAGACGCCGCTGAGCTCGTCTCACGTCGCCGGTGAAGGGGGCGGCGGGGATATGAGCTCTCGCCCCCCGCGCGGTGTGTAGGTGGAGGATCTCCGCGCCGGGATCGACTTGACCGAGGCGGCGGCGCTGCAGTCTCCTCTTGCTCCGACGGTCGGCGGCCTGAGGTAAGAGAGGTCTCTGCGGGTTTCTTCCTCGGAGGGGGCTCCCGATTCCAGGGCGGCGGCCCTGGGCTGGTGGGCGGCGTCGACTCTCCGACGGGGTGGCGCCCGCGTGGGTGCTGGCCGCCGTGCTCGGCTGCGGGGGAAGCGGCTCGGTGGCAGGTGTTGGTCTGGCGTGCTGATCTCTCCGGCGTCGCGCTCGCCAGATCTGAAGGCCATATCTTTGCTGCCAGATCCGTGGTCGCGCGGTCGCCGGAGCTCGGCTGAGTGCGTCTCGGTGGGTTGTGGGGCGGGGGCCTCCGGGAGAAATCCCTGGCCAGTGGCCACGACGGTGGTGACGCCTGCGGGCATCACTCCCTCGCTGGAGGCGCCGTCGAGGTGGTTCCCCTCCCCTACCAATTCCTTGTGCCCGGGTGAAAACCCAATTCCCCTTGGAATGGGCGGCGTCTACGCCTCCGGCGTGGTGCCCTTCTTGAAGGCACCGCTTTGGGTAAAGGGGGCAGTGTGTTGTTGGTCCATCTTGGAGGCAGTGGCTGACATGTTTCATTTGCAGCGTTCTTCTTCGGTTCTCCGGCGAGGGCGCCTTCCTTTGAGCGGCTGTTCCTTCGTGGGACCGTCAGCTTGCGTCAGGCCGGGCGAGTTATCATGTCCGGCGGTGATGTTGGTCTCGTGATGCTCTCGGCTGTTCTTGGTGGCCAAAGCTGGCCTCTGCTCTTTGGTCTCAGTGTCCCTGTCTTCCGTTCGAGCTCTAGGGTGAGCAACTCCGGCCGGCGGTACGGCGCCCTTCGATCCAGGGCGAGGGAGCAGGGGCTTCCTTCGGCTTCGGAGACGGAACATGGCCTTTGGCCATTTGATGTACGCGCAGGACGGTTCTCCTCCTCGACGACGAGCCCATTCCGAGTGTCAATTGCTGCCGCTCCAAGTGTAGGGCTTTGCCTTGGTGGTTGAGGACTCCGACGATCAAGCTATGTGTCGTGTTTCGGTGTGTGCTTGTGTGTGTTCGTGTCTTGTAAGCTGTTCTATCAGCATCCTGTATTTCGGTGCCGTTCGTGGCTTTATTAATTTAAAGCTGGGCTTAGGCCTTCTATTTAAAACTCAAGATAACCAATGAACAAGCAGTACACATGAAAAATCCTAGCCAGATCTTCCCTGCCACTACGAGACCAAACCCTAGGCGACCAAGCTGGCGGTGTAGTAACTTAAAGTCATCGATGGAGGCGAAGGAGAATTCGGTGAAGAAGAGGATGTAGCCTTGCCGCCACGGCCGTTGGTGTCGCCGACCGGAGTTTGGTGTGTCGTTTACCTGCTTCGGTACCAGAGATGGAGCTCGAAAACAGAGGAAATGAACACTAGTACGAAAAACAATATTGGCAGCGTGTGAAAAATAGGCTATTGTTTGCGCACCTCATGGGCGAACGGTAACATGCCACTCGTATTTGGTACTGGTCGTGTGCCTCGCCCGCACGCCATGAGTAATTCAGGTATTGGCAATGTTCCCCGGTCATGCACGCTACTAAAACATTTTTTTTCATTTCAAAAAAATACACGTTGGCCACCACGTCTCCGGAGACATAGGAGCACAACACATGACACCATACAAAAACAAAATTAAAGAGAGGCCATGCATGGGATCGTCTGTATCGAGCTCAACATCGCCTAGAGCCGATGCGCCCCCTCGGCCCCCTCCTCTCGCGTTGGTGCCTCCTTGGCGTCATCTACCGTGACCTCACCTCGCGCCTTGCCACCGCATTCGGCTCCGCCAATTTCCTTTGTGTTTGCACACACCACCCTGGCCTCCGCCTCCGTTGGCCTTGCTTGCCCTATTCCAAAGGCAGAAGACGGGCAGCACTGCACTTGCGTGCGCTCGGGGAGACGGCAGAGATCCGGAGAGAGAGAGAGCCAATGTGGGAGAGGGGCGGCGGGGGAACTCCGGTTTTTGTCCGTCGATTGTTCACTCTAATAGGCGAGGTGGTGTGACCACAAAATCGGAGGAGTGGCATGGGCGGTGGCAGTTGAGCTCGGCCATGGGAGGCGGCGATGTGTGAGAAAAAAAAGAATTTGGGTGGCGGGGACGATCGAACGGAAAAGATAAGGAGGAGCATGAATCGTATTTTCCGCTCAATTCTTAGGGATGGCCGTCGGTGGGGGGTAGGTGGACCAGAAATACTAAGGGCATCTCCAGCGGCGCGACGCAAACGGACGATGAGCGATCGTTTTCGTCCGCTGTGACCGGAAATGCGTCTGGGGCCTGCTCCAGCGGGGCGACGCAAAGTGACCGGCCCGTCCGCGGAGACGCAAACTTGGCCCAAATACGCGCCTGGTTTGCGTCTCCGCGGACGCGCCGAGCGTCCTCCATTTCTTACCCGGGCCCGCAAGTCAGGGACAGCGAAATCGACCGCTTCGATTTGCTTCTTTTTCCCCTTCTTTTCTTCCCTAGTGCGACGCCACCACCACAACCCCACCCGCCGTTGTCCCCGCCGCAGCGCCGCAGTACTCGCCGTCGGCTCCGTTGTCACCGCGCGGGAGAGCAGGATCGTACTCGCGGTTGGCTTCGGCGCGTACTGATAACCCACAAGTATAGGGGATGTATCGTAGTACTTTCGATAAATAAGAGTGTCGAATCCAACGAGGAGCAGAAGGTGTTGACAAGCAGTTTCGATGAAGGATTCACTGTAAATGCTCACAGACAAGTATTCAGGGGGTTTTGATATAGCAGGTAAATAAAGTACAAGTAAATAAAATGCGAGAGAAATAATTGCAGCGAGTGGCCCAATCCTTTTTAGCACAAAGGACAAGCCGGTTTGTTTACTTATAATAACCAAACGTTCTTGAGGACACACGGGGATTTTAGTCTACTGCTTTCGCTTCATATAGTTGATTAATCTTAATTGTTTTGATAAGTGTTGTGTGGGTGAACCTATGCTAATGCATCGCCCTTCCTAGGACTAATACATAGTTGTGATTATATCCCTTGCAAGTATCCGCAAATACAAGAAAGTAATTAAGATAAATCTAACCACAGCCTTAAACTCTGAGATCCTGCTGTCCCTCCTGCACCGATATACTAACGGGGGTTTAGGTTTCTGTCACTCCGGCAGCCCCATAATTAGCAAACGAATACAAGATGTACTCCCCTAGGCCCATAAAGGTGAAGTATCATGTAGTCGACGTTCACATGACACCACTAGAAGAATAACACCACAACTTAAATATCATAACATTGAATATTACTCAACCATAGCTCACTACTAACATTTAGACTTCACCCATGTCCTCAAGAACTAAACGAACTACTCACGAGACATCATATGGAACATGATCAGAGGTGATATGATGATGAATAACAATATGAACATAAACCTTGGTTCAATGGTTTCACTCAATAGCATCAATAACAAGTAGAAATCAATACCGGGAGAGTTTCCCCTATCAAACAATCAAGATCCAACCCTAATTGTTACAGCGGTGACGAGGTGCAGCGGTGGAGATGGCGGTGTAGATGGTGGAGATGATGATGATGATGATCCCAATGGTGTCCAGCTCGATGACGGTGGCGATGGCATCGATTTCCCCCTCCGGGAGGGAATTTTCCCGGCGGATTCCTGCCCGCCGGAGAGCTCTTTTCTCTCTGGTGTCTCTCCGCCCCGCAGAGGCGGCTCTGTCAATTCTCCGTAACTCCCCGTGCTTTCGGTTTTCGGGGAGAAGATGTACGCGAAGGAGAGGAGGCCAGAGGGGGCTGTGGGCCCCCTCCCCACATGGCGGCGCGGCCAGGGCAGGGCCCGCGCCGGCCTATGGGGGGGTGATGACCCATAAGTATAGGGGATCGCAACAGTCTTCGAGGGAAGTATTACCCAATTTATTGATTCGACACAAGGGGAGACAAAGAATACTTGTAAGCCTTAACATTGGAGTTGTCAATTCAGCTGCACCTGGAAACAGACTTGCGCGCAAGAGTTTATCAGTAGCAACCGTTTTATAGCAGTAGGAATAGTGAAATAACAGCAGCGGTGGAATAAAGACAGCAGTAGTGATTATAGTAAACAACAGGATTAAAATACTGTAGGCACATGGATGGATGAACGGGCGTTGCATGGATAAGATAATTCATATAACAATCATGGTAGGGCATTTGCAGATAATAATAAAGCGGTATCCAAGTACTAATCAATCCATAGGCATGTGTTCCATATATAGTCGTACGTGCTCGCAATGAGAAACTTGCACAACATCTTTTGTCCTACCAGCCGGTGGCAGCCGGGCCTCTAGGGAAACTACTTGAAATTAAGGTACTCCTTTTAATAGAGTACCGGAGCAAAGCATTAACACTCTGTGAACACATCTGATCCTCACATCACCGCCTTCCTCTCCGGTTGTCCCAATTTCTGTCACTTTGGGGCCTCGGGTTCCGGACAGCAACGTGTGTATACAACTTGCAGGTAAGATCATAAAACAATGCATATCATGATGAAACAATAACATGTTCAGATCTGAGATCATGGCACTCGGGCCCTAGTGACAAGCATCACTACAAGAAAAGTTCTGATAGACAACGTCCCAAAATCGTCCACTAAGGGGTATTTTTCGTCGCCTATGGGCCTAACCCGACGATATGGGTTCTGTTGTCCAAACTGCGTCAGGCAAAGTCCTACGACGTTTTTTCGGTCCGTCGCGTTTGGGCGCCCTTCCGCCACGAAAAATCGGACCGTTGTACAAGTGTTTTCGGGAGCCCGTTGGCTGCCGACGTCATGCAAGCCGACACGTGGCGGACGCCGTTAGCGCCGGTTAACGGCGTTAACCGGCTGAAACCCCGTGGTAGATGGTAGGCCCACACGAGGCTCGCCACGTCTTAAGCGGGCCGGGCCAGATGACATAGTTTGACCGGTCAACTATATAGCTGGGCTGGTCCATTAGTTACGTGGGCCGGGCCTAACCTCTAAGGTTGACTGGTCAAAACTTAAATGGGCCGGCCCATTTAACATGTGGGGTCCACATTACAGCAACTGGGCCGGCCCATTTAGTACGTGGGGTCCACCATATAGCAAGTGGGCCGGCCCAACGAGTAAGTGGGCCGGGCCAAAACACAGGTGGGTCCCACTTTCCTGTTAAAGGGCCGGCCCATTTAGTGTGTGGGGTCCACCATATAGCAAGTGCGCCGGCCCAACAAGCTAGTGGGCCGGGCCAAAAACACAGGTGGGACCCACTTTCCAGTTAAAGGGTCGGCCCATTTAGTGTGTGGGGTACACCATATAGCAAGTGGGCCGGCCCAACAAGATAGTGGGCCAGGCCAAAAGCACAGGTGGGTCCCACCTTCCTGTTAAAAGGCCGGCCCATTTAGTATGTGGGGTCCACCATATATCAAGTGGGCCGGCCCAACAAGATAGTGGGCCAGGCCAAAAACACAGGTGGGTCCCACTTTCCAGTTAAAAGGCCGGCCCATTTAGTATGTGGGGTCCACCATATAGCAAGTGGGCCGGCCCAAGAAGATAGTGGGCCGGGCCAAAAACACAGGTGGGTCCCACCTTCCGGTTAAAGGGCCGGCCCATTTACCATGTGGGACCACCATATAGCAAATGGGCTGGCCCAACAAGATAGTGGGCCGGCCCATTTACCATGTGGATCCCACTATCGTGTAACCGGCCGGCCTACTAAAGAAGTGGGCCGGCCCAAAATGAAAGTGGGTCCCACACTACGTAAGTGGGCCGGCCCAATCTGTTGTAGTGCCCTACTTGTTTGACTAGTCAACTTGCATTAAATTTCATGAGCCTAAAATCTGATATCAATGATACACACAATTACATACACAAATAAAACAAGTAGGAAAATTACAAAGCAATTAATGTGCCCAAATAAAAAAATTACATAGAATCATTGAGGACTTCTATTAGCATCATCAATAACACGTTGACATTTGGCAATCGCCTTGATTGAATCTTGTGTACTCTTTGTCAACATATTAGCTACAGATCTTAAAGCAGCAATACCATGTCTTTTATAAAGTACTGACCTTGAGATATTTACTGTTTGATGAAAGAAATGGTCTAGGTTGACGGCTATGAGAAGATGCATCAGAAGAAAGATCAGAACTTTTTGTGGGCCTCACTTCTAATGAAGATTGCTTCATCACAACTGCATTTTGATAATAATGCAAAAAGAGTTAAACGATGAACTATGCAAACATTTATTATGCTATGTAGATATAAGATAATAACAAGTTGCATAAATAAGACAATGTATGGAACTTGTACTAAGCACAAACTTACATCATAATGTTGCACAAGGTCGCTATAGATCCTTTTTTGGCGACTATCTTCTAATGATGACTGCTTCATTAAAACTGCATTCTGGTAACATTGCAAACATAGTTACAACAATTAACTATTCAAACATGTATTACGCAATGTAGAGATCAGATAACAGCATGTAGCAGAAATAAGCACAAGATAAGATAAGATGCATGTACTAAGCACATACTGGCTCGCTGCAGGTCCTTCTCTTGCATGCACTAGTCGTGGTCAACATGACTGTCATTTTAGGTTCAGCCATCAAGTGAAATGCTAATCCTCCTGCTCCATTGTCCTTAATCTGTGTTTAGATATCACATTTAAGACCAAGTCAGCTGGTTTCAAATAACAAAAAACTTGAGCTGCCAAATGAATAAGCCAATATTTACCAGATATCCGATTAAAACCAACTAGATGTTGCTTTGCATGAGATACGAATTTCAGACATTCAGATTTAGAGTAGGGTAATGCCAAGGTTTTCCACATAAAGTAAACTGGCATTAAGAATGACCAAATATCAGGTTCAAATCACCTTTGCGGTTTCTCCAAGACAAGCATATCAAATAGGCGAAACATAGTAAAGCATGAATGGCATTGCTATGGCAGGGTTCCAAGTGTTAATCTCTTGCATAAGGAATAATACATATAGGTTATAGATAATAACGGAAGTAAACTGCCAAAATTACCAACCAAGAACTCAGATTCCAACCTTTCCTAGCGTCCCCGCTGTTAATGTTGGATGTTCTAATAAGTGGTTCGCATGATCAATCCCTAGGCAAAATAACATTGAAAAGTCAGTCTACGATAATACAAAGACCAGACATGCACGCAGCAATAACTATATAAGCCAAAGACGAGGTATAAGAGCAAGCAGATTGGAAATGCACATAGCATGATTATAAAAGCAGTGTGAGAATAGCAGGCACGAGAAAACAGCTAGCGGCTAGCGGTGAGCTAATGACGTGGTATAAGAACAAGGAGATTGGAAATGCCCATAGAATGACTATAAAAGCATTGCGACAGTAGCACGCAGTACAAAAACAGTTGGCAGCAAATGAATGGGTATAAGGCTATAAATATGTGGATGCAGACAGGTGTAAGTAGAATGAACAGGATGGTAGCGACCGGATAATGCTTTTGTACTGTACAATATTTAAACGAACTTCATGCGAAGAAACACATCAAGAAAGTTAACGGCATATGAGATCTGCAAATAACTACACAAAACATGGCTAAAGAAACACCGCGATCTAACGGGCCAGCGTACTAACCAAGCTGCGGCGGGGTGGACGGGGGCGGCAACTTGCATTCCAGCGGCGGCGAACGTGGGAGACGATGAATCGACCCTGTTTCAGTAGAAGCGGGCGTTAGTGAAGTAGATCTGGTTGGCTGGCAAGGGATTCGGTGAAGTTGATACAGCCGCTGCGCCGAGGTAGTCGGTGGCGAGGTCGGCGGTGAAGCAGATCCGTCGGGGGCGAGGTCGGCGGTGAAGCAGATCCGTCGGCGGCGAGGTCGGCGGTGAAGCAGATCCGTCGGTGACGAGGGCGGCGGGGAAGCGGATCAGGTGGGTGGACAGCCAACACGATCAACGCTACGCTGTGGAGGAGTATGCCGGCGGCGAAGCAGATCTAGTACTGTAGAGAGTCAGAGCTTTGGCGTGTGAGAGTATTTTTGAGCTAATGGGGCGAATGGTTGGTGGGTGGGTGTGGGCCTGTGGGGAGGGTTCGGGATCTAGGCAAGATATTTCATTGTTACCGAATGAGCCCTCCATGGTCGGTGGGTTGTAGCTTCCGGACCAAGGTTAAAAGGGTAAAACTGGTCACGGGATTTTTGAATGGATGCGGCGGGATGATTTGGCGCGCGGCCGAAATTTTCAGTTTCAAGCTACGAGCGAACGACAAAAATAATGTTCTTCCCCAGGGAGCTCTCATTTCTTCCTCTTCTCTTTCTCTCTCGAGTCTCTCCCACTCCCCCGGCTCCTCTTCCCCTTCTCTCCGGCGGCCTCGCCGGCCGGAGACGAGGCCGACTTTTCTCTGTATATTGTACACCCTCCGAACTAAATTAATTGATTCAACTTTCCTTAGACGTGTATGTATCTAGAGTAAAAACATGTGTGGATACATCCATATTTAGATAAGCAAAGTTTAGTTAGCTAATTTGGATCCGAGGGAGCTAGTGTTGTTGTAAGCTTAGATCCAGTGTTTCCCATGAGCAGAATGGCGCAATGGAGTCGGGGATCTCGTCATCGGCTTCAGATCTGGCCTATGGTGAATCGGCGGATCTTGCCGGCCAAACCCCGATCTGGTGCCATCAATGTGATGGCGCTAACGGTGAGGCTTGCTTTGGTCAGTGCTTCAGATCTGGCCAATGGGGAAGTCAAGCTGCTAAAGTTCACAAGCTCGGGGCATACGACGGAGTCATCTGTCTTGCCCGTGCACATCTTGGCCTTTCAGCGGCCCTTCTCAGAGCCAATATGCCGTTGCTGAGGCCCTTCTTCTCCTTCGTCCTGGCGACTACCGGCGACATCGTCCTAAGTGGTGCGTCCCCGGCGACGGAGTTGCTGGAAAGGATGCGGAGCAGAGATCTGATGTGCGGTCAAGAAGGACTCGATTGATTTTCTTCTATATGTTTTGGGGTCCTTTTTGTAAAGTTGCAGGTTCTATTAGTTATTGTCTAGTACTTTTGGACCTCTATGTAATTTTTTGGACTAGTTTCCATTGGCACTGATAAACTTGAATTTTGACAAGTTCACGGGGAAAAAAAGTTCGTTTGCACATATGGCCTATCATGTATAAACATTCTTGAGATTTAAAACTATATGTAATGTGCCATGCATTAACCCTAAACCATATATATGTAACTAACCCTAGCTGATCAAACCCTACTTAATTAAAACAAATAACCCTAAACTATACGCATGCACTTTATGCGCAAAGGCGCGGGTGCCTCTAATAATGTGTGTGCGCACTCGATCGATGATCCCTAAACCTTATACAACCATGAAACCCTAATCCCTAATCCCTAAACCCTAAACACCCTAAACACTAAACCCTAGACCCTAAACCCTAACCCTAACCCTAAACCCTAATTAAACCCTATATATAGGCCAACGACACTTAATTGTGCATCAAGCAGGCCAGGGGTGCCTCGCAGTCCTCTAATTAAATTAAATGTGCCATGCATTAACCCTAAACCATATATATGTAACTAACCCTAGCTAATCAACCCTACTTAATTAAAACACATAACCCTAAACTATACTAGCTATAACCCGATCTAATAAAAACATGCTCTATATATAGCAGCTAGCTAGCAAACCGTAGATTAACACCAATTAATATATACATGGCCTGTATCGATCATGTTGTATAACATATCCCTGAGATTCATTAATTAATTATATAATTATCGTGATAAATTAATTAACTTTAATTTTAACAAGTTCTCTCGAATGAAAACACATTTGATTAAGTTGCCTCATAATATATATATAATTAGTGTGCATGCATGGCCTACCATGCATTCGTGCATAAATTTTAATGTATATTTGAACATATTCTTGGGGATTTCAATCTCTCTCTCTCAATCATCTATATATCGTTGGTGGCCAAAAAACACACATATATACGCATGCAATTTATGCGTAAAGGCGCGGGTGCCTCTATGTGTGCGCACTCGATCGATGATCCCTAAACCTTAAACAACCCTAAAACCCTAAATCCCTAATCCCTAATCCATAATCCCTAAACCCTAAACACCCTAAACACTAAACCCTAAACCCGAAACCCTAACCCTAACCCTCTACCCTAGCTAACCCTAAACCCTAATTAAACCCTATGTATAGGCCAACGACACTTAAATGTGCATCGAGCAGGCCAGGGATGCCTCGCGGTCCTCTAATTAAATTAAATGTGCCATGCATTAACCCTAAACCATATATATGTAACTAACCCTAGCTAATCAACCCTACTTAATTAAAACACATAACCCTAAACTGTACTAGCTAGCTATAATCCGATCTAATAAAAACATGCTCTATATATAGCAGCTAAAACCCTAATCCCTAATCCCCTAAACCCTAAACACCCTAATCCCTAATCCCCTAAACCCTAAACACCCTAAACACTAAACCCTAGACCCTAAACACCCTAAACACTAAACCCTAAACCCTAGACCCTAAACACCCTAAACACTAAACCCTAAACCCTAAACCCTAAACACCCTAAACACTAAACCCTAAACCCTAAACACCCTAAACACTAAACCCTAAACCCTAGACCCTAAACCCTAACCCTAACCCTAACCCTAAAACCTAGCTAACCCTAAACCCTAATTAAACCCTATATATAGGCCAACGACACTTAATTGTGCATCAAGCAGGCCAGGGGTGCCTCGCGGTCCTCTAGTTAAATTAAATGTGCCATGCATTAACCCTAAACCACATACATATAACTAACCCCTAGCTAATCAAACCCTAGTTAGTTAAAACACATAACCCTAAACTATACTAGCTATAACCCGATCTAATGAAAACATGCTCTATATATAGCAGCTAGCTAGCAAATTAAACGGTAGATTAACACCAATTAATTAATATATACATGGCCTATATCGATCATATGTTGTATAACATATCCCTGAGATTCATTAATTAATTATATATAATTATCGTGATAAATTAATTAACTTGAATTTTGACAAGTTCTCTCGAATGAAAACACATTTGATTAAGTTGCCTCATAATATATATAATTAGTGTGCATACATGGCTTACAATGCATTCGTGCATATATTTTAATGTATATTTGAACATATTTTTGGGGATTTCAATCTCTCTCTCGATCATCTACATATCGTTGGTGGCCAAAAAAACACACATATATACGCATGCACTGCTTTATGCGTAAAGGCGCGGGTGCCTCGATCTAATAATGTGTGTGCGCACTCGATCGATGATCCCTAAACCTTAAACAACCCAAAATCCCTAATCCCTAATCCCTAAACCCTAAACAACCTAAACACTAAACCCTAAACCCTAGACCCTAATTAAATCCTAACCCTAACCCTAACCCTCTACCCTAGCTAACCCTAAACCCTAATTAAACCCTATGTATAGGCCAACGACACTTAATTGTGCATCGAGAGCAGGCCATGGGTGCCTCGCGGTCCTTTAATTAAATTAAATGTGCCATGCATTAACCCTAAACCATATATATGTAACTAACCCTAGCTAATCAACCCTACTTAATTAAAACACATAACCCTAAACTATACTAGATATAACCCGATCTAATAAAAACATGCTCTATATATAGCAGCTAGCTAGCAAACAGTAGATTAACGCCAATTAAAATATACATGGCCTATATCGATCATGTTGTATAACATATCCCTCAGATTCATTAATTAATTATATAATTATCGTGATAAATTAATTAACTTGAATTTTGACAAGTTCTCTCGAATGAAAACACATTTGATTAACTTGCCTCATAATATATATATATAATTTTAGTGTGCATGCATGGCCTACCATGAAATCGTGCATATATTTTAATGTATATTTGAACATATTCTTGGGGATTTCAATCTCTCTCTCTCTCTCTCTCGATCATCTATATATATCGTTGGTGGCCAAAAAAACACACATATATACGCATGCACTGCTTTATGCGTAAAGGCGCGGGTGCCTCGATCTAATAATGTGTGTGCGCACTCGATCGATGATCCCTAAACCTTAAACAACCCTAAATCCCTAATCCCTAATCCCTAAACCCTAAACACCCTAAACACTAAACCCTAAACCCTAGACCCTAATTAAACCCTAACCCTAACCCTCTACCCTAGCTAACCCTAAACCCTAATTAAACCCTATGTATAGGCCAACGACACTTAATTGTGCATCGAGTAGGCCAGGGGTGCCTCGTGATGGCGTGTAACTCACACGTTCGTTGGGAACCCCAAGAGGAAGGTATGATGCGCACAGTAGCAAGTTTTCCCTTAGAAAGAAACCAAGGTTTAATCAAACTAGTAGGAGCCAAGAAGCACGTTGAAGGTTGATGGTGGCGAAATGTGATGCGGCGCAACAACAGGGATTCCGGCGCAACCGTGGAATATGCACAACAAAACCAAAGTACTTTGCCCCAACGAAACAGTGAGGTTGTCAATCTCACCGGCTTGCTGTAACAAAGGATTAAACGTATCGAGTGGAAGATGTTTGCAAAGAAAACAGTAAAACACAATTGCAGTAGATTGTATGCTATGTAAAGAATAGGACCGGGGTCCACAGTTCACTAGAGGTGTCTCTCCCATAAGATAAAGCATGTTGGGTGAACAAATTACAGTCGGGCAATTGACAAATAGAGAAGGGCATAACAATGCATATACATGATATGATAAATATAGTGAGATTTAATTGGGCATTACGACAAAGTACATAGACCGCCATCCAACTGCATCTATGCCTAAAAAGTCCACCTTCGGGTTATCATCCGAACCCCATTCGGTATTAAGTTGCTAAGCAACGGACAATTGCATTAAGTATGGTGCGTAATGTAATCGACAACTACATCCTTAGATATAGAATCAATGTTTTATCCCTAGTGGCAACAGCACATCACAACCTTAGAACTTTCTGTCACTGTCCCAGGTGTCAATGAAGGCATGAACCCACTATCGAGCATAAATACTCCCTCTTGGAGTTAAGAGTACAAAATTGGCCGAGCCTCTACTAATAACGAGAGAGCATGCAAGATCATAAACAACACATAAACAATAGATTGATAATCACCATAACATAGTATTCTCTATCCATCGGATCCCGACAAACACAACATATAGAATTACATATAGATGATCTTGATCATGTTAGGCAGCTCACAAGATCCAACAATGAAGCACAACAAGGAGAAGACGGCCATCTAGCTACTGCTATGGACCCATGGTCCAGGGGTGAACTACTCACTCATCACTCCGGAGGCGATCATGGCGATGAAGAGTCCTCCGGGAGATGAATCCCCTCTCCGGCAGGGTGCCGGAGGCGATCTCCTGAATCCCCCGAGATGGGATTCGCGGCGGCGGCGTCTCCGGAAGGTTTTCCGTATCGTGGCTCTCGGTGTCGGGGTTTTCGCGACGGAGGCTTTAAGTAGGCGGAAGGGCAACGCGGGGGCCACACGAGGGCCCCACACCCTAGGTCGGCGCGGCCGGGGCCCGGGCCGCGCCGCCCTATGGTGTCGGCGCCTCGTGGCCCCACTTCCTTCCCTCTTCGGTCTTCCGGAAGCTCCGTGCAAAAATAAGACCACGGGCGAAGATTTCGTCCAATTCCGAGAATATTTCCTTACTAGGATTTCTGAAACCAAAAACAACGAGAAAATAGCAATCGGCTCTTCGGCATCTTGTTAATAGGTTAGTTCCAGAAAATGCATAAATATGACATATAATGTGCATAAAACATGTAGGTATCATCAATAAAGTGGCATGGAACATAGGAAATTATCGATACGTTGGAGACGTATCAGCATCCCCAAGCTTAGTTACGCTCGTCCCGAGCAGGTAAAACGATAACAAAGATAATTTCCGAAGTGACATGCCATCATAATCTTGATCATACTATTTGTAAACATATGTAATGAATGCAGCGATCAAAACAAAGGTAATGACATGAGTAAACAAGTGAATCATATGACAAAGACTTTTCATGAATAGTACTTAAAGACAAGCATCAATAAGTCTTGCATAAGAGTTAACTCATAAAGCAATAAATCAAAGTAAAGGTGTTGAAACAACACAAAGGAAGATTAAGTTTCAGCGGTTGCTTTCAACTTATAACTTGTATATCTCATGGATATTGTCAACATAAAGTAATATAACAAGTGCAATATGCAAGTATGTAGGAATCAATGCACAGTTCACACAAGTGTTTGCTTCTTAAGGTGGAAGGAGATAGGTAAACTGACTCAACAATAAAAGTAAAAGAAAGGTCCTTCAAAGAGGAAAGCATCGATTGCTTGTATTTGTGCTAGAGCTTTTATTTTGAAAACATGAAACAATTTTGTCAACGGTAGTAATAAAGCATATGAGTTATGTAAATTATATCTTACAAGTTGCAAGCCTCATGCATAGTATACTAATAGTGTCCGCACCTCGTCCTACTCAGCTTGGACTACCGGATCTTTGCATGCCATGTTTCAACCAAGTGTCACAAAGGGGTACCTCCATGCCGCTCGTACAAAGGTCTAAGGAGAATGCTCGCATTTTGGATTTCTCGCTTTTGATTATTCTCAACTTAGACATCCATACCGGGACAACATGGACAACAGATAATGGACTCCTCTTAAATGCATAAGCATGTAGCAATGATTATTATTCTCATATGAGATTGAGGATATATGTCCAAAACTGAAACTTCAACCATGATTCATGGCTTTAGTTAGCGGCCCAATGTTCTTCTCTAACAATTTTGCATGCTCCAACCACTAAAATGATAGATCCTTCGGACAAGACGGACATGCATAGCAACTCACATGATATTCAACAATAGTTGATGGCGTTCCCCAGAAGCATGGTTATCGCACAACAAGCAACTTAATAAAAGATAAAGTGCATAAGTACATATTCAATACTACGATAGTTTTTAAGGCTATGTTGTCCCATGAGCTATATATTGCAAAGGCGAATGATGGAATTTTAAAGGTAGCACTCAAGCAATTTACTTTGGAATGGCGGAGAAATACCATGTAGTAGGTAGGTATGGTGGACACAAATGGCATAGTAGTTGGCTCAAGGATTTTGGATGCATGAGAAGTATTCCCTCTCGATACAAGGTTTAGGCTAGCAAGGTTATTTGAAGCAAACTCAAGGATGAACCGGTGCAGCAAAACTCACATAAAAGACATATTGCAAACATTATAAGACTCTACACCGTCTTCCTTGTTGTTCAAAACTCAATACTAGATATTATCTAGACCTTAGAGAGACCAAATATGCAAATCAAATTTTAGCAAGCTCTATGTATTTCTTCATTAATGGGTGCAAAGCATATGATGCAAGAGCTTAAACATGAGCACAACAATTGCCAAGCATCACATTATCCAAGACATTTTTAGAATTACTACATGTAGCATTTTCCAATTCCATCCATATAACAATTTAACAAAGAAGAAACTTCGCCTTGAACATTATGAGTAAAGCCTAAGGACATATTTGTCCATATGCAACAGCGGAGCGTGTCTCTCTCCCACAAAGTGAATGCTAGGATCCATTTTATTCAAACAAAAACAAAAACAAAAACAAACCGACGCTCCAAGTAAAGAACACAAGATGTGATTGAATAAAAATATAGTTTCGGGGGAGGAACCCGATGATGTTGTCGATGAAGAAGGGGATGCCTTGGGCATCCCCAAGCTTAGACGCTTGAGTCTTCTTAGAATATGCAGGGGTGAACCACGGGGGCATCCCCAAGCTTAGAGCTTTCACTCCTCTTGATCATAGTATATCATTCTCCTCTCTTGACCCTTGAAAACTTCCTTCACACCAAACTTCAAGCAAACTCATTAGAGGGTTAGTGCACAATTAATAATTCACACATTCAGAGGTGACACAATCATTCTTTACACTTCTGGACATTGCATAAAGCTACTGGACATTAATGGATCAAAGAAATGAATTCAACATAGCAAAAGAGGCAATGCGAAATAAAAGGCAGAATCTGTCAAAAACAGAACAGTCCGTAAAGACGAATTTAAAGCTGGCACCAGACTTGCTCAAATGGAAAAACTCAAAACTAATGAAAGTTGCGTACATATCTGAGGATCACGCTCGTAAATTGGCAGATTTTTTCGAATTTTCTACAGAGTCCTGTGCCCAGATTCGTGACAGACAGCAATGCTGTTTCTGCGCAGCGATCCCAAATATAACATCAACTTTGACATAGAAACTTTACTTGGCACAAAAACATGATAAGGAGATGTTGCTACAGTAGTAAACAACTTCCAAGACTCAACAAAACAAAAAATTGCTGTAGTAAAAACATGGGTTGTCTCCCATAAGCGCTTTTCTTTAACGCCTTTCAGCTAGGCGCAGAAAGTGCAAATCAAGTAACATCGAGAGTAGAAGCATCAACATCATAACTTGTTCTAATAATAGAATCAAAAGGCAACTTCATTCTCTTTCTAGGGAAGTGTTCCATACCTTTCTTGAGAGGAAATTGATATTTAATATTACCTTCCCTCATATCAATAACGAGCACCAACGGTTCGAAGAAAAGGTCTTCCCAACACAATAGGACAAGATGCATTGCATTCGATATCCAAAACAACAAAATCAACGGGGACAAGGTTATTGTTAACCGTAATGCGCACATTATCAATCCTCCCCAAAGGTTTCTTTTTAACATTATCGGCAAGATTAACATCCAAATAACAATTCTTCAATGGTGGCAAGTCAAGCATATCATAAATCTTTTTAGGCATAACGAAATACTTGCACCAAGATCACATAAAGCATTACATTCAAAGTCATTGAATTTCATTTTAATGATGGGCTCCCAACCATCTTCTAACTTTCTAGGAATAGAAGTTTCAAGTTTTAGTTTCTCTTCTCTAGCTTTTATGAGAGCATTTGTAATATGTTTTGTAAAGGCTAAATTTATAGCACTAGCATTAGGACTTTTAGCAAGTTTTTGTAAGAACTTTATAACTTCAGAGATGTGGCAATCATCAAAATCTAAATCATTATGAGCTACAGCAATGGGATCATTGTTCCCAAGGTTGGAAAAAATTTCAGCAGTTTTATCACAAGCAGTTTCAGCAGTTTTAGCAATTTCAAGCAGTTTTGTTCGCTTTGCACTAGGAGTAGAAACATTGCCAACACCAATTATTTTACCATTGATAGTAGGAGGTGCAGCAACATGTGAAGAATTAGCATTACTAGTGGTGGTAATAGTCCAAACTTTAGCTACATTATTCTCTTTAGCTAGTTTTTCATTTTCTTCTCTATCCCACCTAGCACGCAATTCAGCCATTAATCTTATATTCTCATTAATTCTAACTTGGATGGCATTTGCTGTAGTAGTAATCTTATTATCAATATCATCAGGTTTAGGCATACCATTTCAATTAATTAAAGAAGATTGATGATGCAGACATGCATGAGATTCGGTATCAACATCTGAAATTTTAGCTAATAACTATCAATCTTCCTATTCAAGCTTTTCAAGTTGATTTCCTATATTTGTTCAACAAGGTAGATTGTGTCATTCATAAGTTCTTAGTAAACAATTGAGTTTGCTCATATTGTGATTGCATAAAGTTTTTAGTGGATCTTTCAATTGTCTAGCATCATTTCCTCATATCTACCGAGTATTACCATAACCATTACCATTCGCAGAAGGATATGGCCTATAGTTATTACCGAGTTGTTCCTATAAGCATTGTTGTTGAAATTATTGTTTTTAATGAAATTCACATCAACATTTTCTTCTTGAGCAACCAATGAAGCTAAAGGAACATTATTTGGATCAACATTAGATCTACCATTCACAAGCATAGACATAATCACATCAATCTTATCACTCAAGGAAGAGGTTTCTTCAACAGAATTTACCTTCTTACCTTGTGGAGCTCTTTCCGTGTGCCATTCGGAGTAATTTATCATCATATCATCAAGAAGTTTTGTAGCCGCCCCCAATGTGATGGACATAAAGGTACCTCCAGCAGCTGAATCCAATAAATTCCGCGAAGAAAAATTTAGTCCTGCATAGAAGGTTTGGATGATCATCCAAGTAGTCAGTCCATGGGTTGGGCAATTCTTTACCAAAGTTTTCATTCTCTCCCATGCTTGAGCAACATGTTCAGTATCTAATTGCTTAAAATTCATTATGCTACTTCTCAAAGATATAATTTTAGCGGGAGGATAATATCTACCAATAAAAGCATCCTTACATTTAGTCCATGAATCAATACTATTCTTAGGCAAAGATAGCAACCAATCTTTAGCTCTTCCTCTTAATGAGAAAGGAAACACTTTCAATTTAATAATATCACCATCTACATCCTTATACTTTTGCATTTCACAAAGTTCAACAAAATTATTGAGATGGGCAGCAGCATCATCAGAACTAACACCAGAAAATTGATCTCTCATAACCAGGTTCAGTAAAGCAGGTTTAATTTCAAAGAATTCTGCTGTAGTAGCAGGTGGAGCAATAGGTGTGCATAGGAAATCATTATTATTTGCATTTGTGAAGTCACACAACTTAGTATTTTCAGGGGTATTCATTTTAGCAACGGTAAATAAAACAAACTAGATAAAGTAAATGCAAGTAACTAATTTTTTTTGTGTTTTCGATATAGAGAACAAGACAGTAAATAAAGTAAAACTAGCAACTAATTTTTTTGTGTTTTGATTTAGGTGCAGCAAACAAAGTAGTAAATAAAATAAAGCAAGACAAAAACAAAGTAAAGAGATTGAGAAGTGAAGACTCCCCTTGCAGCGTGTCTTGATCTCCCCGGCAACGGCGCCGGAAAAAGAGCTTGATGGCGTGTAACTCACACGTTCGTTGGGAACCCCAAGAGGAAGGTATGATGCGCACAGTAGCAAGTTTTCCCTCGAAAGAAACCAAGGTTTAATCGAACCAGTAGGAGCCAAGAAGCACGTTGAAGGTTGATGGTGGCGAAATGTGATGCGGCGCAACAACAGGGATTCCGGCGCCAACGTGGAATCCGCACAACAAAACCAAAGTACTTTGCCCCAACGAAACAGGTGAGGTTGTCAATCTCACCGGCTTGCTGTAACAAAGGATTAAACGTATCGAGTGGAAGATGTTTGCAAAGAAAATAGTAAAACACAATTGCAGTAGATTGTATGCTATGTAAAGAATAGGACCGGGGTCCACAGTTCACTAGAGGTGTCTCTCCCATAAGATAAAAGCATGTTGGGTGAACAAATTACAGTCGGGCAATTGACAAATAGAGAAGGGCATAACAATGCATATACATGATATGATAAATATAGTGAGATTTAATTGGGCATTACGACAAAGTACATAGACCGCCATCCAACTGCATCTATGCCTAAAAAGTCCACCTTCAGATTATCATCCGAACCCCATTCGGTATTAAGTTGCTAAGCAACGGACAATTGCATTAAGTATGGTGCGTAATGTAATCGACAACTACATCCTTAGACATAGAATCAATGTTTTATCCCTAGTGGCAACAGCACATCACAACCTTAGAACTTTCCGTCACTCGTCCCAGGTGTCAATGAAGGCATGAACCCACTATCGAGCATAAATACTCCCTCTTGGAGTTAAGAGTACAAACTTGGCCGAGCCTCTACTAATAACGGAGAGCATGCAAGATCATAAACAACACATAAACAATAGATTGATAATCACCATAACATAGTATTCTCTATCCATCGGATCCCGACAAACACAACATATAGAATTACATATAGATGATCTTGATCATGTTAGGCAGCTCACAAGATCCAACAATGAAGCACAACAAGGAGAAGACGACCATCTAGCTACTGCTATGGACCCATGGTCCAGGGGTGAACTACTCACTCATCACTCCGGAGGCGATCATGGCGATGAAGAGTCCTCCGGGAGATGAATCCCCTCTCCGGCAGGGTGCCGGAGGCGATCTCCTGAATCCCCCGAGATGGGACTCGCGGCGGCGGCGTCTCTGGAAGGTTTTCCGTATCGTGGCTCTCGGTACTGGGGTTTTCGCGACGGAGGCTTTAAGTAGGCGGAAGGGCAACGCGGGGGGCCACACGAGGGCCCCACACCCTAGGTCGGCGCGGCCAGGGCCTTGGCCGCGCCGCCCTATGGTGTCGGCGCCTCGTGGCCCCACTTCCTTCCCTCTTCGGTCTTCTGGAAGCTCCGTGCAAAAATAAGACCCTGGGCGAAGATTTCGTCCAATTCCGAGAATATTTCCTTACTAGGATTTCTGAAACCAAAAACAGCAGAAAACAGCAACTGGCTCTTCGGCATCTTGTTAATAGGTTAGTTCCAGAAAATGCATAAATATGACATATAATGTGCATAAAACATGTAGGTATCATCAATAAAGTGGCATGGAACATAAGAAATTATCGATACGTTGGAGACGTATCAGAGATGACTTTCGCCTCCGTCGCTGATGGCAACAATCTGTGTGTACCAATTCATTGGGACTCCAAGTGTAGAGTGTTGTAGCAAGCATAATTTCCCCACAAGGGTGACTCGAGGGTTTATATCAAACTCTCGGGGAATTGGCTTAGAAGCTGAATTCTTCCTTCTCCTCTTCTAGGAACCTGCAAAATAAAGTTCTTACCTTGTGTCTCCAACTCCACCATGTGGTTGTCAAGTACGAGGTTTTGTATTAGTAATAGAGAAAATACAAGTAATAAATAAAATAAAGTAAACAACTTTAGTAAACTAAAAATAAGAAGTAAAGGCTAAGGGTATTTGGGTTTTGTTTGTGTGTATGTAGAGATAATTTTTTTTGGTATTTTCGGATTAAATAACAGTAGAAATATAAAGCAAGGTAAATGTATTGGAAAGTTGTTTCTAGTGATTTAAAATGGATCGGGGTTCATGGGTTCACTTGTATACTCTCTTTTAAGTTGTAGTGGACAATAACAATTCATCAATATGGCATAATATTGGTGGAACTTCAACAAGTGTTTGATAAGCGTTCATATGGGCATTACATCCTAATGTAGAGATGATGCAACACATCCCTCTTGTACTCCTCAAGAAAGGAAAAAACTCCAAGCAATTTTGAATTAAGAATAAACAGAGCATAGCCTTAAGCAATATGACATTACATTTGAATATCAAATATGCTGCCTTGAACAAACAAGATTATCACATAATAAACATAGCACATGTATTCACTTTATCCCTAGTGAGGCAGCAAAAGAAAGATAAATACCATAGTAGATCATGATTTTGTTGTCGCTATTAAATAACCCATCTTATACACACTTCTTCCCACACATGCTCTTCATACAAGTTGGATCAGAACAATCACTTAAGAACGATGTGCATGATATGCATCTATCATTACATATTACATATAATAGATTCTAATCTCATATATCAATATCATAGAATAATGATCCACCACATAGGAATCCCATATATGACCATAATCATATTGGGCAGCTCATATGATACTACAATCTATGAACAACAAGAGAGAGAGAGAGAGAGAGAGAGAGAGAGAGAGAGAGAGAGAGAGATCAGACTACTGCCACAAACCCATAGTCCAGAGCTGGACTACTCCATCTTCATCATGGTGATGGTGGTGGAGATGTTAGAGAAGGTGGAGATCTCTCCGACGGCAGCTCCGACAGATTTCCCCCCTCCAATCTTTGCTTGTTCTGGCTCTGTTTTGGTGTTTCTTTATTTCCGCCGCGCTCTCCTTGAGGAATCCTTGGGAAGTCCTATATATAGGGGTCTTTAGGTCAAATGAAGTTTGTGGGCGAAAGAATCAAGTGAATCGGATAGCCAAGGAGGAAAAGAGGGAGGGGTGGCACGCCCTCCCTTCCTGGCCGCGTCACCTGCCCTCTTTTGGCCCTCCTGGCCCATCTTCTGAGGTCCAAGCTCTCCAGATGCTTCTCTTGATGAAATATTGGCATCCCTGAAATCCTAGATCAATTTGACTTCGTTAAGGTCCCCGAGAGTCAAAAATACTCAAAACAAGGTTTCCCTATCTTGTAGAGTTATAACCCAAATAAAGAGGATCATTGATAAATCCCCAAAAATCAATATAAAACATAGACATAACATCATATATGTTGCAAATATGTGGGATTATGTGTCAACAAACTACAAAGTTCATGCATGCATTTTACATGCATCAGCCGCTGCCTCTGTTAATAGTGAGAAAAATATGGTGTAGGTTTTCTCGTGAAACAAAGGCGTGTGTAAAAAGGGAGAGACGAGGCCACGCTCGAGGTGCAAACGAGTCATTGTGGCGCGGCCTACAGCGGGCCCGTGCCACCTAGGCTCTTTTGGTCCTCGTGGCTGTGCTCACGTGTTTCTTTCGCCCACACTCCTTCTCGTGATGAAAAAGTTCCGCCGTATTTTCAACCGAATTGTTTGCATTCCAGAAGGCCCCTGAAACAACAAAATACAATAAATAAGGTTTTCTACCTCCCAGAAATTAAATACCAATGAAGGAGACTTTGTAGGAAAGTCTCGTGGATCAGCTAAAATGAAAATATCATTCTAAACTAATCATATATGTTTTTATTATGATGATACAAAATGCACATATCAACTCCCCCAAGGTTAAACCTTTGCTCGTCCTCGAGTAAATAAGTGAATAGATAATATCATGCATTAATGAGATTATGGTTGATCAACTAAATATGAGCATTGTATCATCAACTTATGCATGTTCACTTATCTTAATGATTTATAAACTATCAACCATGCAAATGAAGGAAACATGCATGGAAGTTCTAGAAACTACACCTTACTTTTGAACATGAATAATTGTTGTATGTTGGACAATTGAACCATTTGTATTTGTTTCAAAGGTATCCATTGTGCTAATCACGGTTTTACTATTGAATTCATAAAACGGATAAACTCTCATAGGATAACTAGTTAAAAGAAGAGAGATTTAATAACAATATATCATGAAGTTCAACGGTCTTGTTTTTTCGTAACCAGTATAAACCTTATTCATGGATCTTTCAATCATGTCATATGCTCTACTGCACCTTTGTCTCACACTTTCCATGGCTAGTTGAATCCTAGGGTGCCTATCTTTCAATCACTTTCCAATCGAGCATATGTATTGAAATATCCATGACCCTCACTTTACTCATTGATTACTAAGTTAAACAAGAGTATCCCATGTCCCCTTGTTATCATCACTTCCTAACTCTTTATCCTCCAAAACCACATCTCTATTCCAAACTCCGGATTAATTAACCATTTACATGGATCTTTTTTCCTTTCTTTGGCTATTTTTATTCTTGATTATTGAGAGATATTATGTATACGCTTGTCCAACATACTCAAGCTAATTTATTTCAAAGCAAGATGTAACTGAAACTTCTAGATATGATGTGC